>NC_057721.1:75420230-75483981 GCF_004010195.1 Chiloscyllium plagiosum
ACATCCTCAAAAAATTCAAGAAGGTTAGTCAAGCATGATTTCCCCTTCATAGATCCATGCTGACTCTGTCCTATCCTGTTACTACTATCCAGATGTGCAGTAATTTCTTCCTTTATAATAGACTCCAGCATCTTTCCCACCACTTAGGTCAGACTAACTGGTCTATAATTTCCTGCTTTCTCTCTCCCACCTTTCTTAAAAAGTGGTATAACATTAGCCACCCTCCAATCCTCAGGAACTGACCCCGAATCTATTGAACTCTGGAAAATAATCACCAACGCATCCATGATTTCCCGAGCCACCTCCTTCAGTACCCTGGGATGCAGACCATCAGGCCCCGGGGGCTTATCAACCTTCAGACCTAACAGTCTCTCCAACACCAAATCCTGGCAAATATACATTCCCTTAAGTTCAGGTCCTTCAGCCACTGTTACCTCAGGGAGATTGCTTGTGTCTTCCCAAGTGAACACAGATCTGAAGTACCCATTTAATTCCTCTGCCATTTCTTTGTTCTGAGTAATACATTCCCCTGTTTCTGTCTTCAAGGGCCCAATTTTTGTCCTAACCATTTTTTTGCCTTCATACCTAAAAAAGCTTTTACTATCCTCCTTAATATTCTTGGCCAGTTTACCTTCGTACCTCATAGCCAGGAATTTGTGTGGATGAATGTTACTTGTTACTTGTCACTTGTCAGCCCAAGCTTAGATATTGTCCAAATCTTGTTACATTTGAACATGGACTGCCTCAGTATCTGAGGAGTCAGGAATGATGCTGAACATTGTGCAATTGTTGATGAGCATATCCACTTACCTTATAATGGAGGATATGTCATTGATAAAGCCCAGAACACTACCTTGGTGAACTCCTACAGTGATGTCCTGGAGCTGAGAAGACTAACCTACAACTACAACCCTCTTCCTGCATGCCAGGTATGACTCCAAACAGTGGAATCATATTCCTGCTTGATTCCCATTGATTCCAGTTCTGTTCGGATCCTTGATGGCACACTCCATCAAATGCAATCTTGATGTCAAGGGCTGTCACTCTCACTTCAACCTCTGGAATTCAGCTTTTTTGTCCATGTCTGAACTAAGGCTGTCATGAGGTCAAGAGCTGAGTGGTCCTGGCAAAACACAAACTGGGTGTCACTGAGCAGGTTATTGCTGAAAAGGTGCTGATGATAGCACTGTTGATGACACCTTCCATCGCTTATGATCAAGAGTAGGATGATGAATCGGTAATGGGCTGGGATGGACTTGTTCTGCTTTTCATGTACAGGATGTACCTGGACAATTTTCCATATCGTCGGATTGATCCAGTGTTGTAACTGCATTGTAACAGCTTGGCTACGAGTGTGGCAAATTCTGGAGCACAAGTCTTCAGTATTATTGATGGAATGTTGTCAGAGCCTTTGCAGTGTCCATAGTCCTTATTGTTTGGAGTGAATGGGAGAGGTGAGTGCGGACTTCTGGTATGCCGTTGTAATTTTACAACTCACTTCTTGTCAGTTTTCAGAGCTTTACACTGTCAGAAATGCAGTGCCTTATGAGGGATGGGAGTCTGCTGTTCACTGTGTGACCAGGTGAACTTTTCACTATGCCAATCTTCCACCAGTACATTTCCTAAGTTTCAAATTCCAGGACACAGAAACCATACGGTCTGGAAACACGCCCTTTGGCCCACCAAATCCACACTGACCCCCCGAAGAGTCTCCCACTCAACTCATTACTCTATATTTACCCCTGATCAATGCACCTGACCTACACATCACTGAACACTATGGGGCAATTTAGCATGGTCAATTCACCTAACCTTCACACCTTTAGACTGTGGGAGGAAACCAGAGCACCCAGAGGAAACCCATGCAGACACGGGGGCAATGTGCAAACTCCACACAGACAGTCGCCTGAGGCTGGAATCAAACCTGGGTTCCTGGCGCTATGAGGCAGCAATACAAACCACTGATTCTGATCTTGTGCCAATTTACAAAGTGCAATGACAAGAAGATTAAGCACACAGAAATAATCACTGAGAAACAAATAGCTGTGAATAACGGCCTGACAGTGAACGGTGAAAGCTTAATGGAACAAAACCTGGCTGAGAGTGGGGGAGAATGCACTCGGAATGTTGACTTTTGACTGTCTAATGATGAGAAGTAAAAATGGGACATTAGACAAAGGAAGGAAGTTTTGTTTTGTTAAATTGCGCCTGTCAGGAATTGGGATATCCCAAAATACTTCACCACCTTCAGTACATTTTCATTTGTAGCCACTACTGCAATGCATAAATTAAGGCAACCAGTTTATGCTCAGCAAGCTCCCATATACAGCAATATGAGAATGATTAATTATCTAGAAAATTTGGGATTGTAGAAGAGAAAGTTTAAAAGATGTTCTCAACATGGGGTTTTGATGGCACAGATTAAGAGAACCTGTTGTATTGGTGCTTGGGTCAGTGATCAGCATACATACAGGTCATGGTAAGAATTGGGGATGCAAATTCTTACTTGCATAACACTGAGTTCTGATCTGGAATGCATCACCTGAAGGAGATGGGGGAAGCTGAGTCAACCGTAAAATTCCAAAGGGAATTGAGTGAAGGAAGTCTTTTGCAGGGCATCAGGGAAAAAAGAAGTAGGGAAGAGCTTCATATTGGGCAGCACTTTCAAAGAGTTGACACAAGCCTAATGGGGCTGACTGGCAACCACTTTCAGTGCTAGGTTCCTGTGGAAATTATTTTTTTAAAAATTCATTGACACGATGTGGGCATCACTGGCCAGGCCTGCACCTGTGGCCTATCCCTCGTTGCCCTGCTGTCATGTTGAAGTCGCATGTAGGCCAGATCAGATAAGGAGAGCAGATTTCCTTCCTGAAAAAACAGTTTACCTGATGGGTTGTGGTCCACAATCGATTTGTTAAATCTAGTTTTTTAAATTGAATTCAAGACCCACCATCTGCTAATGCAGGATTCAAAACTGTGTCTTTAGAACATGACCGGGCTGTCCAGATTAACAGTCTAGCGCCTAGAGATAATACCATGAGGTCATTGCCGTCTGATCACAGTGGTGGCCTCATAGTTGAATAACTGTCAAATTCTATGATGAGGGCATTGTATCTGGGAGAAGGTGGCAGTGAGTTGCTGCGATATGTGGTATTGACCTAAGGAAGAGGTAAAACCTTAAGCAAGGAGTGAATGAAAAATGAGGAGTATACAACATGTAAGTTGAACTAAATTTCCAAATATAATATTGTAACAATGTGCTTCAGCCTGACCAATATTAGTTTTTGCTGCCACAGTATGTGACAGATTAAATAAACAGCTTTGTGGATGAGGAAATTGCAAGAGCAATTTTTAGTAATTTAGTGTAATTACTAATCTACTTGAATGTCAATATTTTTTTCTCATATTTGAAAACTGGATTTTGTATTTTACTGTTTAGTCATTTTTAATAAAGCGCAATGTCAAACTTGGACGAAGGCAGCAAGGTGTGAGAGATGAAGAAAATATTGCTTTTTTTAGCAAAGCCTTAAAAGAGGTTGGCATCAGCTGCTGCTTTCCATTCTGCTCTGGGGAGTTGCTATCCTGATACTGCTGTCCTTCGCTCTTCACCCACGTACCCATGTATCATGCGTGGGTTATCAGTCTCAGGCATTTTTAGTAGCTGGAGGAGATATGGTGGAATGGATTTGAGTTGGGGCCAAGAGAGGGGAGAGAAATGGGGACAGAGCGGAAACAAATATCAATGTTTAAGAAATCCTACCATGTGGAAGCAGGCCATTCAGTCCATCAAGTCCACACTGATCCTCTGAAGACCATCCCACCCAGACCCACTCCTGTATTCCCCATGGCTAACCCCAACTAGCCTGCACACTATGGTCAATTTAGCAAAGTCAATCCACCTAATCTCCACATCTTTGGACTGTGGGAGGAAACTGGAGCACCCGGAGGAAACCCACGTAGACACGGGGAGAATGTGCAAACTCCACACAGATGTTCATCTGAGGCTGGAATCGAACTCGGGTATCTGGAGCTGTGAGGCAGAGTGTTAACCACTGAGCATGAAAATTGTATTAATATTTTCTGTGGCCATAATTGAAATACTCTCAATCTCTTCTCTCCCAATTCTGTTCTCTAGGAATAGGAACAGGCCATTCATCCCCTCGATCTTGTTCTGACATTCAATGAGATTATGGCTGATCTGTGGCCTAACTCCACATATTTGCCTATAGGCCATATCCTTTAACATCTTTGCTTAACAAAAATTTGCCCATCTCAGATTTAAAATTAGCAACAGATCGAGCATCAACTATGGATGAGAATTCCAAACCCTTTATGTGTAGAAGTACTTCCTAGCATCTCTCCTGAGTGGTCTAGCCCTAATTCTTAGACCACGTCCTTCACTTCTAGAATCTCCAACTCGTGGACATAATTTATCTTATCCAGTCTGTCTTTTCCAGTTAGCATCTTGAAGACTTTCATTACATCACTCCTTAACATTCTCAATTCCAAAGAAAACATATCTAATTTGTGTAATCTCTCCTCATAACTTAACCCCTGAAGTGCTGGTATCATTCTTGCTCGTACATTATACTCCTTCCAAGTTCATTATATCCTTTCTATGGAGTGGTGCTCACAGTATTCCAAGTGAGGTATTTATCCCAAAGCTGTAGGTGGTCATATCACCACCATCAGTGCAGTTCTCCCTTAGTATGGCAATCGTATTGTTGGCTTACATTTTAGACAGTAGTCTCAAGACAAGCTAAATGCATAGTCTTCTGAGTTGGAGTAAAGTATACTCCCACTAGGTTGAGGCTGATGCTTCCTGAGTAATATTTGATGCACAAGTCTCGATGTATCAGTAGGTTATAGACTTCTGGCAAGTATGAAGCTGAATTTGGTCACATTACCCACGTGCATACACCTTTCTAACAGCGATAAGTAGGAAACTTTGTGCTTCCTTCTCCCCTAGGTGCGTAATGTCCTAATCACTGCCTTAACAACAGCAGTCACCAGTGCACAGATAAGGACTTGAATCTGGGACCGTTTTGGTCAATAGAGGCTTCGTGACATATCATGCATTTAATCAGTTACCATTTGGGGAGCTGTACTGTCGTGCTGGTAAACATCAAGGCCTGCCAGTGTGTGTTATCCTGTTTGTCAAACAGCGTTAGCGATGGCGTAAACTGACAGCTGACTGTTGATGACAGATCATTATTTGTGTGAGATCAGATTCCAGTTGCCTAGAAACGATTGTCTGACATTGAACCCACCCAGGGTTCTGACAATATCTTGGAGAGTGAGCCTTGAGATTAAGTAATTGCCTCATTGTAATTGCTACACATCCATTCGATTTGCCAAAGCATTAATCCTGGTGAATGAGATGATGATCTGTTTTAATAAATGTGAGATTATTAAATATGAATTGTCAAGTAGGGTTGACTTCTTTCTAAGCCAGTGCCCATCAAAAAGGATAAAGGAGAAGGTAGCGACAGAAGATCTTTGTGCTAGGCAACATGACATTTTCAAGGTGCCATTTCCCAGCATTAGCAAAAATGCACAGCCAATGGAAAGTGCAAACAGGAACCTCACTCTCTCTCCAAAACTTAAAGTCTTTTAAGGAATTAGATGCCTGATTCTTAAAAAGTTGACATCCGCAGAACAGTTTACCTGAAAGAATGTGAGTGGGTATTAAGGTTTGGCTGCTGAAGAGTAATGGCTGGACCTGCATAAGAGAGTCAGAGGAATAAACAGGACTGGACACTTTGTAGAATCATTCGGTCCAGATGAGGCCTTTTGGCCCATCAAGTCTGTGCTGCCAAACATACACTAAAACTAAACTATTCCCACTTTTCTGTACTAGGCCCATGGCCTTGAATGTTATGACATTTTAAGTGCTCATGCAAGCACTTTTTACAGGTTGTGAGGTTTCCTGCCTCAACTGCCCTCCCAGGCAGTGCATTCCAGAACCCTTACCACCCTCTGGGTGAAAAATATTTTCCTCAAGTCGCCTCTAAACTGCTTGCCTTTCACTTAAATTGTGCCGCCCTATTAGGGAGTGCCCTCGGTGCTTTACAAGGGGCTCACAAAGTGGGCATTCAGTGAGTAGGTTTTCAATCTAATTGGTGCCCAACTGGCATGGGGTTGGCAGCAGGGGAAAAGCTGCCAAGGACAACTGGGTGGTCTCCTTCTGACTATGGTCAACTCAATTGTAAGATTTTTGGGCCCAACACAAGCAGAAAGCAAAATACCCAAGTCTTTGGTAAGGAAGAAAGGGAAAGGGAAAGGGGAAGGGATAAATTGACAACATTGCCACATATTGGGGGGTAGCATGTGTATCTATGGTGCTGCTAGTTCACATTTATTGAAACACTTGGAGAATGATAATAACGTATAGTGAAAGGATCTTCTTTAAGTATGGCATCTGTCTGACATTGTGATAGGTGATTGGGAGAACATAGTGCAAATTGTCTCCCCTATCCGACTCCACCCCACACCCAACCAGAAAATGTGTTTTCACAAAGCTCCTCCAGGATAAATATGCCAAATGCCTTAAAGTATTTTGAAATCCATGCAAGAGGCCCCTCATGACCTCAACACTATTGTAATACCGAGTTTCTCAGTGTAGATTTTTGTCCTTGAGTTGGCCAACTGGGATTTACGCAGGAACTGTAAAACCTGCACCCACACCTCCTCCCTCACCTCTATCCAAGGCCCTAAAGGAGCCTTCCACATCCATCAAAGTTTTACTTGCACATCCACTAATATCATTTAATGTATCCGTTGCTCCCGATGCGGTCTCCTCTACATTGGGGAGACTCCGCCTCGGAACACTTCAACCCCAGGGCATCGATGTGGACTTCAACAGTTTCCTCATTTCCCCTTTCCCCACCTCACCCTAGTCCAAACTTCCAGCTCAGCACTGTCCCCATGACTTGTCCGGACTTGTCCTACCTGCCTATCTCCTTTTCCACCTATCCACTTCACCCTCTCCTCCCTGACCTATCACCTTCATCCCCTCCCCAACTCACCCATTGCAACGCTTCAGGCTCACTGCCTTTATTCCTGATGAAGGGCTTTTGCCCGAAACGTCGATTTCGAAGCTCCTTGGAAGCTGCCTGAACTGCTGTGCTCTTCCAGCACCACTAATCCAGCAACTGGGATTTAAACCTGGTTGAGAGAAGAACCGTGGTAAAAACCTTCAGGCGAAAGGTCAATTTTAAATCATTCTCTTGTCTAACAATTTTAGAACATAGAACAGCATAAGGTGGAATGGTGGCACAGTGGTTAGCATCACTATCTCACAGAGCCAGGGACCTAGGATTGATTCCACCGTTGGGTAACTGTGTGTAAAATTTGTGCATCTTCATGGTATCTGCGTGGGTTTGCTCTGGTTTCATCCCACTGTCCAAACCTATTGTAAGTTAAGTGGATTGGCCATCCTATATTGCCTCATATTGTGCAGGCAATATGGGTCAGCCATGGGAAATGTAGGGTTACAGGGATAAGGTGGGATCCTTGTCAGCAGGTCAGTGTGGACTCGATGGGCTGAGTGACCTGCTTTCAGACTGTAGGGATTCTATGATGAAGAACATAGTACAGTACTGCAACAGGCCTCTTAGCTCACCATGTCTGTGCCAACCATGATGCCATTCTAAATTAATACTTTCTGCCTGGCTCAGATCCCTCTATTAGGAGAAAGTGAGGACTGCAGATGCTGGAGACCAGAGTAGAGGGTGTGTCGCTGGAAAAGCACAGCAGGTCAGACAGCATCCGAGGAGCAGGAGAATCGATGTTTTGAGCATAAGCTGATTCTCCGGCTCTTCGGATGCTGCCTGACCTCCTGTGCTTTTCCAACAACACATTCTCGACTCATATCTCTCTATTTTCTGCCTGTTCATGTCTCTGTCTAAATGTCTCTTAAACTTCACTAGTGCATCTGTTTTTACCACTTTCCCTGACAGCGTATGCCAGGCACTTATCACCTTGTCTATCAATAATATTCCTCACGTATCTCCTTTAAACTTTCCCCTTCTCACCTTAAACCTGTGCCCTGTTTTGCATTCCTACATTACTGACCCATTGCGCTTCCTCTTTTTAAATATTGTTCAACTATCGCTGTTTGCTTCTACAACTGTGTAACATTTCTTACTTTGAAACGCTATCTTCCTTTTCCTAAGACAGTTTTAAAAACTGACATCTTGCTGACGTGTGCTAATATGCCCATATGTAACTCAGTGCCAAATTTTCTTAGTTCATGCCGTTATGAAGTGCCTTGGGATTTTGACATTTAAAGGTGTTATAGAAATTAAAGTCTTTGTTATTTAGCTCACATCCTCACTGGCCAGTTAATTTAGCAACTGTGTCTGGCACCACATTGCAGTAACAACTTGAAGGCATCCTGCAGATTTGAGGTGGAAACAAATCTGATTTTTGAAGGCTGATTTGTGCCTGCATTTGCAGAATGCAATTTCCATCTTTAATTGAATGAGAATGATAGTCCCTATTGCATAAGCCAAGTTAGAAAAGTGGTGAATTGAATCATTACTGAGGCAAAATATACTAGTCAAACAGAGGTGGTTAATCTGTAATAATTGACAGATAAGTGAAGCTATTTCAAGCATGTAACACAAGCAACATGAAAGTGTTCCAAAAGATCCTAACTTCTGATCATAAGCCTTGCATCTGAGAGAATATCATTGCCCTTCTAGCTCATCTGATGATAGCACCTTCAGTCTGTCCAGTTTTCAGAGGCGGAGGGATTAAATGACTTAACAGTCTATTTTAACAACCTCTCATTCTCCAAGATGCCGCTCAATAGTCTTTTTGCTGCAGATAGCCAGCTTTCAATCATGTACAATAAAGGAATTTTGAGAGAAAATAAAAGTAACTAAGTCCGTCAAGTTCACCTTCTACCAACCTGATCGTTATGTGGTATAAAGATAGTCATTTTGTTTTGTCCTGTTTGCTAGTTGACCAGTTATAGAGTCATCGAGTCATGGAGATGTACAGCACAACAACAGACCCTTCGGTCCAACTCGTCCATGCTGATCAAACCTCTTACCCTCATCTAGTCCCATTTGCCAGCACTTGGCCCATATTTATCTCAACCCTTCCTATTCATATAAGCATACAGATGCATTTTAAATGTTGTAATTGTACTGGCCTCCACCACTTCCTTTGGAGCTCATTCCATACATGCACCACCCTCTGCATGAAAAAGTTGGCCCTTAGGTCTCTTTTAAAATTTTCCCGTCTCATCCTAACCCTATGCCGTCTAGTTCTGGACTCCCCCACCCAGGGAAAAGACCATGTTTATTTACCTTCTCTGTGTCCTCATGATTTTATAAACTTCTATAAGGTCTCCCCTCAGCCTTGGATGCTCCAGGGAAAACATCCCCAGCCTGTTCAGCCTCTCCCTATAGCTCAAATCCTCCAACACTGGCAACATCCTTGTAAATCTTTTCTGAACCCTATCAAGTTTCACAATATCCTTCCTTTTGGAGGGAGACCAGAATTGCACACAATATTGCAAAACTAGCCTAACCAATGTCTTCTACAGCCACAACATGACCTCTCAACTCCTGTACTCAATGCTCTGTCCAATAAACGAAAGCATACCAAACGCCGCCTTCACTATCCTATCCACCTGGGACTCCGCTTTCAAGGAGCTATGAACCTGCACTCCAAGGTCTCTTCGTTCGGCAACACTTCCAGGACCTTACCAGTAAGTGCATAAGTCCTGCTCTGATTTGTCTTTCCAAAATGCAGTACCTCGAATTTATCTGAATTAAACTCCATCTGCCACTCCTCAGCCCATTGGCCCATCTGATCAAGATCCTGTTGTATTCTGAGGTAACCTTCTTCGCTGTCCACTGCACCTTTAATTTTGGTGTCATCTGCAAACTTACTAACTATACCCCCTACATTCATATCCAAATCATTTATGTAAATGACGAAAAGTAGAGGACCCTGCACTGAATCTTGTGGCATTCCACTGGTCACAGGCCTCCAGTCTGAAAAGCAACCCTCCACCACCATCCACTGTCAGTTCAGAGATATTATTACATGCCTCTGGAACAGGTGGAACTTAAATCTAGATCTCCTGGCTCAGAAGCAGGGACATTACCACTGGTTGATAGCAGCCACCTATATTCTGGATTAGAGTGATGCTGGAAAAGCACAGCAGTTCAGGCAGCATCCGAGGAGCAGGAAAGTCAGGAATGAAGGGCTTTTGCCCGAACATCGATTTTCCTGCTCCTCGGATGCTGCCTGAACTGCTGTGTTTTTCCAGCACTACTCTCATCCAGAATCTGGTTTCCAGCATCTGCAGTCCTTGTTTTTACCTAGCAGCCACCTATAGTGGAGTGTTAATTAAACACACTGATCAATCTCTATCATTTGGTCTGCAGTAGAATGAGCGAGGGCCCTCTTGTGTCACAGTGGTAGTATCCCTAACCCTGGAACCGGCGTCAAGTCTCACATGCTCCAGAGGTGTGTAATCAAATCTCTGAACAGCTTGATTAGAAAAATAGGTCAATAAAAAAGATTACAACAGAACCCGAATGACACCAGATAGTCTGCAGCAGCAGCAGAGTCCCTTGTTGATGTAATGCCTCGAATTATTCTGATTGTGTCAGTGGGGGTTAGGATCATTGACCAGTGACTTCAGGAAGAAAGGAGGACAACATGCTACCATCTACATCAATGGACGGGAGGCTGAGAGGGTCAAGACCACCAAGTTCCTTGGAATGACGATAATTGACAAACTGTCCTGGACTTCCCACGTAGATGCGATGCTCAAGAAAGCACAACAATGCTTCTTCTTCCTGGCTGGCATGGACGAGCTGGACTGAAGGGTCTGTTTTCATGCTGTATGACTCTTTGACTCTATGACACACTTCCATGGCTCTGTAGTTTCTCGTCCCCTTGAATCAAAACAAACACTTGAACAATTGCTTCTGGCTTTATTTCTTCACTTTCAATTCAGGAGAAATTCTCATGATGAATGCTGTACTAGCTTTAAGAAGAAACTGAATACATAAGGGGAAAAGGAATTGAAAGACATACTGGTGGGTGTTGGTAAAGGAAGGCGCAACAACACAATGTGACAAGACTGTTACTAGCTTGATAAGTTGAAAAGCTTACAGTAAATCCTTTGTATCTGCAAAATTACTAATCGTGAATTGCCTATCTGTGCCAAACAGTAAGTAACAATAAAAAATCAACATCTGCAGGCAAAAATCCCGTCCCCACAACATTTTAGCGATTTGGGTACAGAACTGCTCAGAGGTAGAAGACAGAGGGTGGTGGTGGAGGGTTGCTTTTCAAACTGGAGCCCTGTAACCAGTCGTGTGCCACAAGAATCAGTGCTGGGTATACTGCGTTCATCATTTATATTTATGATTTGAATGTGAACATAGGAGGTATAGTTAGCAAGTTTGCAGATGACACCAAAATTGGAGGT
Organism: Chiloscyllium plagiosum; assembly: GCF_004010195.1. NCBI lineage: Eukaryota > Metazoa > Chordata > Chondrichthyes > Orectolobiformes > Hemiscylliidae > Chiloscyllium > Chiloscyllium plagiosum. Next base: position 75,431,695 of record NC_057721.1, read on the forward strand.
GTAGTGGACAGCGAAGAAGGTTACCTCAGATTACAATGGGATCTTGATCAGATGAGCCAATGGGCTGAGGAGTAGCAGATGGAGTTTAATTTAGAAAAATGTGGTGCTGCCTTTTGGAAAGGCAAATCAGGGCACGACTTTTACACTTACTGGTAAGGTCTTGAGGAGTGTTACTGAACAATGAGACCTTGGAGTGCAGGTTCATAGCTCCTTGAAAATAGAGTCACAGGTAAATAGGTAGTGATGGAGGTGTTTGGTATACTTGCCTTTATTGGTCAGTGCTTTGAGTGTAGGAATTGGGAGGTCATGTTGCAGCTGTACAAGACATTAGTTAGGCCACTTTTGGAATATTGCATTCAATTCTGGTCTCCATGCTGCCAATGATTCTGAGAATCTTGCCAGGGTTGGAGGATTTGACAATAGGGAGAGGCTGGAGCTAATTTCCCTGGAGCATCAGAGACTGAGGGGTGAACTTGTAAAAGTTTATAAAAGCATGAGGGGCATGGGTAGGTGAATAGCTAAAGTCTTTTCTCCAGGTTAGCGGAGTCCAAAGCTAGCGGGCATAGGTTTCGAGGAAGGAGGGGAAGATTTAAAAGGGACCTAAGGGGCAACAGTTTCATGCAGAGGCTGGTGCAAGTATGGAATGAGCCAGTCGAAGTGCTGGAGCCTGGTACAAATACAACTTTTAGAAGGCATCTGGATGAATAGGAGGGGTTTAGAGGGATATGGGCCAAATGCTGGCAAATGGAACTGGATTAGTTTAGCATGTCTCGTCAGCATGGATGATTTGGATTGAAGAGTCTGTTTCCGTGATGTACATCTCAATGACTCTATGTTAACCTATCTTTTACGATCTCTACAATAATGAATTTTGTCATTTGCAAGGTTTTGCAGCAAAGGAACCCTGGTGGTTACGGAGGAATTACTTTATTTTTGGCTAATTCTGCAGCAGTCATTCATTGTAAGCCCAACTGTGCCACAAATAAATTGCTAAATTTACTTAGCTGATTTTTATTGATTGATTGTAAAAAATCTGTCAAGCATTTAATCTGGATTCCCAACAGAATAGAAACAGCCTTTATTATATTCTGTTATGACCTTTCAGAATATTCTGTTCCACTGTCTTTTCCATCACCGCCCCACCCCCAACACACCCTCATGCACATAATGTCTGTGAGTATTTTCAAAATAGTCCAATTCAACCTAAGGATTGTTATGGAGCTACGAATTATCCTTAAAAGGATTATAACCTAATGGTTGTCTGCAGCAGCAATTTAATTAAGGTCAATTATTTATTTGGAGTGAAGTTCCACAGAGTTTCATTGATTTGACAATATAACAAATAGACGTCGCTGGGTTTGAACAGTCCCGGACATGCACAGGACAAAGGTGAATGCTGGAATAAATTCACAAAGTGCAAATGCTAAGCAACAAGGGGTTTTGCTACCTTCTGTAGCTAAAAAATGCATCACTGAGAAAATAAGTCAGGCACATGCTAGAAAATGCTGTAAAGACTCTAGGTCAGGTACCATCTGAAGGAATACATCGCCCCATAAAGCCTGCCATATTTAAATTGTTGGCAGATATTTACTGGGGCCGGGTTAGCGGTGTCAGAGTGGGGAACTCATCAAAAGGTTTGGGCCTGAAGGTTCCACGTGGTTTTGCGAGATTGGTTTCCATCATAATTCCTTTGAACTCAGTGTTATCCGAGCAAAATGTCACAGAAATTCAAGTGAAAATTCCATTCAGTGCAAACAGCGGTGCCACAACCTTTTACACAAGTTTAAAAACAGCATACTTTGAGGCAGCCTCAGGCCCAGTGGAGTGGGCCCAGTGATTAATCGTGGGTATGGTATTGTTGTGTTCATGTTATTAAGCTTACAATTCATAATCCTCAGTTAAAGCTCAACAGCTGTGAGTTCAAATCTCAACTCTGCATCAGAGAGAATTTAAATTCAATTAATTAATCGGAACATACAGCTAGTTAGTGAATAGTTGCAACAAACCATTTGGTTTACTAATCTTCTGTCCTTGTTTGTTGTGTCCAACTTGTGACTCTAGACTAACTCCATGGTGTTATGTCTCACAGTGAATAAACAGGGAAGGTAGTGATGTAGTGGTACTGTTACTGGAGTAATGGTTCAGAGCACCGGCAACAGTTCTGAAGACATAGGTAATCTAATCTCACTGTGACAAATGGTGAAATTTGAATTTTATAACTACAAAGAATGTGAATAATACAAATGGTGACCATAATTGTTATTGAAATCCTATGTGCTTCACTAATTCTCTCAGAGAAGGAAATCTGCCATCCTTAACCAGTCTGGCCTACATGTCATACTAAACCCAGAGCAATATGATTGACTCTAAACTGCACTTTGGATGCCTAGGGATGGGTAACATATGCTGGCCAAGTCAGCAAAGCCCATGAATAAGTAACCTTTTTTTAAGAAGTGTACCTTTAAGGAACATGCCCCTGATATCATCACTGTGTCACCATATTGACCTGAGGGTATAAAGGTTTCGGGGGGGCCCTTGTGGTGCTGTTATAGTGTATCTTTGAGACAGGAAGCCTCAGTTCAAGTTCTACATGCTCCATAAAAACATTCCTGATTACAAAAATATTTATAAAGTTTTGAGGCTTCATTTTAACTGGTTCCACTTGAAGCATTAGATGCTGATGAAAGTGTGTCCCTGTTTATAGTTGGAGTGTTTAACACTTGAGTGCCTGAGCTAGTATTATATAGGTGTATGTAGGTATATAATTATATATATACCTACATACACCTATATAAAATACAGTCATTAACACTTGAGTGCCTGGGCTAGTATTAATGACTGTATTTTATATAGGTGTATGTAGGTATATATAATTATATCAGGAGCTATACTGAAGTCTGTTGTATCTTTTAGTACCACATTACCCATGTCCAGCTCTTATGTTGTGGAAGCTAGCACAAGTATTGACCCATCAGGTACAAATGCCCAGTGGGAGGTAAATCCCACACCACATCCTTTGACAGGTTACATATCACTCTGACTGACTCTTTAACTGCCCCTGAAAATATCTCGCAAAAAATATCTAATAAGCCACATTTTTGCAGGTAGCTGACCAATACCCACTTAGAGGCAGTTTGAGATGGGCGAGAGATATCAGCCTTACTGAAGACCATCACATCCCAAACATGAATAAGAAAGAAGCTTATTATTTGCAATGATTGCACTCAGCCACATAGATTTTGTGATAAATTATGGGAAAAACGTTAACTCTGTTTTTCTCACCACAGATGCTACCACCAAACCTGCTGAGTTTCTCCAGCACCTTCTGTTTTTATTTTGGATTTCCAGCATCCACAGAACTTCTATTTTGGACCAATCCATACCCAGGTTACATTCAAAGTGGAAATGTAACCTCGACAACAAGGAATTAAATGTATATAAAATACCTTTATAATTCAAAGAGTGATTATTGAAGTGCAGTAGTCAAATGGTTGACTTCTATTGCACAGTGACTCAGTGGTTAGCGCTGCTGTCTAACAGTGCCAGGGACCTGGGTTTGATTCCATCCTAGGGTGAGTCTGTGAGGCATTTGCATATTCTCTCTGTGTATGTATGGATTTCCTCTGCCCCAGTTTCTTTCAAAGATGTGGAGGTTAGTTGCATTCACCATGGGAATTGCAGAGTTACAGGGATGGGTAGGAGAGAGAGTCTGGGTGGGATAGTCTTTGGAGGGTCAGTGTGGACTTGATGGGCCAAATGGTCTGCTTCCACACTGTAGGGATTCTATGATGATGATTCCAACTTGTGAATCAGGCTTTCCCAATATAACTGTGTAAAAAATGTTACTGTTAGCTTTAACGCAGCTTTCTCACCATTAGAACATATATCCTTTAGGGTGAAATACTATAAAACCCCAAAGTTTTGTATTTGCAAATGAAGAACTTTTAAAAACTTACTTTTAATGAAATAGGAATCTCCTAGGTCACTTTCTACTCACTGACTGTCCTGTCTCTCCTAAAACATCCATCTCACTTTCTCGTTTCCTGATCACCCTGTCTCTTTGTCCAGTCATGAGCTCCCTCTTTTTTCTGCCTCCACTCTCACTTCTCATTGCCTCATCTCGTTGCCCCCTCTCTCCTGATCACCTCTCTCATTGCCCCATCTCGCTGCCCCTTCTATCCTGATCACCTCTCTCAGGGCTTCATCTCGTTGCCCCCTCTCTCCTGGTCCCCTTTCTCAGGGCCTCATCTCACTGCCCCCTCTCTTCTGATCTTCTCTGGCATTGCATTGACTGTCAATGCCCTCTCTGTCAAGCCTCCTATAATCCTGAACCCTCTTTTCACTGCTTTCTCTCATTGTCCCCTCTCTCAATCCCCCTCTCTCATTGCTCCCCTTCTCTCGAGACCCCTGTCTCACAGTCTCCCTCTCTTCCAAGCCTCTTCACTTGTTGCCTCCTTCTCCCAAGCCCCTATTTATGGATGCTGTGATTGAGGTACAAGGAGACCTCTCTAAACTATGTTGAGCAACAGCTGAGCTCATAGGTTGCCGGGACATTCAGGACATAACCAAATTATTTTTTTTTCCAGCATTTAGCTCAGAGACGTTTTGCTTTATCTTCAAATTCTGAGGAATGTTTGGGAGATGGGCAGCAGTAGGAAACAAAGAGCAAGGGAATGAGCGTAGGACTTTTGCTTCTGGTTTGGTAAAGGTTGGTGATTGAGTCACAATTAGATTCACAGATGAAAATCGCACACTGCTGCCTTGCAGCATCAGGGACCCTTCGATTCCATACTTGGGTGACTGAGTGTGTGGAGTTTGCACATTCTCCCTGTGTCTGCGTGGGTTTCCTCCGGGTGCTCTGGTTTCCTCCCGCAATCCAAAGACGTGCAGGTTAGGTGGATTGGCCATGCTAAATTGCCCATAGTGTTCTGGGATGTGTGGATAGGTACATTAGTCAAGGGTAAATATCGGAAAATAGGCTAGGGGAATGCATCTGGGTGGGTTACTCGACAGAGGGTTGGTGTGACTTTGTTGGGCCGAAGGGCATGATTCCACACTGTAGAGATTCTATGATTCTATGAAAATTCTCTGATTCTATGAAAGAAAGAGACTCTTTGGTCCATCATGTCTCTTTTGACTCTTTTGAACAGTAATCAATGCAACTCCCTGAACCTGCTCTTTGTCTAATCCTTAAAATTTATTTTACTTCCAAGAATTTTTCAAACTTCTTTCTTCAGGACTACTAATTATTTCAATCACTCAATCAGGAAGTGCATTTCACATTCTAATGCGCTTCCCATATGGGAATATGGCTTTGAAATAGAGGATCAGTCATGATCAATTTGAATGGTGGAGTAGGCTTGAATGGTTGAATAGCCTACGCCAAATTTCTGGTTTCTATGTTTCCAGTGTGACTCAATTACAGCACGAATGTAATTCCAGGTGCCAATAAATATCAGCAACAAAGCAGCACAGCACTATTCACCATATAATCATGAATTTTCACAAACTACAGGTCTTACATCTGTACAAACTACATCTTATGAGGGTAAGTCTGCATTTTTAATATGCTTAAAAGTAATTTGCGAAAATATTATTTCATGTACTCACCAGTCCATTGCTTCATCTGAGCTAGACCAGCTCAGAGATCCTGGCAAGGACACAATAAATATTATTGATGATCACATTTACATTCGGTATAATTGGTCTGAGACAGCATCACACCAAGGTTCCCGAAAGGTCATCTTTTCATCATTGATTTTCAATGCAGAATTAATCGATACAGTGTTAAATTTTGAGTAGAGGATTTCGAATGTCTCAAAATAATACTTATAGGCCTGGAGGCTGCAATTTCTCAGTGGATTCTATCTTAACTAAACCTGTCTTACTTTCCAATACCCCTATTAAATCTCAGCGCAGACTTCTCTTGTCTTTTCCAAGGAGAACAATCTCAGTTTTTCCAATCTATTCATGAATCCCTCATCAATCATCCCTGGAACTACTCTTGTGCATCTCATCAGACCCCTCTTCAAAGACTTCACATGTCCAAGATGGTAAATAAAGTCCTGTTGGAATTGCAGTAGTGGATTCAGCATGATGTACTCTCTTTGGTACACTATTGCTCTATTAATAAAGCTGGAATTCCTGCATGCTAACTGCTTTGTTAACCTGTCCTCCTACCTTCAAAGATTTGTGCGCACACAACTCCCAGGTCACTCTGTTTTTGAGTTCCCATTGACACTGGACTATTTTAGCGTCCTTTATATTTCCTCATATTTTTCAATGAGAAGACTCATGTCACACTTTTCTACATTGAATTTTATCTGCTGTGGGTCTGCCCATCTAACAGCCTGTCAATATTATCTTGAAGTCTATTATTTTCTCCTTCACTTCACTATAATTCCAAACATGAACTCAGCTACAAATTGTGATATTGTGTCCTGGATGTCCAAATCTTCAAAAGCATTGGCCCATGTACTATGACTTCAAAAGCATCAGTACCACCTCAATTCAGTTAGCAGGTTAGATCATGTGGGATATTGGGGAGCTAGCCATTTGGATAGAAAATTGGCTCAAAGATAGAAGACAGAAGGTGGTAGTTGAGGGTTGCTTATTGGACTGGAGGCCCGAGTCCAGCGGTGTGCCATGAGGATTGGTGGTGGGGCCACTTCTTTTTGGTATTTATATAAATGATTTGGATATGAACAGAGGATGTATAGTTAGTAAATTTGAAGATGACCAAAATAGGTAGTGTAGTGGACAGCGAAGAAGGTTACCTCGGATTGCAACAGAATCTTGATCAGTGGGCCAATGGGCCAAAGAGTGGTGGATGGAGTTTAATTTAAATTAATGTGAGCTACTGTAAGTTAGTAAGGCAATTCAGGGCAGGACTACAGGGAAGTTGGCATGCTTGCCTTCATTGGTCAGAACATTGAATATAATAGTTGGGAGGTCATGCTGTACAGGACATTGGCCACTTTTGGAATATCGCATAATATCTGGTTGTCCTTCTATAGAAATGACGTTGTTAAACTTGAAAGGGTGCAGAAAAGATTTACAAGGGATTTTACTGGGACTGGAGAGTTTGAGGTACAGGGAGAGGCTGAATAGGCTGGGGCTTCTTTCCCAGGAGCATCGGAGGCTGGGGGATGACCTTATAGAGGTTTTTAGAATCATGAGGGGCAAGGCTAGATTGAATAGACAAGGTATTTTTCCTGTGGTAGGGGAATCCAAAACTAGAGGGCATAGGTTTCAGGTGAGAGTGAAAAGACTTTAAAAAGGACCTGAAGGGTAACTTTCCATGCAGAAGGTGGTGCAGGAAGGAATGAGCTGCCAGAGGAAGTGGTGGAGGCTGCTCCATTAAGGCAAGCATACCAAAATCCTTCTCCACTGTCCTGTCTAAACTGGGACCCAGCCTTCAAGGAACTATGAACCTGTACTCCAAGGTCTCTTTGTTCAGCAACACTTCCCAGGACGTTGCTATTAAGTGTATAAGTCCTGCCCTGATTTGCCTTTCCAAAATGCAGCATCTCACATTTATCTAAATTAAACTTCATTTATCACTCCTTGGCCCATTGGCTCATTTGATCAAGGTCTCATTGTACTCTGAGGTAACCTTCACTGTCCAATGCACCTCAAATTTTAGTGTCATCGTAAATTTACTAATCATACGTACTATTATCATATCCAAATAATTGAAGTTAAAAACAAATATCCAATGTACCCTTTTTTTAAAAAAATGAAGGCGAATTCTATGATGCATTTCTGACATTCATTTAAACAAGTAATGCTTAAATAGATTACTTGTGCCTTGCTCTCACAGGAATTTACTGTGTACAAATTGGTTGCTACATTTTATCATGCCAGTAACTGCACTTCAAAATGTACTGAATTGGTTCTCAAGTGTTTTGGGTTATCTTCAGGATGTAAAAGACACAACAAAAAATGTAAGCCTGTTTTTATTGGAATGCCTCAGCTTTATTTTGTCATGCGTGGGAAAAAAATAAAGCCAGAATTGGAATGCCAAAAGAAAACTTTACGTTTTATCGTAACCCATAGTCATGATAGATTAGAAGTCATTATGGTGACAATGTGTCCACTGCTGTGTGTCTTTGATTTGCTCCTGATATTTTACATAAGGATTCTGCTGGCTGATTTGCCGTCGCAAATAATTGCTTTAGTGAGTCTTGTTTTACAAGTTGGGGAGGTTTGGGGAGATGGTGAAGTTGGCAGGGGACTCGCTGGGTGAGCATTGCTGACCCTTTCGAGCTGCCTCTACATTTCTGATGATGTTTAGCATTGACTGGAGCTTCGCCCCTTATAAATCAGAATGTATCTAAAACTTACTGGAGATTTTCTTTCATAGAGACTGTTAAGGCCATGTGATATCCTCTACATGTTAAATAGGTCAGCCTGTTGATGTTGTATCACCTTTGATCGAAAATAGAAAAGACAGTAATTCTGAGTAGAGGTAAGCCAAGCACAGCAGAAAGCTCCACTCAAAGTTGCATTCTTGAGAAAGTGATGATTAAGGAGGGCCAGTAAATTGTATCAAAGGTAATTTCCACTTCCCTTCCCTTCCACCCACAGTCTCAGCAGCTGTGTGGGACCTCAGTCTTGGAACTGTCATCAACTTGGCATCGATCCATTCTGCAACTAGTCAGTCAAGATGCTTCAATGGTTTGTGACGTGACCTGAATGCCTAAAAGGATGGTCCAGATTCTTCAGATTACTCTCACGTAGCTAGCAACATGTAAACAAGGCAAACAGAGGAACTGAAGTGAGAACTTAAGGAGCTGTAAGAAATGCTACAGCTGCTCATTGCTTCACAAGTCCCATCCTCTGTTCTTTCTGGAGCAGTTTTAGGTTGAATGAAACTATATCTTTTGACTGTTTGAATTTTTCTGCTGTGTGACTTGATTTCTCTTTCTTTATCTCTCTTTCAGTCTGTCTCCCTCGTTGTTTCTCATTTTCGCTGTTTCTTTCCTCTCTTTCACTCTGTTCTTTTTCTTGCGTTTTGTTTCATTTTCACTTCCTTGAGGACCTGTATTCCAGTGGATTACTGATCCCAGTGCCTGAGTGCATCAGCCAGTCAGACTCACTCATTTCCTCAATTTCTGCAAACTATTCTGACAGAAGTCATCAAAGCACCAACCACAGGGGATTGCTGTAACTCGTAGCACAGGCCAGGGATTGAATTATGATCTTGATGTCTCAACAACACACCATTTTTTTTTCACTTAGCTGATTCTTAATATTGACCAAGGACAATAATAAAGAATATATCGTACACAGCAAGGACAGAGGCCATGTTCCTTAAATTTTGTTTGGTCTGTTTTGTACAAATAGCTGAGTCGATTGAGCTCAAGATTCTAATCAAGTTAATTAAATGGGCTAAATGCTACATTTAACAGTTGAAAGGAGATTAGTGAATTAAACTTCCTTAATTGCAAGCTGTTATAAATATCCTAGAAAGGAATACAATCTATTTTGGGTTGCCATTTCATTATTGCGAGCATTCTGTTTTTGAATAGCAGCTTGTTTTTCTAAACTGGAACAGGGGAAATCTTTGCAGCAACATGCTTACACTGGCTGTGGGACCACAACTCAAAATGGCTACTTATTCCCCTCGGGTCATATCCTGAATTGAAAGTAATTGCACATTGATGACACACAGTTATTAACATGCATGTCAGCCAACCAGGGGATTGACAGCGATGCTGTGGCATGTAAACCGACAGATGTTGTAAGTTGAGTTATGTCATGGTGCCATATACCACACAACAATGGTCTTGCCCTCAACTTTCCTATTAATTTTACGAATGCTAGATTTGTCCAACTAACTTGCCTCAATGTGAAGTCTCACCATGAAGAACAACAGTATCACCTTAATGATATGATTATTATTAAATCAGTTCAGCTCAGGAGCCAATTTAGAGCCTTGTTTATCTCTGTGGGATCGTGTTCATTAATGATCAAGATTAATGAGTGGCAAAAATAGCCTCTTAATTGAGCATCCACAATAGCACAGTTCAAGGTGACGATGGAATCCAAAGTCCATTTTTACAGTAGCTTATTTAACTACATTAAAATTTTAGCACCTTGGTATCACATAGTAGTATCTACTGTACATGAGTTTGTGTGACATCTGTCCTGGGGAAGTGGGAGATAGTTTAAGCACTTGCTAAATGCTGGCTGTTACTTCTGATGGGATTAGAATGTCTGTCTGGTCTGAGTCTGCATAATTAAGAGGTGTTCATCCTTTTGGCTTTAAAATTAGTAATGTTAGTAAAAATACCAGACCTATATGATCTAAACAAATGAGAAGTTATACATGTACTGAATAAAAGTATAGAGGATATTAAACTGATATCTCCCAGTTGGGTCATGAGATTTCATTTACTACTGCCTGTTTTGACAGTTCCTACAGATTCATTCATGTAGCTTTACGGAAGCACTGTTTTAATAGTAAATTTCTTAAAGTGGATAGCAGCCCTATTTAATGCGTATTTACAAAGTATAAGTTCATATGTTAGTACAAAATGGTAGTCCTAAATAAAAGTTAGAAATAGGTAATACAGTGTTATAAAAACAAGTAGTGTATAAAGAAATTTCAAAGAGATAGAGAGCAACAGACTGTTGGGATAGGCTGACAGAGGAAACTGTCCTGCAACCTATTCAGGTCCCCAGAGATGGTTCCTAAGAGCTAATTAGTATTATAATCTTTCCATAGTTTTGAGTGAGTTATGGAGGCATGATGGCAGGGTTGGCATTGTTTAGAGTAGGTTACTGTATTCAGGGGTAACCTTTGCTGCAGAAACAAGTTTAAGTTCTGCTTGCAGCATGGGGCTGATAAGAATTGAAAGGTGTTAAGAAACAGTGATGGGTTGGAAGGGATGTTTAATTCAGTTTATCTTGAAAGAGTAAAAGGTACTACAAAAATGTGGTTTTATGGATGAGTGAATGGAAATACCGTATGGTAAACATAGAGAGCTAGTGAGTGAGTTAGTAAAGAGTTATGAATAAATGAATGGAAACATGGTGTAGTAAACATAGAGCGCTTGTGAGTGAGTTAGTAAAGTGAATCATAATACAATATCTAACATCTCTTTAACCCATTTCAGTTAATTGTCAGTATCATCCCATAAGGTTGTAACGATGAGGGTGAGGAAATGGACAAATGCTTACCTGACATTGTAGAAGCTGCTGTCCTACACTTTGATTCAAGGGTTTAGAGCAGGGTTTATTTCCAGTAGCTTTAGCAGGATGCTTGCAGAGATGGCTGATGAGAAACTCTGATATTGTTTCAGTTGAGTTTTTGCCAATTCTATGTTAGAGATATGAAGGACCTGCAAAAGATTTCAAGGTATAGTGTCTGACTATTAACCACTAATCTCATTATCTCCCAAGTCGTCAATTCAAAAGATTCAAATGGACCTTTTTATGAATCTTTGTCATAGCCTCTTTGCATCACTCCTACTACTGATCAAATCAATGTGGAATATTATAAGCAAATGGAGATTTTTTTTCAATTATATTTAACTTCTCATTACCATAGGCAAATACTGACAGGTTATTAAAACTGTCCATTTGAAAATGGCAGCTTCACATGAAAGAAAGACTTTCAACTATATTGTGTCTTTTAGGACATCAGATGTTTATAAGAACTTTGAGCCAATTTTTATTTGACACAGAGTCACTACAACATATTTCACATGCAATCACAATGAGATAGGGACCAGATCACCTATTTTAGGGATGACTGAAGGAATCAATATGCGCCACAACACATTGTTTGGTTCTTGATTTTTTAAATTATAGAACAGAATAGTTGATGCCTATTGAACAGGGCAGATGGAACCTCCAATTATTGCAACCTCAGAGTACAATGGAATCTTGATCAGATGGGCCAATTCGCCTAGAAGTGGCAGATGGAGTTTAATTTAGAAAGGTGTGAGGTGCCGCATTTTGAAAAGGCAGATCAGAGCAGGACTTAAACACTTAATTGTAAGGTGCTGGGAGTGTTGTTGAACAGAGATCTTGGACAGCCAATTCATAGTCCCTTAAAAGTGGAGTCCCAGGTAGACAGGATGTGAAGGCGGTGTTTGATATGTTTGCCTTTATTGGTCAGTACATTGAGTACAGGAGTTGGCAGGTCATGTTGTGGCTGTACAGGACATTGGTTAGGCCACTTTTGGAATATTACATGCAACTCTGATCTCCCTGCTATAGAAAGGATATTGTGAAAGGTTTCAGAAAAGATTTACAAGGATGTTGCCAAGGTTTGAGTTATAGGGAGGGACTGAATAGACTAGTGTTATTTTCCCTGGAGTGTTAGTGACTGAGGGGGTGATGTTATAGAGGTTTATAATATTATGAGGAGCATATATAGGGGAATAAGCAGAGTTTTTTTTCTGGGTTGGGAGAGTCCAAAACTCTAGCAGATGGGTTTAAGGTAAGAGAGGGAAGATTTAAAAGGGGTCTAAGAGCAATGTTTTCATGCAGAGGGTGGTGCATGTATGGAATGAGCTGCCAGAGGAAGTGGTGGAGGCTGGTACAATAACAACATGCAAAAGGCATCTGGATGGGTATATGAATTGGAAGAATTTAGAGGGATTTGAGTCAAAACTGGAAAATGGGACTAGATTTATTTAGGATATCTGGTTGGCATGGATGAGTTGGCCTGAAGGTTCTGCTTCTGTGCTGTATATCTCTCTAACTCCATGACTCTAAACGTATCACCTCTGACTGTGTGCAGTACTGCAATGTGTATCTTGATTTGGATCCTTCTGGAATAAAACTTGAACCCACAATCTTCTAACTCTAAGACAAAAGTGCTACCTTCAAGTACTGAGACTTGATTGAAATTAATTGGAGCCATTGGGTCATACAACACATAAGATATCCATGAGTCCACGCTGAGTTATCTATACTAATCTCACTGCAAAATACTTCACCCAAACCTTGAATATACTGGGGGAGGAGATTGCCTGGTGCAATTGTCACTGGGCTACTAATCCAAGGACCCATGCAATGGAAGGACTCAGATTTATTCTTGTTACTTTCAAGGCAGTCGCTGCTGTTCTTTCTCCTTAAATTGCCACATTCCTTGAGATTAAGTTGGATTTCCATAATGTTGATCCTGGGAAAGGGAAGTGGTGTCAATGTTACCTTCAGTAAATTGAAGCAACTTACTCTCCACTATTGTATGCTGTTGGTCAGAGGATTGTAGGATGCTGCTGTTCCATGAAATAGAGTGCCATGTTTGCACATAACCATGATTACACTTGAAAATAATTCATTGTATACTTAGTGATTTGAGACACTTTTAGAGATGTGATTAGGTACTGTATCAATATGTTTCCTACCATCATGCAGTCAATCTTTAATTTTCCTTTTGTTGAGTCAATTTAGGAATGATGTTGAATAGGTAAACATTTTAAATCCCCATTAATAGACAATAGCACTTACACTGTTTCAAGCACTGATCAAAGTAAACCACTAAGGAATATAATGTACCATAAACCTAGATCTCTTTCAAACCTTCACTAATTACCTTTACTTAATTTATTATCTAATTAAGTTTTTAATGAGTGATGTAAAGACAATACATTATAGCGACTTGGACCTGATTTAATTCCTCGTCAGGAATTTCAGGTCAGGTATAAATCTTGTACTAAAGGTCTTGATAATGTATCTCATGACATACAATGCTTTTTGTTCATAAATTGAAAATCTCCCCTGCAGCCGAGCTGTTGAATTCACAATGACATCTTGTTCAAATTCATTGTTCCTCTAATAAAAACCAAAAGATCTGTGAATGCTCTAAATCAGAAATAAAAACAGAAGTTGCTGGAAAAGCTCAGCAGTTCTGGCAGCATCTCTGAAGAGAAATCAGAGTTAATGTTTCAGGAGTGGTGACTGAGGAAGGGTCACCTGACCTGAAACGTTAACTCTGATTTCTCTGCACAGATGCTGCCAGACCTGCTGAGCTTTTCCAGCATCTTCTGTTTTTGTTTCTCTAACCCTCCAAAGGTACCTTTTTATTTCACTGGTTCTTCAGTTGTGATGTATTAAGATCACGTTTTTTTAGCCCTTCATCCTCACCCTATCTCATGGTTGTACAGTGTGACTTATTCCCACACTTTGAAGTGCATACAGGGTCAATAGTGCAGCTTTGTTCAAGCCAAATGAAAGATAGACTAGGTTGGTTTCCCATTGGTAAACAAGGTTGTTTTTTTTTAATTGGGATGGCATGGTGGCTCAGTGGTTAGCACTGCTGCCTCACAGTGCCAAGGACCTGGGTTCAATTCCAGCCTTGGGTGACTGTCTGTGTGGAGTTTGTACATTCTCTATGTATCTGTGTGGGTTTCCTTCCATGGTGCATAGATGTGAAGGTATGGTGAATTGGTCATGCTAAATTGCCCATAGAGTTAGGTGCATTAGTCTGGGTGGGTTACTCTTCAGAGGGTTAGTTGGGCTGAAGGGCCTGTTTCCACACTGTAGGGAGTCTAATCTAATTAAAATGCATTGTACTCTGGTACTGTTCTGAGAACAAACTTTAAGAGTTTGTTTGAAATTCATTTTCATAATTTGTCAATTTGAGATTTGAATTTCATACTAATTGGAAACCTGATGTCACATTTCTGTAACATATCATGTGGAATGTCTTCCACATCCTATTTCTTAGTTGTCCTACATTACGAGTCTTAGTTCAGTAGTGTCGGTCACTAGATTAATCAGAGCAATTGCTTCTTGCTGAATCACATCCTTTGACTTCTATTCTCCTCAGAAACAAAGCAGATTTGTTCTGATGTTACCTGCAGAATTCTCTACCACAGAAATCTGTTGGGCCAGTTTGTTAGATATATTTAAAAGGGGAGCTGGATATGGCCCCTGTAGCTAACGAGATCAAGGGGTATGGAGAGAAAGCAGGAGTGAGATACTGGGATTACATCATCAGCCATGCCCGTATTGAGGGGCCAAATGGCTTACCCTTGCATCTAGTTTCTGTGTCTACAAAATATTTTATGCATTCATGGGATGTGGACATTGCTAGCTGGGCCAGTATTTGTCGTACAAACTTAGTTGTCCTGAGAAATCATGATGAACTGCCTTCTTGAACCGCTGCAGTCCATTTGCCATATGGACACCCACAATGCCACTAGGGAAGGAGTTCCATGTTTTTGACCAAACAACATTGAAGGAATGGCAATAGGTTACCAAGTCTGGGTTGTGAGAGAGGCTTGGAGGGGATATTGCAGATGGTTGCTTTTATCACTACCCTTATCCTTCTAGATAAAAGTGCTCATAAGTTTGGAAAGTGATTTCATAGAATCTCTACAGTGTGGGAACAGGCCGGCCCTTTGGCCTAACAAGTCCACACCGACCCTCCAAACAGTAAACCAACCAGACCCATTCTGCTACACTTACCCCAGACTCTTGCACCTAACCTATACATCCCTGAACACCAGGGGCAATTTGTCATGGCCAATTCACCTGACCTGCACATCTTTGGACTGTTGGAGAAAACCCATTCAGACACAGGGAGACTGTGCAAATTTCACACAGTCAGTCACCCAAGGCTGGAATCGAGCCCCATTCCCTGGTGCTGTGAGACAGCAATGCTAACCACTGAGCCACTATGCCACCCAAGTGTTGCGATGAAACCAGCCTTTCAAGCCTAGAGGTAAAGGATGCTACTAATGTGCCACAAGAACCCAGTGCCTTTTCAGAACATTTGTAGTTGAATTTATTGGTTCCATTACAGATTTTGAAATGCTTTATGTATGTATGTGTCTTTTCTTTTTGATTTGGAATTAGAAGATAATTTCTTGAGCAGCGGAATTTTTAATTATCAAATACATAATTAATATTAATTACTTGTCAATCCAAAGAATTAATCAAAGGTTTTTCCTTGATGTAAAATAAAATGAATCATCTAAAGATATAAATTGTTTATATCTCTTTCCCTCATTTAATACTTTTTTTTGGAGTCTACCTAAAGCTCAGTTGGACAATGAATACAAATGTTAGCAGTTTTTAATTAGCAAAAGACAATTACATTCTAAAAGAGAATAATTAAAAAGGATGTGACCACTTGCCTTTGTTACAGTTCTCATTAATACATTTCTCTTCATTTTTCATTTTCATTGCTAGTTCTTTCCAAACTAAAATGAAGAGGAATCTCTGACCTCCTCAGCTCTTTGTTTGAAAAATCACTGTGACAGCAGATGCTAGTTTGAGACAACAATGTAAATAAAACAAGAAAATCATAGTCCCTAATATAGCTATAGGCAATTACGAAAATAAAAAAAAGTAAGCTGCACAATTTTAATATGCAAGTAATTGGAATAAGTTGCACAATGCAAGTCTTTATTTATGGAATAATAACAAAAGATTTAATGCAATCCATATTTTATTCAGGAGTTCACAGATCATATATTGATTTCATTAAATTCTCAATCATTTCCATACGCTGTGAGTATTATAGAATAAGGGATTGGGCTGTCTCATGGATAGAGTATTCATTTTGCATCTTATTTGTGGAACGGTGTCTTATCTCCTTGATGCCTTTGCACAATCCATTCTGAGCTTTCACCAAGCCAACACATTAATTTTCCTTGATTTTTAAAAAGTGGCTTTGGTGCTTGTTACACGGTTTCTGAACCTTCATGAGCATATTCGCGTATTCATTGTAAAGTCTATCATTCTAAACAGGTGCTGTGTATTATACAGTAGCTTTTCTGCAACTGTTAAACACAGCAAAATGCTAAACATTGTGTGAGGCATATTGTGTGTTTGCCCTCTGAAGCGTTTTTGTGCACCTTTGTAATCCTGTTTTAAATTGCTTTGAATGTACATTGTAATAGTTCAATGCATGTTTATTGCAGAACCTGAGCAGCATTTAAGTTGATGACAGGAGTGTCAGAACAGATGCACTTGATGTACAATTCTGTGACATGTCTGGGCTCAGTCTCATGTTGCCCATTCATCGAACAAAGCAATTTCCTGTTGCTTGTAGTGAAAGCAACTCAGATCATCCACATATGAAGCATGAGGAGGTATGGGGATCCTAATGAAGGCATTGTTTATCATGGTTAAAAATATGAAAGGACTGAATTTGATTCATCATGGGATGCCAGTGGCAACATGATCCAACTGGAGGCTTTCAACATGAGGAGGCAATGGCTTAGTAGTGATATTGTTGGGTTGTTAATCCAGCGACCCAGGTAATGCCCTGCAGGCCAGGGTTCAAATCCTGCCATGGCAGATGGTGGAAATTCACTAACTATCTGGAATTAAAGAGTGTAATGATGATGAATGGATTTTTGGGGGTGGGGAAGTACAATATCTGGTTCACATCCTTTAGGGAAGGAAACCGCCATCCTGACCTGCAAGTAACTCCAGGCCTACGGCAATGTGGTTGACTCTTAACTTCCCTCAGTGCAATTAGGCATGGGCAATAGATATTGCACCAGCCAGTGATGCCCTCTCCTGTGAATGATTTTTTTAAAAATTTGTGTCATTTGCCTCATTGTCTATAGTTTAGATGGATTGAAATCCACTGCACACATGGTGGATTCATTTCTGAGTGAACAAAATTTTTGAAGAAAATGCTATGATCTACATGGTCAAATATCTTACCAAAATCAGTTATCATTCATCTAGGTAATTTTTGCTTTGTCATCATTGGTTGAAGAGATGGTCAAGATGATGGACTGTGGATAATCACATTCTATTATCTACCTGTTTATGGTCTCAATATCCTTTTACGTCAATCCATCCACTTCACAATGAAGCCTACAGCTAATTTAGCAAAATGATTGGTAAGAGAGACAAGGTACACGTTGTCATCAGCAGTTGACTTTAGTCTATAGGGTGGCGATTGTTCATTTCCACCGACAGGAGACCTTGTTAACTTGATGTGCATGTGTTCGGGTAGACTAAGGTCAATGGTGAATTCTCTTTTCAAATGCAGAGAGATATTGTCAGGTCTGTCTGCTTAAGAAAAAATACATGATTCATGGGCAAGATAAGAATTTAGCAGTTCCCACTAACAATGTTGAGATGACAATCCAATCGGTTGTTTTAATTATGTTACTTGAAGGATAATTTTGGCCACGGCATGGGATAGCTTTCCTCTCCTCCTGCTATTAGCATCATGGGAGCTTTTATATTTCCAATGAAGACAGGTAGAGTCTTGGTTTAATGGGTAATCCAAAAGACAGATGATCAACAGCATAGCATTCCATCTCTACTGTATTTTGTGTCACCCTAGATAATGTTCTCCAGTCTATGGAGTTGAACTTGAACTCATAATCTTTTGATTGTTCATCTAACTCTACTGTTAGAAATAGAGCATTGAAATGTGAACATTGAAATTTAGAGCAACATGATATAGAGGAGGGCCCTGGAAGAAAATTTGCCTGTATCGAGAAGCTCTACCTCCATTCTGTAAACTGATTTTTTTTTCTGGGCTGGTGAAGGGGGAACAGGTTTTCACCCCTGGAGCCCTGCTGCTTGTGGGTGCTGGCACCATTTTACACCTTCCTTCCTTCCATCCATTGTCACCACCTATATTTCCCACTGCCTCAGAAAGGCAGCCAACCTCATCAAAGACCCCTCCCACCCTGGTTATAATCTCTTCCAACCTCTTCCGTCAGGCAGAAGATATAACAACTTAACACACACGTACCAACAGGTTCAAGGACAGCTTCTTCCCTGCTGTCATTAGACTTCTGCACAGACCTCTCAAATTTTGAATTTAAATGTTGGTCTCGTTCTTTGCACACCTTCTCTGCAGCCATCAAATTGTATTCTTTACTCTGTTCTATTACCCTAATGCACGTAGAGTAATAGCTGATAATATCCCTCATGATTTTCAAAGAGGAAGCCTGTCTGAAGGACCTTTTTTTTATGAGGTCCCCTTGGCCCTGTGCAATTATTGTTGTGGTGGAGAAAGAAGGTTAGATCTCATGATTAAAATTGTCCTGGCCAAAATGAAGGTACTGAGTTAAATCTCCTTCAGCACTTTAAACAGGCCTGGGGACAACTCATTCATGTGACTGGGGTTGTGTTTTATACACAGAATTTGTGTGTAGCTGTCCTCCATTCACTGCACTTTGCTGGAAAAATGCTGTTGTTGGGAGGTTTTCCTGCAGTTTTGGTTATTTGTTCTGTTTGCTGTATTGCGGAAAGTCTCATGCTCTGTAAATTTATCCCCACCTTCAACATGTTGTCCAATACAGTGACATTTATACTGCTCTGTGAAAGGAAAGCTACACAGGTTTGAAATCTGAGATCAAAAACAGCAAATACGTTCAAAGAAGATACGGTCAGTCCTGAACTCAAGAAATCTGCTGATATTTCAAATGAAGAGACTTTGGCAGAAATTAATGACCAGACTTCCCTCAAAACTTTGGTCTCCATTTATGCCTGATGTTGAAGAGAAACTGCCAGCAATTTAGTTCCATGATGCTGAATTTTAGCATTGATCCTGAAGCATATGTTGTGTTTCCATTCAACTTTGTTCCTGAAGAAAGAGAAGAAATAGAATCCATTCAAGTCCCTAATGTAGAAAAAGGTGTTCACACCAATGTAATGTAGTCAATGTTCTTACAGAGGTACTGTTAATGTTTAATCTTCTGAAATGAGATGTGAGATTAAGGAGATGGTTTATTAAAGTTTTATTATAGGTTCTTCATTACATCATAGCTTTTATATTCTATATTTCATGATGAAATCTAGAATTTCATTTGCTAAGCCTGATGTCCAGTTTGTGACTGATCATAGACTCGACATAACATACTTATTCTTCCCTTTTCTTTGTATTGAGCTCTCCTTTTAACCGAGAACATAAACAACAAATAGAAACCCTACAATGTGGAATCAGGCCCTTTAAGCCCACACAGACCTTCTGAAGAGTAACCCACCCAGACCCATTCCTCTACCCTACATTTACCACTGATGAATACATCTAACATACACATCCCTGAACATTATGGGCAATTTAGCATGGCCAATCTACCTAATCTGCACATCTTTAGATTGTGGGAGGAAACCCATATAGACACTGGGAGAATGTAAAAGCTCCACATGGACAGTCACTTGAGGATGGAATTGAACCTGGTTCCCTGGTGGTGTGAGGCAACAGTGCTTACCACTAAGCCATTATGCCACCCCCTACTCTTCCAACAAAAAGTACATCTTCAATTGCCTGATTGATGGTTACAATGTAAATGGTCATGAAGAGGTATTGCATAGACCCTCTGCTCTCAGAAAACATGAACCTGAAGCCTTTAGCTAAATTGCCAGAGATTTGGGGATGGAACCTGGCCCTTTTCTCTTTTGGCTAGCTCACAGCTGATGCACTAAGTGACTGACATTTTTTTCTTTTAGCAACTCTACAGTCCTCACACTTTGATGACCTGTTGACCGTAATATTTAGCAGGTTCTTTTGCTTTTTGCTCCACGTTCTAAGCAATCCTATTGGATGATTTGCCTTATCAGTTGAAGGAGACTCTGTGTGTGTATGTGTGTATATGTGTGAATGTGTGTGTGTGGTTCTTCAGGCTAAAAGGTGGCTTTAAGTGCAAAGAGCTTCAGTTTTAGTATTAATTCAATTCAAACCAATAAATGATCTCTCCAAATCGCTGCTTTCAGTAAGTGGAATGCATTAATTCTGATGGTTCTTCTCAGATATAAGAATGAATTAACCTTTGTCTGGAACTTGATATGGGATCCTATTCAGTTTTTATGGAGAGTCATTTGCTCACATATTTAAAAAAAATCTTTTGTTTCTTGCATAGATTTCTGTAAAGTGTTGAGGAGCGTTTCAATGGTTATTCTGCTCAAGTGCCTACTTGTCATATTTTTCATACTTGGAGTAACTTATGACTATTCTGCTACAATTGGCTTCACAGTTAACACCAATTCTTGTCTCAACTTCAGTGTTTATTCTCAGGATGCCCAGACAAGAATTGTAACGCTTAAGTACCCCTTCCTAACTCTTACCCAAGAGAATGAATATGCCAATGATAATAGTGCATCTTTGATAGTAACAGTCACTTGCTATTGAGACTGTAAAAAGAGAGAATCTCAGGATTATTACAGTGTAGAGGAGTCCATTCTGCCCATCATGTCTGCACCACACTCTCATGCAATGCATTCCAGACCTTAATAACTCAGCACATCAAAAAAGCTTGTTTCATGTTCTTTTTGGTTCTTTTGCCAATTGTTTTAAATTCTTGCCCCCTCATCCTCAATCCCTTCATGAGTGGAAGATGTTTATTCCTGTCAAATCTGTCTGGATCATTAATGATTTTGAATACTTCTATCAGCTGCCTTCTCAGCCTTCTCTTCTAGAGTAACAGTTATGAATTCTCCAATCTGACTTCATAACTGTGCTAGCTGGGTAAATACTGTGGCTGTAAGAGCAGGCAACAGACTCAGATTCAACAGTGAGTAACTCACATCCTGATTATTATCGACAGTGTGGAAACAGGTCATTCGGTCCAACATGTCCACCCAGATCCATTTCCCTCTGACTAATGCATCTAACACTATGGGGCAATGTAGCATGGTCAATTCACCTGGTCAGCACATCTTTGGATTGGGGGAGAAAACCAGAGCACCCAGAGGAAACCTACGCAGACATGGGGGAATGTGCAACCTCCATACGGTCACCCAAGGCTGGAATTGAACACAAGTCCCTGGCACTGTGAGGCAGTAGTGCCAAACACTGAGCCATCGTACCACCCTCATTTTTATATCTGAGAAGAACCATCAGAATTAATGCATTCCACTTACTGAAAGCAGCAATTTGGAAGATCACTTATTGGTTCGAATTGAATTAATACTAAAACTGAAGATCTTTGCACTCAAAGCCACCTTTTAGCCATAAGAAAAACACACACACACACAGTCTTCTTCAACTGATAAGGCAAATGATTTAAGAGTACTATTTAGAATTTACAGCAAAAAGCCCAAGATATTGCTAAATACTATGGTCAACAGGACCTCAAAGTATAAGGACCGTAGAGTTGCTCAAAGAAAAAGTGTCAGTCACTTACTGCATCAGCTGTGAGCTAGCCAAAAGAGAAAAGGGCCAGGTTCCATCCCAAAATCTCTGGCAATTTAGCTAAAGGCTTCAGGTTCATATTTTCTGAGAGCAGAGTTTATATCGCTTCATAACCATTTACATCATAACCATCAATCAAAAAATTGAAGACATACTTTTCATTTAAAGGTTAGGAGGTGGTATGGTGGCTCAGTGGTTATCACTGTTGCCTCACAGTGCCAGGGACCTGGGTTTGATTCCAAACTTGGGTGACTGCCTGTGTGAAATTTGTATTCTCCCTGTGGATACACAGGTTTCTTCTAGGTACTGCAGTTTCCTACCACAATCCCAAGATGCTCATGTTAGGTGGATTAGCCAGGCTAAATTGTCCATAGAGTGCAGATAAGGTACATTAGTCAGCAGTAAATTTGGGCAGTAGAGGAATGGGTCTGGGTGGGCTTGTGTTCAAGGCCTCTGTGAATCTTTTCTTTCCTCGGATACTTCCTAAAGTGTGGTACCAAAACTAGGCAAAATGCCAACTGAGGTCAAACCAAATGTTTAGCATAATCTCCATGGTCTTTCTTCCTATGTCCCTATTAATAAAACAATTAACATATTTATATGAACTTTAACAATTAGCCTGGATATTACTTTGAAATTTTAGCTGTTTCTCCTTCTTGATGATCCTAATATTTTACTTGTGCCCCTTTGCTGTTCTTTTACACTTCTCTCAGTCTTTTTAATTATCACTTATTTTGGTATTTTTGCTTCACACTTCAGTGTGACACAGCAGGTGGAATTGTCCTGTTTCGAATAAAGGTGTTTTGTTGAGCGAGTTTTATAACACCTGCTCTATCATTGCTTGTAGCGATTTTTCTCACACAATCTTCCAGTTATCATTTCATTAGTTGCGTACAGTGCTTCTTCAGTGCAGTTATTGTGCAATCACGTGGTCAGACAGGGGACACTGTCAGCCATTGCCAGACTTTCCGGCATTGTACCCCAGTGGCACTATGTTTAAAGTCCAGGTGCCCACCACTTCAGAGGCTGCAAGACAGGAACTGCCCCTCACATTGAGATTCTCCACCATTATCGCTGAGTGCATGGTTTAGCAAGCAAAGCTCATTTCTCACTTCACAGACAGGGAGAAGGAAGGGTTAGTGGTGAGAAAGGAAGTCCTTTTTGCAAAAGGAGGTCACGCCACTAGCCACAGCCAGCATGGACCCAGATATTAGTACAGGACAGTGCTGTGTCCTGTATTAAATGGGTTCCCCAGCAGTTGAAAATGAAGGCCAATGTTCATCTGTTTTCTACAAAGGTATGTGGCACTATCTGTTCTCCGTTAGCTCACATGCAAAGGCCCAGAACCCACTCTATCTCCAGCTTGCATACATATCTCAGCAAGGGCTTGAGGATTACAACTCTTGCATGCATCATGTCCACTCAATGGCTGTGTCAAACTACTCTGAAACTACTAACCCTTAGTGCCTACTGTTCCTCCTGGTGGGTCACCTCCACACCTTGCCGGCTCCTGCGCCTCTATGAACTGCTCCTGCATCCACATCCATCTCGTCCTTTGTCTCATTCCAGGAAAAGAAAGGTCCACCCAACGCTATCATGTCCACAGCAGTCCAGTGAATAAATCTGTCATCTCTGGATGGGTTGCGAATGACTTTCAAGAGTTGCCCTGGTCCATTCCCTTGACTGTGAGGATGTGGATTCCTGGACTCTGGGAGGACGAAGCAACTGACTTACTGTGGTGACTTTGCATGACTGACCATAACCACCTCCCCCATAACTAAGGACCACTGCCCTTTGATTCTTAGATACAGCTATTTAGTTGACGCACATAATGTGTATTTGCCATGTAAGCTGTTGGCATGTGCTGTGGGTGTAATAATAACACAGCATTACATCATTCAACATGCCCATTCCCTTGACTATTCACTGCTCCTCACCATGCCTTGCCTCTCCCTCTTTGCTAAAACATCACGCAAGCCACAGAGCATGAGGTGAGTGAGCACTGAGAAATGAAGCTGTGAGCTATGAGATACATCCTGTGTGGATGTGTGTGTGTGTCCCTGTGCATGAAGAGATGTGCAGCAGAATTCCAATTTGCCTGAACACCAAAGTGAGGTGTCGAAGATTTGAAGTGGTTTGAGAACTGGGCCAAAAGCAGGCTTGATGACATAGTGAGGTCAGTGACTTTCACCTGGTGTCTCACCTTGGTGGCCATGGAGCATGCAGAGCGAAGACACACAGTCAGACAGTGGCTAGTGTAAGCCATCAGTTAGTTACTTGGTAGCCTTGCGCAGATTTACACAATGGGTATTTGTGCCCTCATAATCCTTGATTCCGCTATGTTCAAGGGCACTATCCATCTCGTTCTTGAAAATATCCAGAGACCTGGCCTCCACTGCCTTCTGGGGTATAGGATTCCATATATCACCACTCTTTAGGTGAAGAGGTTTCTCCTCAACTCTATTCTAAATGGCCTACCCCATATTTTTAAACTGTGTCCTCTGGTTCTGGACTCACCCATCAGCGGAAACATGCTTCCTGCCTCCAGAGCGTCCAATCCTTTAATAATCTTACACATCTCAATCAGATCCCCTCTCATCCTTCTAAACTCAAGTGTATACAAGCCCAGTCACACCAATTTTTCAACATATGTTAGTCCTGCCATTCCAGGAATTGACCTCGTGAACCTACGCTGCACTCCCTCAATAGCCAGAATGTCCTTCCTCAAATTTGGAGACCAAAACTGCACACAATACTCCAGATGCGGTCTCACCAGGGCCCTGTGCAGCTGCAGAAGGACCTCTTTGCTCCTATAATCAATTCTTCTTGTTATGAAGGCCAGCATGCTATTAGCTTTCTTCACTGCCTGCTGTAACTGCATGCTTGCTTTCATTGACTGTTGTACAAGAACACCTAGATCTCGTTGTACTTCCCCTTTACCTAACTTAACATTTAGATAATAATCTGCCTTCCTGTTCTTGCCACGAAAGTGGATAACCACATATTTATCCACATTAAACTGCATCTGCCATGGATCCGTCCGTTGACTTAGCCTGTCCAAGTCACTCTGTATTCTCATAACATCCTCCTCACATTTCACCCTGCCACCCAGCTTTGTGTCACCAGCAAATTTGTCAATATTACTTTTAATACCTTCATCTATATCATCAATTTATATTGTAAACAGCAAATGCAAATGCTTGGAAATGAGGTAATTAACACACAACAGTGGGACTTTAAAACCACCGTTTAAACGGTTAAAGCTTAAGTTGCAAATTTGGAAATTCTTTCTCTTGAAATTGGGAATCCAGTTATTTTAATTCTCAACATAGTAATCCAATATTTTGCTATTACTCATACTGCTTCAGGAAGTGGAAAATTCCATGTGATGTGTTGTTCATAATTATCTAACTGGACAGTGGACTATTACCCATTAGGTACGAGAATTAGTCTTGAACTAAATAATGAAGAGAAAAGGAGATGCTATACTAAGGAGGTGTAATCTACACTCTGTACATCAAAATGTAAAAATAGAGTTTAGTAGACTCTAGAGTCAGCTAATATTGTGCTTATAGAAGATAGCAATCACGATGCAGCAGATTCAGAATAAGGATGAAATGAAACAAAGAAATGTGGAAGCTGGGAATCTGACACAAAAACAGAATTACTGGAGAAACTCAGCAACACCTATGGAAAGAAAGCAGAGCTAATGTTTTGAGTCCAGTGGCCACAGTTCAGAATGGAGGAGAGTCATTGGAATTGAAACACTGACTCTTGCTATCACAGAAAAGGATATTCTAGCTAAGGACAGAGCTCAGGGTTACAAGTGCAGTTACAGACACACTACATGCACATATCATGATGGACAGAATCCCTGAGGTATTCTAAAATCCTTGGAAGTAGCACAATCCATGGAGATAACTGTGAGAGATCACACCACTGACTGGGAGAGAATTGATTGGGTTCAAATTCCCAGCTTCTCAATGAGTTTGAACAAGAATGATTTGGATTTTTATAGCAACTTCTTAGTACCTGATAAATCTTCTAACACTGAGTTTCAACCTGTTTACCAACATTGACACCAAGCCAAAAAGGACATATTAGATTAAGTAATTAGAAGCTTGATGAGATGTATGTTGAAAAAAGGATCTCAAAGGAAAAGAATCAGAAATGGACTGGTTGAGGGAAGGACAGAACTTAGTCTTAATACAATGGTTGCCATTGCCTCCAACATTTTATCAGTAGAATTCCTACCACCCATTGTTCTTACTTCGTCAGGCTCCTGTGATCAAGTGGGAAGGTTGTCCACACGATGAGATTGACTCACCCTTCAAAAACAGTACAGGTTTATTCCATAGATCTTTCTACCTAGTTACATCATACTTAAGATATGTAATATCTCCTCAAGACATTTGGCTCAAGTTAAGAGTAAGTATGCATTACTACTTTAGCTAATTGTTGCTAACTGTAGTGATTACATCCAGGTAGATCTCATTAACTATGAAATTCTTGATTGGGGTTGTAAACCAAGGCCAATCAGGGAGCCCTGGCTAAAGAGGCAATCCCCTTCACTGTTTGGTCACACAGTATTGCCCTTTGATGTGAAGGGCACTGCTTGTCACTGGCCACTTGAGTATTTCCTTTCTTCCTGGTGGTGGAAACTGAATAAAGATTCATACACCTTGTGTCTTTCATTGTGTCTCACATCTGCACACACACAACATGGGTGCTGGGGAAAAAATAAGCACTATTACAGTTAGGCAGTAGTGTGAGGGTAATCTTTTTTAAAAAAGAAAAGAATAAAAAAGAAAAAAGAAAAAGAATAAAAAAGAACAGAAAAAAATGAAGGAATTCCCTTCATTGTTTGATCATGCAGCATTGCTCTCAAAGAATGGCACTGCGTGTCACTGGCCACTTGGGTGTTTCCTTTCTTCCTGATGATGGAAATTGAATTAAGGTTTGTACACCTTGTGTCTTTCACTGAGTCTCACACCTGCACACACACAACATGGGTGCTGGGGAAAAATATGTGCACTACCACAGTTAGGCGGTAGTGTTGGGGGAAAGAAAAAAAGAAGCATAACCAGGAGATTTAGAGTCTCCTCAGTTTAGGGCACTGACTCTGTGCTGGTTGGTTCAACAATAAGTGTTCCTGATACTGTTGGTTTCTGCTTTTCTTTGGAGGAGAAGAGGTTTCTCTTTCTTTTCCCTTGTTTAGGGAAGGTGTTTAAAAAAGAAAAAGAAAAGAAAAAATATAAAGAGGGGATTTGGAATCTCCTCAGTTCAGGGGACTGACTCCGAGGTGACTGGCCACAGCCGGTGTACTGTGCACTTGATGACGGGACACCAGCCTCTGTGTAGTTATTTCACTAACACACTCTGGCAGCACTCCAGATCAATGCTTAGCTTCTCCCAGAATTAGCCCTTTATCTTCTGATGGTTCAAGCTTATCTTGTGATGTCTGTTAACCCTTTCAGGTACTAACTGCCTGATATAACACTTTTGCATCCTTGAATGTGGAAAGCGAGCACAGCTGCTACACTTTGATTCTTTCTTCAGTCGTCATGTAAAGGGGCTTGGCCTTTATCCTTGCAGCTCTATGAGCTAGAGTGTGTATCTGGTTTTCTACAGGGTCTCAGGTGGTAATATCCTCACCTCCTAAGTCTGGAAATTATGGGCTTATGTTTCTCTCTAAAAAAACAGTGAAGAGCAAGCTACCACTTGAGGGTATGACATAAAGAGTGCTGCACTTGCTATCATTAGGACTTGGAGTAAAGTCTGGTTGAAATTAAGCATCCATAGGACATTAAGTGGAGTTCTCTCTCTCCCTGCTGTCAAGGGTAATTTTTATCCTTTAACCAATGTGGCTAAAAGAGATTTAGTTTGAGACTTTGCTGTGTGAAATTTTGCTGTTGCGTTTCTTATATAACAACACTTAAAAATACATAACTGATTCTAATAGTGTGACATTCCACAGCAGTGTGGACTTTGCTCTCTCTACAAGGAGTTGAAGAAAAAGATCCTTTTATTTCATGCCAGTTCAACCTGATTCCATTACAGCATTCAGATATTTGTTTGTTTTTCAAACTAGGCAAGTGTCTCACCATCCCCCGAACAAATTATTCCAATTGTTCATTCATCATCTTTAGATAACAGTACTTGCTGTATCTCATGGAGTCATACAGCACAAAAGTGGCCCTTCAGCCCACTGTGGTAACCTATCTAAACTAATCCCACTTTCCTACTCTTGGACTGTAGCCATGAATGTTATGACATTTCGAGTGCAAGTTTATGCCAATTGCTATTACATTCCAAGTATAAAAGGACCAGTTGCTTCAGCTTAATTATCCATGGCTTCCTGAGCTCCAGTTGCCCCTTTCACCAGCTTCTACTGCTGGTCCCTTGCAACTGCTTTGCATTTTTTTTAATCTCTCTGTATAGAACTCTGTCGTTTGACTTAGCGAAAATGCATTGCGTGACATTTTTCCATTCACTTTACCAAAAAAGAATAAGCTGTCAAAGTTGTGCTGTTTTCTATAACAAGGAGCACATTCACTTTCTCATTTCTTTATCCAACTCTGACTCCATTTTCTGGAGGTGAAAAGGACAGCTAATTAAATTTCCCCAAGGCTTTCAGAGTGCTGCTGTGAGCTGGTCACTGGCAGGTCATTAACAGAGCTGCAACACTTCATTCCTCAATCCTCATGCAAAGGAACTTGGCCATTTCCCTTGCAGCTCTGTGAGCTGGAGTGTGTATCTGGTTTTCTACAGGGTCTCAGTTGGTAATGTGCTCGCTCCGAAGCCAGAAGATTGTGGACTTTAAGTTTTTCTCGAACAAACCTGAGCTAAAAGCAGGCTGCCACTTGAGGATACTACATCGAGAGTGCTACACTTGCCATCATTAAGGCACGGCATAAAGTTGAAGCTGTCTCTCGTTGACATTAAATATCCAGAGGATACTAAGTGAAGTTCTTTCTCTCTCTCTGCTATTATGGCTAATTTTTATCCTTTAACCAATGTGGCGAAAAGACACTTAGCAATCATTGTTTATGAGACTTTGTTGTGTGAAATTTGGCTTATATTACAGCAGTCAATACACTTAAAAATATTTAATTGACTGTAAAGCACTTTGGATTGTTCAGCAGGAGTGAAAAGTGATGTTTGCTCGGTGTTCCTGCACTGCACAGAGATTTACCAATGTAATCAATCTGACTTTGGCTCCAGACTCAGTTATAGCCCTTCACCTTCTAGGAGGTGAAGACAGTGTTGTAAAGTGAGTCCTCAGCGCAGCTCCTCGTGTTGTGACATTCAACTGGTAGGTAAAAACAATGATTGCAGATGCTGGAAACCAGATTCTGGATTAGTGGTGCTGGAAGAGCACAGCAGTTCAAGCAGCATCCAAGGAGCTTTGAAATCAACGTTTCGGACAAAAGCCCTGACGAAGGGCTTTTGCCCGAAACGTCGATTTCAAAGCTCCTTGGATGCTGCCTGAACTGCTGTGCTCTTCCAGCACCACTAATCCACATTCAACTGGTAGTTTTGCAGCCGCCACCCTCTTTCTGAATCAGAATCTACTGGGATTGCTTTGTGAAGTGCTGCCGAGGAAAGTCACTTGATGTTCGAATGACAATAGGCTCTTGTTTTAAATGAGGTATCGTTGATTGTATTATAGCAGTTGGGTACATGACAGTTACTGGCATGACAGGCGTTGTGATTAAGATCATTTGGGGTGATCTTGATGTTCAGTCGTACTCCTTCAAGGCTTGTTGCCAATCCTAATCCATCTGCTTTCATCATCATGATGAGTGCTGCATATTGCATTCCTCAGCATTCAATTCTATGCTGTCTGTCTGTCGAACAATAGTCAGTCCTCTTCCCCCCTCGCCCCACCCATTCCATCACTGCAGCTTTGTTTTTTTTCTTTGTTTCTTTGTGCACCCTTTAGCATTGTGCCTTTAAGTCTGTATATACATCACCTGACATGTTCTGCCAAAATGCAACATCTTCCAATTCGTGGTGTTAAAGTCTACTTGTGTCTAGATTAGAGTGGTGCTGGAAAAGCACAGCAGATCAGAATTTACCGAGTTAAATTCTACTTGCCTGCCCATCAATGCATCGAGCCTATCCTGCTGTTGGTAGTCAATTGGTATCATCTTCAGCCTGCCACACCTTTCAAGTTTAGTATCAGCTAATATATATCAAAAAAGGCAACATTCCCAACACTGACCCATCGGGCAGTACCACTGTATACTCTCTTCCAGTCAGAACAAAACAATCATTGACCATATGGTGCTAATTTCTATGCTCATGTGATTTATTTTGTCTAAGCTGACAGCAACCTTTTTCAGAGAAACAATTTTGTCAACCAGTCTTTTAATGTTAAATGCTTTTTGTAAAATCCATCTGGACGGCAAAACATTGCATTCTCTTGTAAGGTGGTATGGTGGCTCAGTGGTTAGCACTTCTGCCTCACAGTGCCCGGGACCCGGGTTTGATTCCACACTCGAGTGACTGTCTGTGTGGAGTGTACACATTCTCCCCATGTGTACGCAGGTTCTTTCTGGGTGCTCTTTTTCCCTGTGCAGGTTAGGTGGATTGGTCATGCTAAATTACCTGTAGTATCCAGGGATGTGTATGCTAGTTTGATTAGCCATAGAAAATACAGGGATAGGCTGGCTCTTTGGAGGGTGACTATGGACTCAGTAGGCTGAATGGCCTGCTTCCACTGTGAGTGGGATTTTCCTCTCACTCTGAAGTTAGTGAAGAGAAACCTACAGCCTATCTTGTTCAGAAAGTTTGCTGATCAAACATCAATTAACCAGAGTGAAATTAATACAGCAAAACTTGTATCCAATTTGCCCCATATTCCTCAAAATGGAGGACCACTATGCCAAATACTGCTGATTTTTCCTTTTTCCTGTGCTCTTTTCTCTCTGGATAGGCAGCTGGTGGAACTCCGACCAGAATAATGAAGCTGAACCAGGAGATCCATCCCACTGAGAGCTGTTGGCTAATAAGGTGCTGGCATCTTCAGAATGCGGCAGTGATGCAACCAAGAGCTATGCTTGCTGCCAGGGCACCTCTGCCTAGACCACTAGCTAGGGCACCAGAGACTGTTTCTGTGTGGCTGTGAGGGCAGAAGGAAGCAAAGGGCTGAACCTCAGAGCCTCCACTCCACCACTGTCCCAGTCCTGGGTCAAGTCTTCAGTCTTGTGCAAGTTAGCGCAGCTTGAGAGACTGCTGCAGCTTTGTTGCCATGTTCTGCACTGGTTTAATGGTTGGTGAGCTGTCACCAGCCTGGAACCGATGTAACTGGGGTGAGGACCTTTAGTAGTTATTAGTTGGCCACCTCATGGCCTTTGCTTGGCAGTAGGGTGTGAAGGTCAATCATGGGCCATCCCACCCCAGATTGTTGCATCACCAGGTATCTGACTGGTGCCAACATAACCCAATTCTTAGCCTTTTCATCACCTAACCCTTCTCTTGTCTGGAGGGTTAAACCCTGCCCATTCTCTGCTTGTCTACTTTTCTGGAATAAGCCAGTACAGAAGGGATGAATAACAAGGAAAAGATGCCTTTATTTCGAACAGATCACCACAACATTGTAGAATTCATTGAATGATCCTTATTGTAATTCTCATGGCTCACTGAGAGAACATCTATTGAGAAGCTATGAGCCTCTTTGCAAAGTCATTGCTCTTGGATCACTGGTCATATGAGTATCTGCTTCCTCAGAAAAAAAATACCTGTCCAGCTTTTATTTGCTTAAGTAATGAAAAGACACAAAAGACCTAAGAGCAACTGTTATGAGAGATATTTATGACTGAAGAATATCATTCAGTCAATATTAGTTCAGTCATCCAGAATGACCCTACACCCTCTCTAATGCCAAATCTAAATATATGAAATGATCCTATGTCTTCGAGGTCTTTCAACTTGTTAATTACCCCATGTGGGTAAATTAACATCCTTTCTGAAATCGATTGAATTACTGTTTCATATCCATGTCTACTTCAATTGAATGATAAAAAGTTCCAGCACAGAAAGACCATGCAGCATATTATACCTTTTTAAGAGCTTTCTACTTTAGCCCATAACCAGTATTTTTCATGCAATACTATGAACTCAACTGGATTTAATCGTTACCATGGGATCTGATGAAACCTAAAGTCTGAAAAAGTCATATGGCCTTGTAAGCCTTTTCATCAAAAATCTTTCTATTATCAACTTGCTGTGATTTTTTTTATCACCATGATCTGCGTTGACCTTCAATGTTGGAGAAAAAAAACAATAACTCTTAATGCCTCAATCTCATTTTCTTATCGCTCAACGGGCACAAATTGAACTTCCTTTCCAGGGTGTCAGATAAAACCCTAGGCCACAACTGGAGTATTGCGTGCAATTCTGGCCACCATGTGACAGGAAGGACTGTAATTGCTCTGGAGAGAGTGCACAGAAGATTTATTTGAATATTACCAAGGCTGCAGAATTGTTACCAGGGGGACAGATTGGAGAGGTTGGGGCTGTTTTCCTTTGGAACAGAGAAGGCTGAGGGGGTGACATGATTGAGGTATGCAAAATTGTGAGCAGTTGAGATAGAGTAGACAGGAGGAACCTGTTTCTCTTGGCAGAGAGTTGAAACACCAGGGGTCATACATTAAAGCTGAGTAACAGAATGATGAGAAAGGATTTGAGGAAAAAAAGCATTTGGCAGAGGCAGACACTGTAACTCTTTTAAAAAGTACCTGGATTTGCACCTTCAGTTCTGTAAGCTACTGGGTTATGGGCTGTGCGCAGGTAAATGGAATGAGAAAGCACATTTTTGGGTCGGCATGGACAAGATGAACCAAATGGCCCCTTTTTGTATTGTATCATTTCTATGGTTCTAAAACAATTGCCTTCGTTCTTCCTGAGACCATGGACAACTTGTGAGTTGGTCGAGATTCAGTGCATGACTAGTCCTCTCACTTCTGAGACACAACGATATGGATTCATGTCCAGAGACTTGTCAACAAAATCTACATTGACATTTCAATCAAAAATTGTTGAAATCCTAAATTATCAGATGGAATGCAGGAGCAGGAGTGGGCCATTCATCGCTTTGATCTTGTTCCACCATTCAATGTCATCACGGCTGTTCCTGTATCTGCCTTTGACTCGCCCTCATATCGATTAATATCTTATGTAATCACCAAAATGTATTAATCGCAGTGGTCAGCCTCTATTTTTTTGATGTGCCCCCCAATCCTGCAGACCCTAACGAGTAGAGTTAGCTTTTCCTAATCTATACTTAGTTGCTTATTTCACAACAGAAGCCCAGCCTGAACCATCACATGGGTTTAAAAGATCCCATGTTGAAGATGAGCCACATAATTATCACCTAGTGCTCTGGCAAAATCCTGTGTCATAAAAACAGATTATCTGGTCAATATTCCATTGCAATCTCTGGAGCTTGTTATGTGCGAAATGGCAAAGGAAGTTTCCACATTTTAACAGTGACTGCAATTGAAAAGATTTCTTTATTAAGTGTAAGATGCTTTGAGGTCTTCTGAAGTAGTGAAAGGTGCCATATAAATGCAACTTTTGCTTCTTTAACTAGCATATTAAGAATTAAAGTCATAGAATCATACAGCATGGAAACAGGCCCTTCGGTCCATCCAGTCCACGCCGACAATGTTCCCAAACTAAACTAGTTCCCCCCTCCCTGCACTTAGTCCATATCCCTCCAAACCTTTCCTATTCACAAACTTAAATCTTTCTTCTGTAATCTTAAAAAAAGCCCTCTAAGTTTTGAATTCACTCCCTTCTAGAGAAAAGACCCTTGCCATTCACCTTATCTATGCCCCTCATGATTTGATAAAGTTTGATCAGGTCATCCCTCAACCTGCTGTGCTCCAGTGGAAAAAAGGTCCCAGCTTATTTTTATATCTCAACCCTCTATTCCTGGTAAATCCTTTCTGAACCTTCTTCAGTTTAATAATATCCTTCCTATAACAGGGCAACTAGAACTGCGCACAATACTCCACAACAGGCCTCACCAATGTCCTGTACAATCTCAACTTGACGTCCCAACTCAAAGACTGAGCAATGAAAGCAATGTAACTATTACATAACAAGATACATTCTTTTGACTGTCGAGTGGCTAGTTAAAATGAAAACTGTCTGTATGGGTATATTTTCTCACAAAGTATTGTCTTAGTCAACAGGAGTGACTACATTCAGTATGATGAGGAACAGTGGGACATGGTGTCAACAGATGGTCTGGTCCATTGGGAGCAATGTGGAGCTTTTAATGCGTGGAGTATTTTTCTCTTCCTTAACATTTTAAATTTGTGATTGGAGGATCAATGTCAAGCCTGCTAAAATTGCCGATTTATGTAGCTTTAGTGACTGAAGCTTAATATCAGTGGTGCAAAGTCAGGGAGGACCAAAGAGGGTAATTTCCTTTCTTTGTGCAAAACCAGGCCAAATGCCAGTAAAAGTGGAGAGGGCATCAGTCAATGCTAATAGCTATGTTGCTAATTACACAGCAATCAAAAGGTATTCCTGATGAAGGGCTTATGTCCAAAATTTCTCTTGCTCCTCTGATGCTGCCTGACCTGCTGTGCTTTTCCAGCACCACACTTTTCGACTCTGATCTGCAGTCCTCACTTTCTCCTGATCTATAAGACTGCAGATTTTCTGGTCTAGGATTTCCCACATAGAATCCAATGGTCTTGTGGGTTGGTGTTAGGGTTCTTGCCCTCTGAGGCTGAAAATTCCGTGTGTATTGCATGTCCAGAATTCAGTATGCATCACCTCACTTCGGTAGCATCACTGGTAATTTCTGATAAAACTTATTTCTTTTAATCAAATTGTACTGAGTAAGCCAGCAGCCTGTAGACATTGTCAGATATGCACAGAACATTCAACCAATACGCACATTTGAGTCCGCAAGTGATTTGATTCTTGAAGTGTTTCAAAATGTTAACTAAATTAATCCAAGGGTCACCAAGTAGCAGTGCGACAGTAGGTTTATCAGTGACAGAAGGTAACTGTGTGTTGCTAAGTTACTGCTTTTAGCTGAGTCCATGCAGTTGGGACACAGGAGTGCCTATGGGAAATAGGGTTCTGCTCAGATAAGCCAGATTGCTCAAACTGTGCCATTGAATGGAGTTAGTGAAGTTTCTGAAGATCAGTGGGATGCAGTCTCAGAAATAGGTTAGAATCAGTTGGAAAAGAAGACTGAGAATGTTGACTCTAAGATCTCAGGGAATTTCAGGGGTGGTTTGGTCAAGTTATTTGGCAAAAAGCTGAAATTTTGCTAGTAGTTATGTGTTTGCAAGAAATTTAGAACATGTGATCTTGGGAGAAAAGATTGAACTACAAGGATGTGAACAGTCACTGAGGTAATCTGCGGTGAGGTGACTTTGAGGGAGTTTCAAGACTAGATCCTTGGAAATGAAGAATTGGAATCCATCATAAAAGAAGAAAAGTTTTAAAGACCACTGTGTCATGAACATCTGTATGTGTTACTGTCTTGAACGCATCTATTATTTCAGAAAAGATTTACAAGGATGTTGCCAGTATTGGAGGATTTGAGCTATATGGAGAGGTTGAACAGGCTGGGGCTGGTTTTCCTGGAGCGTCGGAGACTAAGAGGTGACCTTATAGAGGTTTACAAAATTATGAGGAGCATGGATAGGGTAAATAGGCAAAGTCTCTTCCCTGGGGTGGAGGAGTCCAGAACTAGTGGGCATAGGTTTAGGGTGAGAGGGGAAAGATATAAAGGAGACCTAAGGGGCAACTTTTTTACATAGAGGATGGAACGTGTATGGAATGAGTTGCCAGAGGAAGTGGTGGAAGCTGGTACAATTGTAACATTTAAGAGGCATTTGAATGGGTATATGAATAGGAAGGGTTTGGAGGGATATGGGCTGGGTGCTGGCAGGTGGGACCAGACTGCGTTGGGATATCTGGTCGGCATGGATGGGTTGGACCAAAGGGTCTGTTTCTGTGCAGTACATCTCTATGACTCTATGACTCTATGTGCTTGGTGGGATGTTAAACCTGTTTGCTGAAAATGTGTTGCTGGAAAAGCGCGGCAGGTCAGGCAGCATCCAGGGAACAGGAGAATCGACGTTTCGGGCATAAGCCCTTCTTCAGGAATCCTGTTAAACCTGTTTGTCTGTTAATCCATATTTATCGCATGTTTAATCTGATACAGTACAAGTTGATCATAGTTGATCTTTTTTTAACTTCATGTCATAAAGTTTATTTTGTTTGTTTAAAGCTATGAAATCTTTATTCTCTTAGTAGATACTTTGCTTAAAAAAATAGTTACTAGTCCTTAACTAGTTTGTAATTTAGCTTGTGGTACTGAACTTGAGTATAATCAAAAAAGACATGATGCATTGACACTTTTGTCTTGTACTCATCAGAACATTTTTCAATAAAATACTCATGCAAAGGGAAAATTTGCTTTTATGGATATGAGTAGAAAGTGCTGATTGGTTGGTATGCAGATTCTGGTTGACACGAGCATTGCTATGCAGAATGCACCATTAGGTGATGACTGACTTTTAACTGCCAAGCTGTGTTTAAGTTTCAACTAGACATGTTGACTCTGATTGAAGTGAACCAGAAAATAACTGTCTCTTGTTTTGTTCAGTTGAAACAAACATTTGTTATACATATTCTTCATGTGTGAAAGAAGAGGACTCTATGTTTTAATAAACATATTCTTCAAAATGCGCAAGTGCATCATACTTAAAACTGATTATTTAAATTGGTTTTCAGCATTTTAATGACAATGCCACTAAAACTAATCTTGTAACATGTAGAACTGTAAGAATCCCGACCTGACTATTGACTAGAGAAGGTAGAATTACTGTAGAAAGTAATACAGAGCTTTCTCCCAGATTTTCCCACTTGCACATCTGGGAAAGGGAATTAATTTGACTGTTCCATTTCAAATATGAATTTGAGTGCAGGATGAAGCACATCCAGAAATGTGATGAAAGCTTTGCATTCAGATATAGTAAAAGTACCATCAACATATCAGAAATATGTAAGGGGTAGGAGATTAGGTTTCATTTAATGTTGATCTCATGTTCTGCACATCTTCTATGCTGCCGAAACTTCGTATTCCTCGCTCTGTTCTATTACCCCGATACAGTTTGTATCATATGACCTGCCTGTACTTCACACAAAACAAATTTCATTAAAGATACGTACCGCATGGAACTGAACAAAGACACTGGGCCTACCTGGAAACTCACGAATGCTACCTATTTGGCACACGTATTCCACGTGAAATGCATTCTTGTTGGAATACCTATGCCCATGTTTGCAAAACATATCCAACATCATATGTGATCTGTGATTGAATGGTATTTGCTAAATACTCTAGAATGTGCTCGAAAATATGTTGACAACCGATTTAAGATTGTGGATTGACCTCATAATGCACTTATGCATAACGAAAACTATATTTGTTCATACCCAGTGACCTGGTCTTTGCAGACAAAATAAATTAATTTTTGATTTGATTTATTATTGTCACATGTACCCACGTACAGTGAAATGTTTTGCTTTTGTGCAGTACGGGCAGATCATACCATACAAAGTGCATTAGGGTAATAGAACAGAGTGATGAATACAATATTATGGCTGCAGAGAAGGTGCAGAAAGGGCAAGATCAAAATTAAATTTAAAATTTGAGAGGCCCATTCAGGAGTGTGATAACAGTGGGGAAAAAGCTCTTCTTGAATCTAATGGCAAGTGTGTTTCAGCGTTTGTATATTCTGCCCAATGGAAGAGATTTGAAGAAATTGTAATTGGGGTTGGAGGGGTCTTTGATTATATTGGCTGCTTTCCTGAGGCACAGATTCCGCACACATTGTGCCTGTTTTTAGACTAAGTGATTAGGCAGAGCTGAGGCAGGTGGAATTAAATGTAAGCAAATGTGAGGTTATCCATTCTGGACAAATCAAGGATAGATCAAGGGACTGTCTAGATTATGGGAATTTAAATACAATGTTCAAAGGAATTTGGGGGTTCACATGCATATATCTTTAAAATGACATGAATAGGTGCAGAAAAATAAATCAAGCAATCTAATGGAATGCTGGCCTTTCCATCGAGAGGTATGAGGACACAGAAATCATGCTACAGCTATACAAAAGCCTGGTTAGGCCCCACTTAGAGTATTGTGAGCAGATCTGGGCACTCTACATTTTAGGAAGAACATATTGGTCTTGGACAGAGTACAATGTTAGGTTTGCAAGGATGATACATGGATGTCAGGGATTGTTATAAGGAGAGATTATACAAATCATGCCTATTTTCACTAGAATTTAGAAGGTTAGGAGGTGATCTGATCAAAGTATTCATATTATTAACGGGAAAAGACAGGAAAGATCAAGATAAATTATTTCCACTGGCTGGGGATTCTAGATGTAGTGGGCATCGTCTAAAAATTAGGGACAGACCATTCAGGAGAGATGTTAGGAAGTACTTCTACAACACACAGTGGCAGAGATTTGAAACCCTCGTCCACAAATGGCAGTTGATGCTGGATCAGGTTTTAGTTTTCAATCTGAGATGGATAAAAACAAAAGTGTTAAGGGATATGGACCAAAGGCGGATGTGTGGAGTTAGGCCACAGATCAGCCATGATCTCTTTGAGTGGCAGAACAGGCTTGAGGAGCTGAATGGCCTACTGCTGTTCTTATGTTCCGATGTTCCTAAACTGCTGTGAACTATTCTGTAGGTCATTTGGTCAATTGATCAGGTTATTAAGAAATTGGAGGCAACCTGCCTGCTTTACAGTTAAATAACACACTGGAGTTATTTGTTGAGAGTGTGGTGCTGGATAGGCACAGGAGGTCAGGCAGCATCCGAGGAGCAGGAGAATCAACGTCTCATTCCTGATGAAGGGCTTTTGCCCGAAATGTCGATTCTCCTGCTCCTCAAATGCTGCCTGACCTGCTGTGCTTTTCTAGCACCACACTCTCGACTCTAACCTCCAGCATCTGGAATCCTCACTTTCGCCTATGGAGTTATTTGTCAGTCCTCACCTAAGTGGTACAATCTCCATGGCAATGATTCAAACAATCAATTAGCACTCTTTCTTCATACAGTATCATCAGGTTGATCGCTCTTAATGTAAGTTTTTTTCTTGCATACTGGCCGGCTAAGGGCATGGTGGCACGGTGGCTCAGTGGTTAGCACTGCTGCCTCACAGCGCCAGAGGCCCAGGTTCGATTCCAGCCTCGGGTGACTGTCTGGTGGAGTTTGCACATTCTCCCTGTGTCTGCGTGGGTTTCCTCCCTGTACTCCGGTTTCCTGCCACGTTCCAAAGATGTGCAGGTCAGGTGAATTGGTCATTCTAAGTTGTCCATAGTTCATAGGTGCATTAGTCGGGGGGGTGGGGGTTACTCTTCGGAGGGTCGGTGTGGACTTGTTGGGCCAAAGGGCCTGTTTCCACACTGTAGGGAATCGAAAAAAAATTTGACAACAGGAAATTTTTGCAACAATACATAAGCCATATTTCATTATCATGCTGTCCTCGAGAACAGAAGAAGGCTGTGAAGTTTTTGGGTTGTGCATTCAGTCGGAGATGTTTGGAATTGTAGATTAACAAGCTGTTAAACATAGTTTTATTATATTGTTTTCGAGCAGACTCCCTCTGCTGGAACGTAGAAGCATCAGAAATAGGAGTAAGGAGTGGTCCATTTAGCTCTCTGGGTGCATTCTGCCAGCAAAGGATCAAATATTACTGGAGGTTGTACGGGAATGTAGAGTTGACCTTAAAATTCAATTAGCCAATATCGTATTGAATGGCGGAACAGGTTTGAAGGGCCGAGTGGCCTAATCTATTTCCTTGTTTGTACGGTCTTATGTAAATATAATGACGGCTGACCTTGTGCTCCAACACTATTTTCCTGTCCTAATTCTCTTCTTTCTTGAACATTTTTGATGTAAGGGAATCGATCTTTAAGTAGATGTTTAGCGTGAGGTTAATTTGAAAACTTCACGATGCAATGCACATTGCACAGAGAATTTTCCTGTCTTTTTATCAGCTAAAATATGATTATAATTGATTATAACTGTTAATTCTTTTTTAATTCAAGGTTTTGATTGCTTTTCATGTGGGTTACAATTAGATCAAAACCAATGAGTTCATATTCCTCTGCGTCAAGACTCTATTAATCTCAGTTTGAAGATATTCAACAGCTGAGATATTCAACATAGAGCTCTGGGGAAGAAACTTCCAAAGATTCATCCCATTATGAATGATGAAATTCATCCTCATTTCAGGCATATGCAGAATGTCCCTTATTCTGAAACTGGTGGCTTCATATGGGCAAACGACAGTATGCAGTTTCCAAAACGCAAGAGAGAGATCTTTGTTTGTCTCTTTGAAAGACAGTTCGACTAATAACCTCATTCCTAGCATTTCCCTCCAACTCCAACCTCACCCTTTCTTAAACACCCTTGATCTTTTCCCCAAGGTTCTTGAATTATTTGCACACTGAAGCTGTTCAGGTCCATCCTGCATGTGCCAGATATTTCAAGAAGCTATCAATTTCTAATTTATCCATAACCCCGCACATTTTTCCATGTGTGTCTGTGTGTCCATGTCTATATGTGTGCGTGTGTGTCTGCATGTGTGTCCATGTGTCTGTGTATGTATGTGTGTGTGTCCGTGTATGTGTGTGCCTGTCTGTGTGTCTATGTCTGTGTGTGTGTCTACGTGTGTGTCCATATGTCTGTATGTGTGTGCATGTGTGTGTGTGCGTGTGTGTGTGTGTGTCTGTATGTATGTGTGTCTGTGTGTGAGTAGTGTGTGGGTGGATGTGGGTGGGTGTATGTGTGCGTGTGTGTTTAGGTTTGATTTATTATTATTGTCATGTACCTAAGTACAATGAAAAGTTTTGTTTTGCATGCAGTACAGACAGATGATAACATACAAGGGTCATAGGGTAATTGAACAGAGCAAGAAATATGAAGTTACAACTTCAACAAAGATGCACAAAAAGTAAGATCAACATTAGATTTGAAACATGAGATGTGTGTGCATGTGTCCGTGTGTGTGTGTATGTATATGTATGCTTGTGTATGCATGTTAATGCATGCGTGTGTGTATGTATGTTTACCTACACATTAGTAAACAATTTCACAGTCTTGCTATCCTTTGGGAGTACATTGTATTAGTTGTAACTCATCTGAACATCTCCAGTCACACCCATCAAATAACATCAACCAGACTGGGTGAGTATAATTAGCTGTAGCTAATCATGAGAACTGCTCGATCTTGGTTGGAAGCTTGAATTAGAGATGAGGAACTGCATTAAAAATTTGCAGGAAGGTTCTGCAATTGCTGTCAATGACAGTGGGGGCATGGGGGAGCGAGATATCCCGGGATGTGTCAATAACACTTGCCTTCATTTGGTCCTCAGACATATAATAGCTTTTTCAAAGAGCACCTGACATTGAGAAAAATGAACTCCTTGGCTTAATTCCAATTAGATTTCCACAAAGAAAAATCAAAACCTTGAATTAAAGGAATTTTAAATTTATGATGGAGAATCTTCATCATGTTCTAACTGATAGGGAGGCAAGAAAATTCCTTGTACAATGACAATTACATAGTAAAGGTTTAAAATTAAAGTCATGTTAAATATCAACTCAGATTATTTATAACACACAGAGACATTGCTTCCCAGTCTTTCATCTGGGACATGTGCCAAAGCTGTTTCAGCCAATATGTTCCATTTGCAATCAAAGTTTTTAATAAGTAGCTTGAATCTAGAATCACTGTAAATATTTCTTTCGAGCCTTCAGCAATGATTTTTTCTTAATTTAAAAAAAAATCTGTATTAAATTAATTAATGCACAGAACATTTTGCTTATTCTTTTAAGGTGAGTGAAACCAATTTTATCACAATTTTATTAACTTAGCAAGAGGTGAAATGCAATCTTCTTTAAAGCAAGCTGGTGTCCTGTCAGAACAGCAAGCTGCATTTATGTGGCACCTTAATGAAGTTTAAAAAAAAATCCCAGAAACTATCCAAAATTATCCAACAAAATGAATGCAACCTACTGAAAGCTTGGATCAAGGAGATCTCATGGGACCTGTAACAAATACAGACTTTCAGTCATCGTCTGGTTAGAGAAAGGGCAGATTTCCTTTTGTGTGATTTGTGACCACAGACCATCTCCTCTCCCTCTCCTCTACTCTGCAAATACAAATGCTCTGTAACGCCATTAATCCCTTCAATATAAAAAGAGAAGATTGGAAACAGTAAATGCTGGAAATTTGAAATGAAGAGAGAAATAACCTCTAAGACCGCTAGAAAATGAAGGGTTAACACCTTACACAGATGCCTTGGTCAGAGGTATTAACATCATCTGCTGCTTCTCTGTGAAATTAGTGACATATCTGACTGCTTACATCACCAGTCCCCCAGTATCTTTTACTTGGTCAGTCTGGACCATGAATTGTTTCCTCCAATCGAACTAAGTGCCTACTCTGACTCAAAACATCGGTCTGTTGTTAATGTTCAATCTGCAATAGATAGGTCAATCTGTGGTGGTGTGGCCAAGTGGTCTAAGATGCTGAATTTAAGGTATGGTGGTTAGCACTGCTGCCTCACAGCACCAGGGACCCAGCTTCGATTCCAGCCTCAGGGGACAGTCTGTGTGGAGTTGGCACACTCCGCCCCTGTCTGCGTGGATTTCCTCTAAGTGCTCTGGTTTCCTTCCACAGTTCAAAACTGTACAGGTTAGGTGGATTGGCCATGCTAAATTACCCTTAGTGTTCAGTGATGTGGAGGTTAGGGGTAACTGTAGAGGAATGGATCTGGGTGTGTTACACTCCGGAGTGTTGGTGTGGTCTTGTGGGCCGAATGGCCTGTTTCTGCACTGTAGGGGTTCTATGTTCATAACCTTTTATTAAGCAAAAGTAATAGGTGATGTCTAAAACATGAGTTCTGATGAAGGGTCACTGGACCCAAAACATTGACTCTGCTTTCTGTCCAACGATGCTGCCAGACCCACTGAATTTCACCCCCAGTTTCTGTTTTTGTTTCAGATTTCCAGCATCCAGAGTTTTTGGTTTTATTTCCTACTTGTTTGTTATCTCCACACGACTGAAGAATTTTCTTTTTTTAAGTATCAGAAATGTGGACAGAGGTTGAAGATGATGAACACATTTAATGCAAGCTCCTGGAAAAAGTTTGAGT
Organism: Chiloscyllium plagiosum; assembly: GCF_004010195.1. Taxonomy (NCBI): domain Eukaryota; kingdom Metazoa; phylum Chordata; class Chondrichthyes; order Orectolobiformes; family Hemiscylliidae; genus Chiloscyllium; species Chiloscyllium plagiosum. The sequence goes on from NC_057721.1 coordinate 75,475,006, forward strand.
CAATTTTTTTCTGGAAATTCTCAGCTAGTCAGGCAGCATTTGTGGAGAGAGAAACAGAGTTAATGTTTACTGTGGGTGGACTATGAATATAGATCAGCCATGAATCCATTGTCTGTAGCAGCAGAGGGTTCTACCTAACCCCACATGGAATGCAACGGTTCATAGTGTCATAGAGTCATACAGCAGAGAAACAGACCCTTCCAACTAGTTCATGCCGACCATAATCCCAAACTAATTTCACCTGCCTGCACCTGGCCCCTATTCCTCCAATTCTTATTCATGTACTTATCTAAATGTCTTTAAACGTTATGATTTGGAGATGCCGGTGTGTACAAAGTTAAAAAATCACACAGCACCAGGTTATAGTCCAACAGGTTTAATTGGAAGCACTAGCTTTCAGAGCACTGCTCCTTCATCAGGTGGTTGTGGGACCACCTGATGAAGAAGCAGCGCTCCAAAAGCTAGTGCTTCCAATTAAAGCTGTTGGACTATAACCTGGTGCTGTGTGATTTTTATCTTTAAATGTTATAATTCAAACAGCATCCTCTGGAAATTCATTCCACACACAAGCCACTTTCTGAATAAAAAGGTTGTCTCTCATGTCTTTTTAAAATCATTCTCCCCTCACCTTGACTATTCCCTTATCCATACCCCTCATGATTTTATAAACCTCTGTAACGTTACCCCTCAACTTCCTATGTTCCAGTGAAAAAAGTCTCAGCCTATCCAGCCTCTCCTGATAACTCAAATCTTCCATTCCCAGCAACATCCTGGTAAATCTTTTCTGAACCCGGTCTAGCTCAATAATATCATTACTATAACAGGGAGACCAGACACAATGCTCCATAAGAGGCCTCTGGAGGAAGAACGCCTCATCTTCCCCCTCGGAACACTTCAAACCCAGGGAATCAATGTAGACTTCAACAGTTTCCTCATTTCCCCTTCCCCCACCTCACCCTAGTTCCAAATTTCCAGCTCAGCACTGTCCCCATGACTTGTCCGGACTTGTCCTACCTGCCTATTTCCTTTTCCGCCTATCCACTCCACCCTCTCCTCCCTGACCTATCATCTTCATCCCCTCTCCCACTCACCCATTGTACTCTATGCTACTTTCTCCCCACCCCCACCCTCCTCTAGCTTATCTCTCCACACTTCAGGCTTACTGCCTTTATTCCTGATGAAGGGCTTTTGCCCGAAACATCGATTTCGAAGCTCCTTGGATGCTGCCTGAACTGCTGTGCTCTTCCAGCACCACTAATCCAGAATCCCTCATCAACATCCTGTACAACCTCAACATGACATCCTCAGCACCACCTTCTCAGTAGCAACCACAGATGGGCAATAAATGCTGGTCTAGCTAGCAATGTCCTTGTGTCATGAGTGAAATTTAAAAATGTCCCTATGTTGCCACACTGCAGCTACATAACCAATGTTACGAGTGCACTGTTTGAATCAACAACTGATCCTGCTTCCAAATTGTTGAGGTCACTTTCTCATGCTACAAGTTGCACCAGTGTTGGGCTCATACACCTAATTAAAAATGATTAATCGTAGAGAGAACACTGGATAAAAAGGGTAATTACTTGTACACATCTGTCGTTGCACATCTCAGCATGAGTTCCTGTACTTTGAAGGTGCACAGCAGGAAAAGGGCAAAACCTCTCAGAACATCTGGTACTATGTCCTTTATTTTCAGCTCATTTCCACATAGAGCAAGCAATGTGTAGAAATTTGCAAGTCTGGAGATGACTGGTCATGATGCACTATTGGTAACTGAATGTTTCATAAGTTAATGGTTCTGTAATTTCTGGATTAAAAGTGCTATTTCTTTGCATCAGTTGAAATGAAATATGAATGCGGTTGACAGTGGCTACAGTAAGATTAGGTGATCATGGGTCTGTTCCCTTTGCTTGGTCAGTGACAAATCTTGTATGTTCAGTCCCAAAATGTTAGGTGTAATGTTCAAAGTTAAAAATCGCACAATACCAGGTTATAGTCCAACAGGTTTAATTAGAAGCACTAGCTTTTGGAGAGCTGCTCCTTCATTAGCTGGTTGTGGTGTGATGTTAGAATGCAGAAAAGGAGGGGCAGTTGCTCCTAAGGAAGGTGCGGAAACCATCTCAAGGTGGTACTATCTCTAGTCAGAGGTCAACAGTATTGTCCATGAACTAGCATCACAGCCTGCTCCATAACTAAACACGGTTCTGTCATAAGAACATAAGAGCTAGGAGTAGGAGTAGGCCATCCGGCCCTTCAAGCTTGCTCTGCCATTCAATAAGATCGCGGCTGATCTTTTCATTGCCTCAGCTCTACTTGCCACCTTCTCAGCGCATCCCTTAATTCCTTTACTGTTCAAAAAATTATCTATCTTAGCTTTGAAAACATTTAATGAGGAAGCGTCAACTACTTCACTGGCAGGGAATTCCACAGATTCACAACCTTCTGGATGAAGAGGTTCCTTCTCAATTCAGTCCAAATTCTGCACCCCTTATTTCGAGGTGATGCCCCCTAGTTCTAGTTTCACCTGCCAGTGGAAACATCCTCCCTGCTTTTCTCTTATCTATTCCCTTCATTATATTAGATTATATGTTTCTATAAGGTTCCCCCTCATTCTTTTAAATTTCTGTAAATATAATCCCAGTCTACTCAGTCTCTCCTCATAAACTAACCCCCTCAACTCCGGAATCAACCTAGTGAACCTCCTCTGCACCCCCTCTAGTGTCAGTACATCCTTTCTCAAGTAAGGAGACCAAATCTGCACACAATACTCCAGGTGTGGCCTCACCAGCACCCTGTACTGCTGCAATACAATCTCCCTGCATTTAAACTCAATCCCTTTAGCAATGAAGGACAAAATTCCATTTGTCTTCTTAATTACCTGTTGCACCTGCAATCCAACCTTCTGTGATTCATGCACCATTACACCCATGTCCCTCTGCAGAGCAGCATGCTGCATTGTTTCTACTGTTCAAATATTATTAATTTTTACTGTTATTCCTACCAAAATGGATGATTTCACATTTATACAACACCAGGTTATAGTCCAACAGGTTTATTTGGAAGGACTAACTTTGGTGTGCTCTGAAAGCTAATACTTCCAAATAAACCTGTTGGACTATAACGTGGTGTTGTGTGATTTTTAACTTTGTCCACCCCAGTCTAACACAGGCACCTCCACATCATGACTCACATGTGTCAACATGGTACTCTATCTGTCAGACTTTTACCCACTCACCTAAACTATGTATGTTCCATTGCAAAGTTTCACAGTCCTCTGCACACTTTGCTCTGCCACTCATCTTAGTATCAAACGCAAACTTTGACACACTATACGTGGCCCCCAACTCCAAATCATCTTTGTAACTTGGGAATAATTGCTGATCCCTGAGGGACACCACGAGTCACAGATCACCAATCAGAAAAGCACATAAGTACTGTCATCTCGTAATAACATCTACGAATACTGCAGAAATACAACATATCAATAGCTAAAGAAGTTATTTTTGACTCTTAACTAACAGTGAATGCTGGTTATAAATAAAGTGATATCAATGAAATTGTTTCAAATTGAATTGAAATTGGGGGTCAGGGTGGAGTGGAGCTGGGCATAGCTCATACTAAATGGATCTCTCAGAAAGTGAAAGGATTCTTCCTGCTCTTTTTGAACTTCATTGCACAAGGTACTGAGTTCCTGGTAATGATTCTGTCAGAGAAAGAATTTTAAAATAATGGATACTTTAATATTTACAAATATTTTTGCTTAATTGTCCAATTCCATACTGTCCTCTCACTTCAGTGGATAGTGGAATTCTCACCTTTATGAGTCAGAGACTGAGATACACTCCAGTCCAGCTGTCCAAGGGATCATTCTACTGGTGGAGGTGCTGTCCTACACCAAAGGAATTAAACCAAGGGCAGATCTGCCCTTCCGAATGAGCCAAAAAGGTTTATGGTGCTGTTCTGAAAAGAGGTAGTGGTCTTGACACACCCTCATGTCCTGTCCAATTCTGATTTGTCACCCAGCATCACGAAAAACACATGGTCTGATTGTTATGATGTTGCTGTTTGTGGGAGATTGCTGTGGGTGAATTGGTTGCCTTATAACATTATAACAGTGACTACACTTCCAAAGTACCTAATTAATGTCAAATAAACTACAAACATCCTGGGATTGTGAACACTTTGTATATTTATTAACTTATTGGATGCAGTTGTGCTCAATTAGCCAAACCTTTAATCTGAAAAAAGTGAGCGGAGTGAAAGGAGAATTTGTTCAAAGTGAGGACAAGCTTGGCCAAGCGAAAGAAGGAGATGGTGTGGCCATGGGTACCCACATGTATCCAGTTGTGCCTGACTCTTTGTGGGGTGAGGGGAACATTCCTTGTTCTAGTCCTACTCTGGTCCCCACCCACAATTCTCTCTTCAGCACATTGATGACATCAATGGTGCTGCTTCATCTGCCCGTTTACTTCCTCACAATCCCAAGGCCCCAAACACACGGTCCAGGTGAAGCACTGATTTACCTGCACTTCATTCAGTCTAGCCTACTGCATTCGCTGCTCACAATGTGGTCTCCTCTGCACTGGGGAGGCGAAACACAGACTGCTGTGCAGAACACCTATGCTCAGTCCATGAAAAAGACTCTGAGCTTCCATTGGCCTGCTGTTTCAACCAACCAACCACCTTGCTCCCTGTCCAATATCTCTGTCTCAGGCTTGCTGCAGTGCTCCAGCAAGCCTCAGCACAAGCTGGAAGAATAACATCTCATTTTCCACTTGGAGACACCGAGGCTTTGGGACTCAGCATCATGTTTAGTAACTTTAGAGCCTAGAAGGTTCCATCTTTCCTTGTTTTTTACCCACCCCATTTCGGTCCTATTATTGCATGGGTTGCTTTCAGCTCAGCCAACCCATTCTCACCCACTCTTAGGCCTATTGTCACAATGCATGCATTGCTTGCAGCAGATGGTACCAATTCTCTCCTGTCCTTCACTCTTATTGTCACTTATTCAGCTTCTCTTCTGTTCTGGCCTATTATCAATAACCTTTGCCTGCCTATCCCTGTCATTCCTCTCTCTCCAACCACACCCCAGTCCACCCACCCACCATCCTCCATCTCTGTCTTCAGCGTAAAGACTTTTTCCTTGCTGTTGGCAGTTCTGATGAAGAATCCTTGGACCTGAAACATCAGCTACGTTTTCTCTCCACAGGTGCTGCCAGACTGCAGGGCTTCTCCAGCAATTTCTGTTTTTGTTTTATATCTCCAGTACTTGTTTCCTTTTTGTTATTGTCCCAAAAGGTTGCTGTATAAATCATATCTGTCATGTTTCCTACATCTCTTGGGTGACCTGTTAATCACTGACTTGAAAATATGAGGTTGGGGGTGGGGTGGGGATGGTGATGCGAGCCACTAAGTTGAGTGACCTCAACCGAGTTCTTGGACAGCCTGGCCGATTTGGCTTTGCATCATTGAGATAGAAAGGGAGAGGTTCTGATTTCCATCTCATGAAATAAACTGAACATTTTTTTCTTCGTGATAAATCCAGGTTTTGTACAATGCTAAGGCTGCTAAAGATAATAAATTGTGCTCAGCTTTCATGTTGATTCTCCTTAATCTACTGATTATCCCATTCGCTGTCACAATGCAGTATGGATCGCACATACACAGGCCAAATACTGGAGATGTGAAATGAAAACAAAAATACTCAGCTGATTAGGCAACATTCTTTGCAGAGCCGACACTTAATATTTCAGGCCAAGATCATCTTTCATATGATCACTAATTAAAGAAGCTGATTGTTTGATTTTTGTAGCTCTCTTGAGTGAAGGAACAAAACAATGATCACAGTCTTTAAAACGTAACCACATCTTAAAAAGCATTTCCACATTTAAGGGTGTTGCCAGAGTTGGAGGATTTGAGCTATAGGGAGAGGCTGAACAGGCTGGGGCTGTTTTCCCTGAAGCGTTGGAGGCTGAGGGATGACCTTATAGAGGTTTACAAAATTATGAGGGGCATGGATAGGATAAATAGACAAATATTTTCCCTGGGGTCGGGGAGTCCAGAACTAGAGGGCATAGGTTTAGGGTGAGAGGGGAAAGATATAAAAGAGACCTAAGGGGCAACTTTTTTACACAGAGGGTAGTACGTGTATGGAATGAGCTGCCAGAGGAAGTGGTGGAGGCTGCAACATTTGCAACATTAAAAGGCATTTGGATGGGTATATGAACAGGAAGGGTTTGGAGGGATATGGGCTGGGTGCTGGCAGGTGGGACTAGATTGGGTTGGGATATCTGGTCGGCATGGACAGGTTGGACCGAAGGTCTGTTTCCATGCTGTACATCTCTATGACTGCATGACTCTATATCCACAATATCTGGATCTGCCTGCTGTGATCTAGTGACTGTTTGTCTATATGATCTGAGAATAATCGGCCTGAAAATTTCAGCATCAGAAAATGAGGTGAACAATTCTGTTAAGGCTCCATTTGGGAAGGCCATGCAGGTGTGGGAAATCAGTGGCTGTTGGTCATGGTCTTCCATGTGTTTGAAGGAATCATGTATAAATTCATTAGGAATTTGAGAAAGAAATGTTGCTGAAGCTTTCCTTCTTGCAATTGTTATAAGCACTCATAAGATATGATTATTATTGTTTGAAAACTTATGGAGTCACAAAGATATTCAGCACAAAAACAGACTCTTTGGTACAACTCATCCATGGCAACCAGATATCCTAAGTGAGTGTTGTCCCACTTGCCATCATTTGTCCATATTGCTCTAAACCCTTCCCATTCATGTTACCATCCTGTTGCCTTTTAAATGTTGTAATTTTACCAGCCTTCACCACTTCCTCTGGCAGCTCATGCCACAAACGCACTACCCTCTGCGTGAAAATGTTGCCACTTAGGTCCCTTTTAAATCTTTCCCCTCTCACCTTAAACTTTGGATTCCCCCACCCTGGGCAAAAGACCTTGGCTATCCATGCCTCTGTAAGGTCATCCCTCAGCCTCCAACGCTCCAGTGAAAACAGCCCCAGCCTATTCAGCCTCTCCCTGTAGCACAAACCCGCCAGCCCTGGCAACATCCTTGTAAATCTTTTCTGAGCCCTTTCAAGTTTCATAACGTCTTTCCTATAACAGGGAGATCAGGACTGCATGCAACATTCCAAAAGTGGACCAACCAATGTCCTGTACAGTTGCAACATGACCTCCCAACTTCTATACTCAATGCACTGACCAATAAAGAAAAGCATACCAAATGCCTTCTTCTCTATCCTATCTATCTGTGACTCCACTTTCAAGGACCTATGAAACTGCACCCCACAGTCTCTTTTTTCAGAAAGACTCTCCAGGAATTTACCATTAAGTGTATAAGTCTTGCCCTGATTTGCCTTTTATGTTGTAAAGTGGGAGTAAAAATGGATTTTAATTTTCAGTAGACCTGACTTTTATTTCAAGGTCAGAAAATCATTTTTAACCAGTAGAGAGAGAAAGAGCCAGAGGTAAGGCTTATGCAGATTGAAGTGGCTCATAACAGCAGAAATGCTATTATTAACAGCATCTAAGCAGTTAGGACTGGAGAGAGGTCCTGAGGTGCTGAGGAGTTTGTCCGAAGATAGCTCCAGAGCAGAAGGCTATAGTGGTGTCAAAGAGAATTTTCAAAACATTTGTTCACAGAATGTGCGCATCGCTGGCCAGGCTAGCATTGATTGTGCATTCCCACTTGCCTGGAAGGAGTCAAGCACATCACCACGGGTTTGGAGTCACCTGGAGGCCAGACCAAGTAAGGATGGCAGATTTCCTTCCCGAAAGCACATGAATGAACCAGATGATATTTTTATGACAATCGACAATGGCTACAGAGCCACCATTAGACCAACTTTTCGATTCCAGTTTTTTAAAAATTAAATACAAATTTCACCATCTGCTATGGTAGGATTCAGGCATATGTTCCCAAGAAAATGTAACATGAGATTCTGGATTTATAGTCGAGTGACATGACAGATTGATGACATTCACAGGAATCAGTGTTGGTGCTATCTCTGTGTGATATAGAAATGATTTCATCTTGAATGTAGGAGGGGTGATCAATAAGTTCATAGATGATGTGAAAATTGGTTTGGTGGTAAATAATGAGGGAGATAGCTGTAGATTACAAGAGAATATCAATAAACTGATCAGTGGCAAAGGGAATTCATTCCAGATAAATGTGAGGTGATGCACTTGGGCAGGACAAATAAGACAAGGGAATACATAACGAAAGGCAGGACCCTAAGAAACACCAAGTATCAGACGGATTTGGTGTGCATGCACACAAGTCCCTTAAGGTCACAAGATCGGTAGATAAAGTAGTTAAGAAGGCACCTGCTTTTATTTGCCCAAGTTTGGAGTTGAAGAGCAGGGAGGTTAGAGTCATTGAGTCATAGAGATGTACAGCATGGAAACAGATCCTTCAGTCCAACCCATCCATGCCGACCAGATATCCCAACCCAATCTAGTCCCACCTGCCAGCACCCGGCCCATATCCCTCCAAACACTTCCTATTCATATACCTATCCAAATGCCTTTTAAATGTTGCAATGGTACCAGCCTCCACCACATCCTCTGGCAGCTCATTTCATACACGTACCACCCTCTGCATGTCAAAAATGCCGCTTAGGTCTCTTTTATATCTTTCCCCTCTCACCCTAAACCTATGCCCTCTATTTCTGGACTCCCCAACCCCAGAGAAAAGACTTTGTCTATTTACCCTTTCCATGTCCCTAATAATTTTGTAAACCTCTATAAGGTCATCCCTCAGCCTCCAACGCTCCAGGGAAAACAGCCCCGCCTGTTCAGTCTCTCCCTGTAGCTCAGATCCTCCCACCCTGGCAACATCCTTGTCAATCTTTTTTGAACCCTATCAAGTTTCACAACATCTTTCCGATAGGAAGGAGACCAGAATTGCATACAATATTCCAACAGTGGCCTAACCAATGTCC
>NC_057721.1:75855455-75872645 GCF_004010195.1 Chiloscyllium plagiosum
GGTCCCCAACGCCTTATCTTCACCATGGACGTCCAATCCCTGTACACCTCCACCCCCCATCACGAAGGACTCAAAGCCCCTCCGCTTCTTCCTTTCCCGCTGTACCAACCAGTACCCTTCCACTGACACCCTCCTTTGACTGACTGAACTGGTCCTCACTCTGAACAACTTCTCTTTCCAATCCTCCCACTTCATCCAAACCAAAGGAGTAGCCATGGGCACCAGTATGGGCCCTAGCTATGCCTGCCTCTTCGTAGGATATGTGGAACAGTCCATCTTCCGCAGCTACAGTGGCACCACCCTCCACCTCTTCCTCCGCTACAGCGGTGACTGTATCGGCGCTGCCTCGTGCTCCCATGAGGAGGTTGAACAGTTCAGCCACTTTACCAACACCTTCCACCCTGACCTAAAATTTTCCTGGACCATCTCAGACTCCTCCCTCCCCTTCCTAGACCTCTCCATTTCTATCTCGGGCGACCGAATCAACACGGACATTTACTATAAACCGACTGACTCCCACAGCTACCTAGACTACACCTCCTCCCACCCTTACCCCTGTAAAAACGCCATCCCATATTCCCAATGCCTCTATCTCCACCGCATCTGCTCCCAGGAGGACCAGTTCCAATACCGTACAACCCAGATGGCCTCCTTCTTCAAAGACTGCAATATCCCCCCAGACGTGATCGACGTTGCTCTCCACCGCATCTCCTCCACTTCCTGCTCCTCCGCCCTTGAGCCCCGCCCTTCCAATCGCCACCAGGACAGAACCCCACTGGTCCTTACCTACCACCCCACCAACCTCCATTTACATCATATCATCCGTTGTCATTTCTGTCACCTTCAAATGGATCCCACCACCATGGATATATTTCCCTCCCCTCCCCTATCAGCGTTCCAAAAAGACCACTCTCTCCGTGACTCCCTCGTCAGGTCAACACCCCCCACCAACCCAACCTCCACTTCCGGCACTTCCCCTGCAACCGCAAGAAATGCAAAACTTGTGCCCACACCTCCTCCCCTTAATCCCCTCCAAGGCCCCAAGGGATCCTTCCATATCCACCACAAATTCATCTGCACCTCCACACACATCATTTACTGCATCCACTGCACCCGATGTGGCCTCCTCTACATTGGGGAGACAGGTCGCCTACTTGCGGATTGTCTCAGTCCCAACCCTCAAACTCAGCACCACCTTCCAAATCTGCAATCTTCTTCCTGACCTATCCGCCCCCACCCCCACTCTGGCCTATCACCCTCACCTTAACCTCCTTCCACCTATTGCATTTCCAACGCCCCTGCCCCAAGTCCCTCCTCCCTACCTTTTATCTTAGCCTGCTTGGCACATTTTCCTCTTTCCTGAAGAAGGGCTCATGCCCGAAACGTCGATTCTCCTGCTCCTTGGATGCTGCCTTGACCTGCTGCGCTTTTCCAGCGACACATTTTCAGCTCAGTGGTAGTCCACCCATCATCTGGGAAGCTGGTGCCAAAAGCCCTGGAGTGATGAAATGTCAATCAGGCAGCCTGCTGCCTACCATCAGCATCCCCATGTCTTTGAAAATGAGGAAAGCTGCCTCCAAGAGATTCAGATAGTCAACACCATTTCAATCTCCATGGCGCCACTGGGATCAGTGGTCACCCCCACCACACTGATAAAATATCAACCGCAACAGACTAGGCCTCTGAATAACCATTAATTGACAGTTGACGATCTCAATGGGTTAGAAGACTGACTATGGTATTACCTGCCCTGATTTAAAAGGGTGAGTGAAAGGTAATGAACTCTTCACTCAGCCTTTTCCCCCCTATTACACAGGCCCCTCCCAATCTCCCACCCAACCCTGGGTGAGGTGGAAGGCATACTAAATTTCACCCATAAAATTATAGTGCTGCAGGATAAGACAAAGCAAATGAGTACTCCTGTTTGATAAGGTAAGGGCATACTCAATGAATGTCAGGAAGCTCTGAGGGACAGAGGCATCTTGGGATGCTTGTCCACAGTTCTCTGAAGATGGCAAGTTAATGAGGTAGTTTAGAAGGCATACGGAACATTTGCCTTTATTAGTCAAAGCGTATATTATAAGAGCAGAGAGGTGTTATTGAAAATGTGTAGATCTTTGGTTAGGCCATGGCTGGAGTCCTGTCACCACATTCTAGGAAGGAGGTAATTCCACTGGATGGGGTGGAGAGGAAATTCCCCTGGATGTTATATGGGGTGGAGTGCCTCAGCTATGAAGAGAGGCTGGATAAGCTCAGGTTGTTTTCTTTGGAGCAGTTTGATGAAGAACCTGATCAAGGTATAAGCTTGTGAGGGGCATAGACAGAGTGGAGAGCAAGCAACTGTACCCCTTTGCTAAAGAGTCAATACCAAGGGGAAGCACTTTTAAGATGAAAGGCAGAAGGTTTGGAAGGGATTTGAGGAAAGGCTTTTTCACCCGGGGTAGGGCTCTAGACTGAAGTGCCTGGGAGAGTAGTTGAGGTGGGAAACTTGCAACTTTCAAATGTATCCAAGAGCAATTGAAATGTCATAAGAGCAAAGAAAAAGAACAAAGAACAATACAACATAGCAACAGGCCCTTCAGCCTTCTGAGCCTGTACTGACACAGTTTGCCCTTCCATACTAAAACTGTCTTCACTTACAGGATCCATATCCCTCTATTCCCTTCTTATTCATGTGTTTGAATGCTGCTGGTGTATCTGCTTCCATCACCTCCTCTGATAGCGCATTCCAAGCACTCACCACCATTTGTGTAAAAAACTTGCCTCACACATCTCTTTTAAACGTTACCCCCCCCCCACCCCACCCTGTACCTTGAACCTCTGTCCCCAGTAATTGACCCTTTCACACTGGGAAAAAGCCTCACCCTTTCCACCATGTCCACGCTATTCACATTCTTATCAACTCCTATCAGGTCACCCCTCAACCTTCTGCATTCCAATGAAAACAAAACCAAAGATACACTAAGTCTGATCTCACTTTTCAATATGAGGCACAGAACCTTGAATGTTATTCCTCAAGTTACACTGGTAGAAAAGGTGAAGTCACATGGTATCAGGGGTGAGCTGACAAGATGGATCCAGACCTGGCTTTGTCACAGGAGACAGAGGGTAGTGGTGGAAAGATGCTTTTCAGAATGGAGGACTGTGACTATTGGTTTCCCACAAGGATTAGTGCTAGGACCTCTGCTCTTCATGGTCTACATGAATGATTTGGAGGAAAATGTAGCTCCTTAATCTCCTGTGTTCCAGTGAAGACAAACCCAGTCTATCCAACCTTTCTTCTGAGCTAAAATCCCCCAAACCAGACAACATTCTGGTAAACCTTTTCTGCACCCTCTTCAAAGCATCCACATTCTTCTAGTAGTGTGGTGACCAGAACTGTACACAATATTCCAAGAGTGACCCAACTAAAGTTCTATAAATCTGCAGCATAACTTGCCTATCCTTATACTCAATGCCCCTTCCAATGAAGGCAGGCATGCCTTAGGCATTTTTTACAACCTTCTCTACCTGCGCTGCCACTTTTCAGTGATCTGTAGACCTGCGCACCTAGATCCCTCTGTATATCTCCTAAGGGTTCTGCCATTCTCTGTATAAGTTCCACCTGTATTTGACTTTCCAAAACGTATCACCTCACATTTGTCTGGATTAAACTCCATCTGCCAGTTTTCTACTCATGCTTCCAACTAATCTATATCCTGCTGTATCTTTCGACAATCCTCCTCACTATCCACAACTCCACCAATCCTTGTATCATCCGCAAACTTACTAATTAGACCAGCTCCATTTTCCTCCAAATCATTTATGTAGACCATGAACAGCAGAGGTCCCGCACTGATCCCTGTGGAACAGCGCTATTCACAGCTCTCCATTCCAAAAAGAATCCTTCCACTGCTACCCTCTGTCATCTATGACCAAGCCAGTTGTGAGCTGAAAAATGTGTTGCTGGAAAAGCGCAGCAGGTCAGGCAGCATCCTGAAGGAGGGCTTATGCCTGAAATGTCGATTCTCCTGCTCCTTGGATGCTGCCTGACCTGCTGCGCTTTTCCAGCAACACATTTTTCAGCTCTGATCTCCAGCATCTGCAGTCCTCACTTTCTCCAAGCCAGTTGTGTATCCATTTTGCCAACTCACCCCTGATATCATGTGACTTCGCCTTTTGTACCAGTCTGCCGTGAGGAATAACATTCAAGGTTCTGTGCCTCATTCTGAAAAGCGGAACTGATGTAGATTTAGGAAAAGGTGAGGACTGCAGATGCTGGATTGATCAGAGTCGAGAGTGGGGTGCTGGAAGAGCACAGCAGGTCAGGCAGCATCTGAGGAGCAGGAGAATCGATGTTTCAAGCAAGAGCCCCTCATCAGGAAAGAATATAGATTTAGTATAGCTTTGGCTGTGCAGACTCAATAGACTGAAGGGTCTCTTCTGACCTGTATGATTCCATGAGTTTGCAATTTTGGTAATTAGAATATGCAGATTTCTAGAGACAGTAAATTAGTAGCATTTTTTTCTAATGCAGCAAGTTGTTTTGGCCCAGAACGCATTGCCTGAAAGAATAATTTTTGCAAATTCAATAATAGCTATCAATTGAGAATTTAGCACAGAGTTGAAAAATAATGGCGGGCCTTGAAGAGAGGACTGGAGGTGGAGGCAGTCAGATTGATTGATTAGTCTAGCTCGTCCAAGTGGCCAAAATGGCCTCCTCCTGTACTCTCTGATCTGATAAACGTTTTCCTGCTCTATATCCTTAGTTACCTGTTGCTGCAGTGTCTTAGACAAGGCCCTCAAGGAAGATATTAAGGTTGCAGCCCATTAACACGAACACATCAACCGTATCCCAACCCCCTGGTGAACATGAGTCATTCTGCTTTTGTCTTCTTGTCCATGGTCATGGGAAACCATTATTAACTGTCCATTAAATTCTGCAAAATACGAGGGCTTCAAGCATAACACAAAAAAACCTCTGACTGAGCCCAACCATGCAAATGATGATTAGTTGTCTGTTAAAACGTTTAAGAACCTCTTAACCCAGTGGTTCTAACACAGCCATGGTCCCATTTGGGCAATTACTGGGAGCACGTAGCGATTGAATCTGTCACTACATGCTCCCGGTAATATTCCATTTTTCATCCCCGAACACCACAGGAGAGACTACTTAAAGATGTGCTAAGTGTAAAATGAGAGCCGCTGGACAGAGGTCAAGGATTTGAAAGCCAGGTATTTATATGGAGCAACTGTCACTTTTGAATATTATTGAAAGGAGAGACGTTTCACTGAAGTTTCTTTAACTCACGTCCATCCGGACAAATGAAAGAACACCAAATTTTAAACAACCACAGCAATTTTTACTGCAGGGGAAAATGGATGCTGATTGGTTGGCAAGTCAACTCTGATTGAATTTGCTAAGTGTGTACAAGACAATTTTCTGATTCAGTATGTGGAGGTACCTACTAGAGAAGATGCAAAACTCGACCTACTCTTGGGAAATAAGGCAGGGCAGATGACTGAGGTGTCAGTGGGGGAGCACTTTGGGGCCAGCGACCATAATTCTATTAGATTTAAAATAGAAAAAGGATAGACCAGATATAAAAGTTACAGTTCTAAATTGGAGAAAGGCTAATTTTAACGGTATTAGGCAAGAACTATCGAAAGCTGATTGGGGGCTGATGTTCGCAGGTAAAGGGACGGCTGGAAAATGGGACGCCTTCAGAAATGAGATAACAAAAATCCAGAGAAAGTAGATTCCGGTCAGGGTGAAAGAGAAGGCTGGTAGGTATAGGGAATGCTGGATGACTAAAGAAATTTGGTTAAGAAAAAGAAGGAAGCATATGTCAGGTATAGACAGGATAAGTCGATAGAAGAGTATAAAGAAAGTAGGAGTATACTTAAGAGGGAAATCAGGAGGGCAAAAAGGGGACATGATATAGCTTTGGCAAATAGAATTAAGGAGAATCCAAAGGGATTTTACAAATACATTAAGGACAAAAGGGTAACTAGGGAGAGAATAGGGCCACTCAAAGATCAGCAAGGTAGCCTTTGTATGGAGCTGCAGAAAATGGGGGAGATACTAAATGAGTATTTTGCAACAGTATTTACTGTGGAAAAGGATATGGAAGATATAGATTGTAGGGAAATAGATGGTGACATGTTGCAAAATGTCCAGATTACAGAGGAGGAAGTGCTGGATGTCTTGAAATGGTTAACGGTGGAAAAATCCCCAGGACCTGATCAGGTGTACTCTAGAACTCTGTGGGAAGCTAGAGAAGTGATTGCTGGGCCTCTTGCTGAGATATTTGTATCATCGATAATCACAGGTGAGGTGCCGGAAGACTGGAGGCTGGTTAACTTGGTGCTACTGTTTAAGAAGGGTGGTAAGAACAAGCCAGGAAACTATAGACCGGTGAGCCTGACGTCGGTGGTGGGCAAGTTGTTGGAGGGAAACTTGAGGGGCAGGATGTACATGTATTTGGAAAGGCAAGGACTGATTAGGGATAGTCAACATGGCTTTGTGTGTGGAATATCATGACTCACAAACTTGATTGAGTTTTTTGAGGAAGTAACAAAGAGGATTGATGAGGGCAGAGCAGTAGATGCGATCTATATGGACTTCACTAAGACATTCCACAAGGAAGACTGATTAGCAAGATTAGGTCTCATGGAAGACAGGGAGAACTAGCCATTTGGATACAGAAATGGCTCAAAGCTAGAAGACAGAGGATGATGGTGGAGAGTTGTTTTTCAGACTGGAGGCCTGTGACCAGTGGAGTGCCACAAGGATTGGTGCTGGGTCCTCTACTTTTTGTCATTTACATAAATGATTTGGATGCGAGCATGAGGTACAGTTAGTAAGTTTGCAAATGACACCAAAATTGGAGGTGTAGTGGACAACGAAGAGGGTTACCTCAGATTACAACAGGATCTTGACCAGATGGGCCAATGGGCTGAGAAGTGGCAGATGGAGTTTAATTCAAATAAATGCAAAGTGCTGCATTTGGGAAAGCATATCTTAGCAGGACTTATACACTTAATGGTAAGGTCCTAGGGAGTGTTGTTGAACAAAGAGACCTTGGAGTGCAGGTTCATAGCTCCTTGAAAGTGGAGTCGCAGGTAGATGGGATAGTGAAGAAGGCGCTTGGTATGTTTTCTTTTATTGGTCAGAGTATTGAGTACAGGAGTTGGGAGGTCATGTTGCGGCATTGGTTAGGCCACTGTTGGAATATTGCATGCAATTCTGGTCTCCTTCCTATCGGAAAGATGTTGTGAAACTTGAAAGGGTTCAGAAATGATTTACAAGGATGTTGCCCGGGTTGCAGAATTTGAGCTATAGGAAGAGGCTGAACAGGCTGGTGCTGTTTTCCCTGGAGCATCGGCGGCTGAGGGGTGACCTCATAGAGGTTTACAAAATTATGAGGGGCATGGATAGGTTAAATAGGCAAGTTTTTTTCCCTGGGGTCGGGGAGTCCAGAACTAGAGGGCATAGGTTCAGGATGAGAGGGGAAAGATATAAAAGAGACTTACGGGGCAATCTTTCACACAGAATGTGGTACATGTGGTACTGCCAGAGGAATTGGTGGAGGCTGGTACAATTGCAACGTTTAAGAGGCATCTGGATAGGTATATGAATAGGAAGGGATATGGGCTGGGTGCTGGCAGGTGGGATGAGATTGGATTGGGATATCTGGTTGGCATGGATGGGTTGGACCGAAGGGTCTGTTTCCATGCTGTACATTTCTATGACTCCACGACTCTATGACTGAGACATTACTGGGGCAAAAGCAACGGGAGTCTATGGGGTCCCCAAGTTTCCTGCTACTTTAATCATGTGTGACTAATGCAAAATGTTTGGACAGTTTCAGGGGCACTGCCTCACTTGTCTCTGCAGGCTATATTCAGTGGGAAAGGTGTAAAATATGATGGCAGTAAGAGGAGCCACATGTTTATAGATGCAAACATTATGGAAGAGGCTGTTTGGCCCATCAAATCTATACCACCAAAAGTCTATTACTAGCTCGGATGGACAAGTCTGGGCCAAAGGCCTCTCTCTATGCTGTAGGACTGTATGACTCTGTGACTATGTACAGTAGTCCCACTGTCCCACACTAAGTGCATAAATGTTCTGACACTTCAAGCGCTCATCTAAGGACTTTTTAAATATTGTGAGGTTTCCTGTCTCAACTCCCCTCCCCTCCCAGACCACCACTATCTTATGGGTGATAAAAAGTTTTTTTCTCAAATCCCCTCTAAAAACTCCTACCTTTCATTTTATTTGTCATTGACTCTTGGCAAAACCCATTGATTCTGACTGGCATTAATAAGTGCCATCTGATTGCTGGCAGAACTATGAGCATCAGCAGAAGATTAGAGGCACTCCCTGAGAAGAGTGAAATTAGGAAACAAATAAAGTCATAGAGTCATAGAGATGTACAGCTTGGAAACAGACCCTTCTGTCCAATCTGTCCATGCCGACCAGATATCCCAATCCAGTCTCGTCCCACCTGCCAGCACCCGGCCCATATCTCTCCAAACCCTTCTTATCCCTTTTAAATACCTTCTAAATGTTGCAATTGTACCAGCTTCCACCACATCCTCTGGCAGCTCATTCCATACACACACCACCCTCTGTGTGAAAAATTGCCCATTAGGTCTCTTTTACATCTTTCCCCTCTCACCGTAAACCGACGCCCTCTAGTTCTGGACTCCCCCACCCAGGAAAAAGACTTTGCCTATTTATCCTATCCATGCCCCTCATAATTTTGTAAACCTCTAGAAGGTCACTCCTCAGTCTCTGATGCTCCAGGGAAAACAGCCCCAGCCTGTTCAGCCTCTCCCTGTAGCTCAAATCCTCCAACCCTGGCAACGTTCTTGTAAATCTTTTCTGTACCCTTTCAAGTTTCACAACATCTTTCCAATAGGAAGGAAACCAGAATTGCACACAATATTCCAACAGTGGCCTAACCAATGCCCTGTACAGCCACAGCATGACCTCCCAACTCCTGTACTCAATATTCTGACCAATAAAAGAAAGCATACCTAATGCCTTCATCACTATCCTATCTACCTGCGACTCCACTTTCAAGGAGTTATGAATCTGTACTCCAAGTTCTCTTTGTTCAGCAACACTCCCTAGGACCTTGCCATTCAGTGTATAAGCCCTGCTAAGATTTGCTTTCCCAAAATGCAGCACCTCACATTTATCTGAGTTACTCAGTGGTTAGCACTGCTGCCTCACAGCACCAGAGTCTTAAGGTTTGATTCCAGCCTCAGACAACTGTCTGTGTGGAGTTTGCACATTCTCCCCGTGTCTGTGTGGGTTTCCTTCAGGTGCTCTGGTTTCCACCCACAATCCAAAGATGTGCTGGTTAGGTTAACTGGCCATTTAAAATTGTCCATTAGTCAGAGGGGGGTCGGTTGCTCTTCGGAGGGTCGGTGTGGACTTGTTGGGCCGAAGGGCCTATTTCCACACTGCAGAGAACACAAAGGCTGGAAGAAATTTGTAACTCCTTTGTCACTGACAGCCACTGATACTAAATCAATTATTAATTTCAAAATTGACACTTGTAGATTTCAGTTCACCAAATCTTTTTAAGGAGTATAGCTAAATATGTAATTGCAGATCATCCAAATTTCCACTAACTGTTAAATAAAGGTTAATGGGGTCAAATGGGAAAATTCTATTCCTCTGACTGTCCATTTGTCCTCAAACATCTTCTGGCCCATTGCAATCTGATGGGTCAAGACTTGTGTTTTTTTTATATATAGCATAGGAACTCACCACGGGTAATTTCATACTGAGATATGTAAAAGACATTAAAAGTGAGTACACATATATTCCATTCACTTCAGTGTCTGGGCTAATACAAAGCTAATTCAGTTAGAAGTAGGAAGGATGTTATCAAGTTGAAGGGGGTTCAGAAGAGATTTACCGGGATGTTGCCGGGTATGGAAGGTTTGACTCATAGTGAAAAGCTGGATAGGCTGGGATTTTTCTCACTGGAGTGCAGGAGGTGGAGAGACAACCAGAGAGAAGTTTGTGAAATAATGTAGGAAGTGGAGAAGTGACCTGTTAGAAGTTAGTAAAATAATGAGAGGTATAGATAGGGTTGATGGTAATTGTCTTTTCTCTAAGATGGAGAAATTCAAGACTCGGGGACACATTTTTAAGGTGAGAGGACAGAGATTTTAAAAAGACATAACAGACATTTTTTTTTACACAAAGAGTGGTTCTTCACTCCCTAACCTGTCCACATCTAGTCTGTCTTTTATACATTTCAATTAGATCTTTTCTCATTTTTCTAAATTCATGTGAATACAGGCTCCAGTTCAACCAATCTCTCCTCATACGACAGTCTTGCCTAGTATCAACATAGTAAACAATATTACATTTCTATCGGCATGTCTTGCTTCAAGTGGCCCCAGTTAAGATGGAGACTGACATTATAATACCCTCAATCATACGTTAGATATAGATTAGATTAGATTACAGTGTGGAAACAGGCCCATCGGCCCAACAAGTCCACACCGACCCGCCGAAGCGAAACCCACCCATACCCCTACATTTACCCCTTACCTAACACTATAGGCAATTTAGTATGGCCAATTCACCTGACCCTGCACATCTTTGGACTGTGGGAGGAAACCGGAGCACCCGGAGGAAACCCACGCAGACACGGGGAGAACATGCAAACTCCACACAGTCAGTCGCCTGAGGCGGAGAATTGAACCCGGGTCTCTTGCGCTGTGAGGCAGCAGTGCTAACCACTGTGCCACCGTGCCGCCCACTATATAGTGATTATGTAAGATAAAAGAAGGCCATTCAACCCCTCGAGCACAATTCAATATGATCATGGCTGATTATTGAGTTCAATATTTTAATCCAACCATCCACCCAAATCCCTTAATTTCTTTAACTACAAAGAGCTAGATCTAACTCCTTTTTGAAAACACACAATACTTCTCCTCAACCACTTTCTTGGTAATGAATTCCACAGGCTCGCCACTTTCTGGATGAAGAAATTTCTCCTCATCTCAGTCCTAGAAGGTTTATCCCTTATCCTCAAACTATGACCCTGGTTCTGGACTCCCCATCGAGAACATTTTCCCTGCATCTAACCTGTGTA
The DNA here is from genome assembly GCF_004010195.1 of Chiloscyllium plagiosum. Taxonomy (NCBI): domain Eukaryota; kingdom Metazoa; phylum Chordata; class Chondrichthyes; order Orectolobiformes; family Hemiscylliidae; genus Chiloscyllium; species Chiloscyllium plagiosum. The sequence continues at coordinate 75,866,570 of NC_057721.1, forward strand.
GTCCTGTTAGAATTTTATAGCTTTCTAAAAGACGCCAATCCCTCCCCAACACATTGTTCTAAATTCCACCAAATATAATCCTAAACGATTCAATTGCTCGTCAGTCCAACCATCTCAGGAATTAATTTAGTAAACTTTTGCTGCACTCCCTACACAGTAAGAACATCCTTCCTCATTTAAAGAGATCAAACTACATGCAATATTCCAAATGTGACCTCACTAATGCCCTCTGTAAGTGCTGCAAGATATCCTTGTGCATGTACTTGAATCCTCTCACTATCAAGGCCTTCTTTCCTGCTTGCTGTACCTGCACGCTTACTTTCAACAACTGTTGCGCTAAGACATCCAGGTCTCATTGAATATTTCCCTATCTCAATTTACAGCTACTCACATAATAATCTGCCTTCCTATTTTTGCTACCAAAGTGGATAACTTCAGATTTCTTCACATTATCCTGCATTTGACATGCATTTGCCCACTCACTCAGCCTGTCCAAATCACACTTCCACATCTCTGCATCCTCCTCACAGCTCACCCTCCCAGCCAGCTTTATGTCATCTGAAAATTGAGATATAACATTTCATTTCCTCATCTAAATCATTAAAGTATATTGTGAATGGCTCTGGTCCTAGTATCAATCCCTGTAATACCACACACACACACCCCTCCACCGACACTATCTACTATTCAGAAAAAGACCAATTTATTTTTATAATTCATTTCCTATCTGTTAGCTACTTGCCTATCCAGCACAATACATTACCTCAATTTCTTATATGGGACTTTGTCAGAAGCCTTCTGAAAATCCAAATAAACCACATCCACTGGCTTCCCCAATCAGCTCAACTAGTTACATCCTCAAAGGATTCCAGTAGATTTGTCAAACATGATTTTAATTTTGTAAATCTATGCTGACTGTGTCTGATTTGTTTTCTAAGTGCTCTGCTGTAAACTCCTTGATAATGGACGCTAACATCTTATCCACTACTCACTGGTCTATAATTCCCTGTTTTCTCTCTCCCTCTCTTTACAAATAGTGAGATTACTTTAGCTACACTCCAATCTATAAGCACTATTCCAGAGTTGAAGGAATCTTGGAAGATGACCACCAAATGCATCAACCGGTTCTAGGGCCACTTCCTTAAGTAGTCCGGGATAAAGTAGTCCAGGCCCTGGGACTTATCAGCTTTTAATCTCATCAAATTCTCCAATTCCATTTCTCTACAAACACAGATTGCTTCAGTTCTTCCCTTTCACTCAATCGTTTGTTTCCCCACTTCTCATGCGCTATATGTGTCCTCCTTTCTGAAGACAGAAGTGAAGTATGAGTTTAATTCCTCAGCCCCTTCTTCCTTCCCCAATATCGATTCCTCCATTTCCCCGTGTACCATGAGCATGTCTCTTAAAAGTATACTGCATTACTGAGACATGACAGTTTGCAGCATCACCATTTCATTTTAGGATCCACACCCCTATTCATGATATATCTCTAGCTAAGACACTATATATCTAAAATACAGAGGGAAATACACACATTTGCCTGGAGGTTACTTATACTAGTTTGAAATTTCAATCAAGTATTGCAGGATGTACATATCTAGAAATAATAGACGTATGAATGCAAGTTACAGACTGCAGACTTCAAGGGATCCAAATGTTCTATTTATAGAATGACTGAGATCCACTTTTGAGTCCTGGGAAAAGCTCACCCAAGTTTGTTGCACATGGAGCAATCCAATATAACATGGAAAACTTAGAAAACAAACACACATCACAAACAGAGAGAAAATACAAGGAAATATCAGCATCTCCTCCAAAACTCAATCATCTGCAGTAACTTGCTGTATTTGCAGCAGAACTCTCTGGGTGCAGATTGGATCAAGCAGTCAGCTATGCACACAGCAGAACACTACTGAACACTGCAGTTGATGAAAATGAAAATCTTCACCTGGGAGGATGAATAACATGTAAAATAATGGAAACTCAGTGAGTTACAGTTTACAATCTCACTAAAAGCTTGGATGGTTTATACACAGAATAATGATCACAAAGAAGCAAGTTACAAAATGGAATTTAACTGTGAAGTTCACATGGTTTGCACATTGCAAACTTGAATGAACTACAGACTGGAAACTAACTGTAAGATTCATTCAGTGCATGTATATGTCTCCCCTTTATGGAGACTCTAGGGCAAAAAGACACAATCTCAGAGTCGAGAGTGTGGTACTGGAAAAGCACAGCAGGTCAGGCAGCGTCCAAGGAGCAGGAGAATAGACGTTTTGGGAATAAGCCCTTCATTAGAAGTCCTCAGTTTCTCATAATCTCAGAGTAGGCAGTCACCTATTTAAGACAAAGGAGGAGGAAATTCTTCTTTGAAGAGGATAGTACGTCTGTGAAATTCTTGACTGCAGAGGATTGTCGAGGCTGGGCTGTAAAATCTATTCAAGGCTGAGATAGATTTTTAATCTGTTTGTGAAACAAAGGGTATGGAGGAAGTGGTGTGGAGGATTACCAGCCCATCAATGATCTTATTGAATGCCGAAGCAGACTCGATGGACTGACTGCCCTGTATGTCTTATGGTCTTACATATAGAATAGTGGACAGCTGTAGGTGGGCTTCAGGTTAAAATCTAATGGAAGAGCTCAGGCAGTTTCAAGATTGAAGAATGGAGACTTAGGCTGCAGTTTATACTGGAATTTCCCCAAAACTTTAGGATGGTCCAGGAGAGGTTAGATAGCTCAGTTGGCTAGATGGCTGGTTTGGAGAGCCCTATCAACAGTGTGGGGTCATCTCCCAAACCAGCTGAGGTTACTCTGCTTCCCAACCTGTCCCCACATCTGAGGTGTGGTGTCCCTCAGGTTAAACTACCACCTAGTAGCTCTCTCTCTAATAGGAGAGTGGGACTATGGTAATTTTACCTTTAGACGTAAACTGTAAAACAATAGCAAGTTTATAGAATTATAGAATTCCTTCAGAGCAGAAAAAGGGCATTCAACCTGTCAAGGCTGCACCTCACTAACCCTCTGAACGGCATCCCACCCTACATATTATAGGACACCTTAGCATGGCCAATCCACCTAACCTGCACATCTTTGGACTGTGGGAGGAAACCAGAGCACCAGGAGGAAACCCACTCAGACACGAGGAGATGTGCAAACTCCACACAGACAGTATCCCAAGGCAGGAATTGAACCTGGGTCCCTGGCTAATCACTGAGGAGAAAGTGAGGACTGCAGATGTGGAGATCAGAGCTGAAAATGTGTTGCTAGAAAAGCGCAGCAGGTCAGGCAGCATCCAAGGAGCAGGAGAATCGACGTTTCAGGCATGAGCCCTTCTTCAGGAATCACTGAGCCACTGTGCCTCCCATTAATGGGCTGCTTGAACCAGACTTTTCATTTGATGTCCAACAGTAGGTATCCCTTCATGTGAAACATTGGGGTAAGAACACCTGTGTTGCAATATGCAGTGGTCAACCAGAGCCCAGACTGCTAAATGACTCGGCTGGACTTTCAGGCCTCGCCAAGTCTAGGAAAGGAGGTGGACTCATGTCTTGATGCTGATCTTGATGTCTCTCAATTGAAAAGAAGAAGATTCAGGAATTGGCAAGGCTGATACTCCCCACGAGGTAGAGTTACCAATTAAGAGGCTCCCTAAAAGCAGTGCCAAGAGGGTGATTGGGCCTCAGACCTCCATCAGCAGATTGCTCCCTCGCATTAAGGCCCGACACAAATGCACGCGATAACCCTTCATCCACAGTCAGGAAGAATTCATCACTTTTCCAACTTCAGGCCATTCCCCAATGTGACTGACAGTCAATAAGATATTTTTGAAGTATGATTGCTGCTGTGATACCTAAAATAGCTCAGCCAGAACAGGAGAAACATTCTAACCCATGTTAAATGCATAGATAATCTGTTTTTACTGATGTTGATTGAGTGATGATTTTAGTCAGGAGACCATGGAGCACCATTCTACTCTTTGTTTAAATATTGCCAGGGGATCTTGTATGTCCATCTGAGAGAGCAGGAGAAGTCCTGGTTTGATGTTAAACTTGAAAGATGAAAGCCTAAATGAAAGGTGAATGACTTAACATTCTTTATGAATGTTGCTTACTCAACATCTCTCAAGATGAGCTGCCTCCTGAAAGGATCCCATTTATTTTAAATTCACAAGGACACTGAGCTTCAAAGCTAATTCAGCCAGGTTGCTGTCTATCATGTTGGTCGCTCTTTGAATTGCACTTTTGAGAAAAGGTTGCTAATTACAATTCAGCTTCGTTTTCCTTCAGCTGAGGTTATTAAGTCATGGCAATTAGCGTCAATTTGTTAATAGGTCTCCCAGCTTATTTCATTCATTGAGATTTAGACATCAAGCTGAAGAAGTGCAGGGAGAAGCAAGATTTGGGAAAATTGAGGTGGATTTGGGATAGGGGGATTGTGGTGTGTTTTTGTATCCCATATCAAAAGATAGCATGAGATAGTTGTGAAATGGAAAGCAAGTCAATTCATAGGTATCATCATGTGAGGTATCCGAGACTATTGGGTTGTTACAATTTTAATATCTCATTGAAGCCCAGAGCTATGTCTAGGATGGAATAGGAACATTGAGGAGAGGCTGTTAGTAGCACACTTGTTTTATTCCTACTAACTGCACACAATATTAAATAATGTAGGTTTTGGGGTCATTTACCTTTTGAGTGGTGTGACTTAAATCCACTAGTTCAATTTTGTAACCAACTGTAACCATAATTTCCACACAGATCATGGCTGAATTTCCATGCAGCTAAATCATTTATCACTGGGTGAAATTATAATAAGCTTAGACCGTGTGGTTTTCAGCTTTCAAACTGTGACTGCAAGACAACTAGCAAAAGTCCAAACTGAAGACAAGAAGCAATTTCCAGTGTCCCAAACCACCACATAGTGGAATCAAATCAAACCTGACCATGCCGCATAGCTGGAAATATTAAAGCAGGCAATCAAAGTCTCATTCAGAAAAGCAGTTTTATGGCAAGTTTTCAAAAAGGAGGAAGAGGTAGAGAGATTTGGGAAGACAGTTGCAGAATTTAATATCCGGGCAGATGAATGCACAGTGGGGCTTTGTGAGCAATGAAAACTGGGGATAGTCAAGGGACATGGCTTTGAATAGTCAGGAGAACGCAAAGGCTCCCTTTTGCAATTCCAACGCAGTTCCTTTCAAGCAACTAAATACAAAAAAATTGATAGTATTGTGATGTTCTTTGTATTTTTGATTAAATAATATCTCCCAACAATTTCTAAGTTCTATCATTTAAGAACTGGTTTCTGTGATGTGGTACTTTGAGGTAAACCAAGTGGATAAAATGTTCAAGAAGCCATATGGTGTGCATGCCTTCATTAGTCAGGGCATAAAAATATAAAAGTTGGCAACTCACATTGCAGCTGGATTGAACCTTAGTCATAGAGTCATAGAGATGTGCAGCATGGAAACAGACCCTTCGGTCCAACTCATCCGTGCCGACCAGATATCCCAACCCAATCTAGTCCCACCTGCCAGCATCCGGCCCATATCCTTCCAAATCCTCCCAATTCATATACCCATCCAAATGCCTCTTAAATGTTGCAATTGTACCAGCCTCCACACTTCCTCTGGCAGCTCATTCATACACGTACCATCCTCTGTGTGAAAATGTTACTCCATAGGTCTCTTTTATATCTTTCCCCTCTCACCCTAAACCTATGCCCTCCAGTTCTGGACTCCCTGACCCCAGAGAAAAAGGCTTTGCCTATTTACCCTACCAAACCCCTCATAAGTTTGTAAACCTCCATAAGGTCACCCCTCAGCCTCCGACACTCCAGGGAAAACAGCCCCAGCCTGTTCAGCCTCTCCCTATAGTTCAAATCCTCCAACCCTGGCAACATCCTTGTAAATCTTTTCTGAACCCTTTCAAGTTTCACAACATCTTTCCGATAGGAAGGAAACCAAAATTGCACGCAATATTCCAACATTGGCATAACCAATGCGCTGTACACCCACAACATGACCTCCCAACTCCTGTACTCAATACTCTGACCAATAAAAGAAAGCATACCAAAC
>NC_057721.1:75872752-75905618 GCF_004010195.1 Chiloscyllium plagiosum
TCCAGTCTGAAAAACAACCCTCCACCACCACCCTCTGTCTTCTACCTTTGAGCCAGTTCTGTATCCAAATGGCTAGTTCTCCCTGTATTCCATGACATCTAACCTTGCTAATCAGTCTCCCATGAGGAACCTTGTCAAATGCATTACTGAAGTCAATATATATCACTTTAGTTAGGCCACATTTGGAATATTGTGTCGCGTCCTGGTTATCACACTACCAGAAGGAGATTTTGGAGAAGGTACAGAAACAGTTTACCAGGATCTTTCCTGGTTTGGAGGGTATTAGCCACGAGGAGAGATTGGACAAACTTGGTTTGTTTTCACTTGAACATCAAAGAATGAGGGGCAACCCCGCAGACGAATACAAAATTATGAGAGAAAAGGACAGAATGGATAATTGGAGTCTTTTTGCCAGGGGAGAAATGTCAATTACCAGGAGGCACAGTTTTAATGTAAAATGGGGTAAGTTTAAAGGAGATGCGAGAAGCAGGTTTTTTACACTGAGGGTTGTAAGTGCCTGGAATACACTGCCAGAGGAAGTGGTGGAAGCAGATACATGAGCAACATTTAAGAAGCATCTTCACAGATACATGAATAGACAGGCTATAGAGCAATAGAGACAGGATAGAAGTTTAAAAAGGCACTGTGTTGGTGGCTAAAGGGCCTGCTCCAGTCCTTTACTGTTCTTTGTTCTTTGTTCATTGGATGATTGGAATATTTGAATGGCCTGGGATTGTGGAAAATTGGAATAGTTGTTAGTGATCCTCAGGAGATGGGTATATGATAGGAGGGCCATTGAGAGTATGAGAGCACAGAGTGCGACAAGCCATGAGTACAACTAGATTCAAGTTCTATCATAGGCAAGCGGGAATCTTTCTAGGATGTTTTATCGAACCACAATTTAGATCCATGGTAAGGTTATGGCCTGGAAATTTTAAAACTGCAGCTGTATTAAAGACCCTATAGCTCTCAGAGGTAGCCTGACAGAGCATTATATTGGCGGGGAATGAGCAGCTAGATTTCCATATATTTTAGTTAATTGTCCAAAAACTGAAGATGAAGAAGAATTTCTTTCACGGTCATGAGGCTTTGGAATTGTCTTTTTCAGGAAGCAGAAGGTGGATCAGTGAATACATTCAAATTTGCGTTAGAGAGATTTTGATTTATGAGGGAATCAAAGGTTATGGGAAGGAGATGCCAGCAGGAAAGTTGAGTTAAAGGCACAAACAGAAGTTATAATTTGTAATGAATGGTAGAACAGGCCTGAGGAGCCAAACAAGTCTCCTACAACTTCTATTTCTCATCAACTTATCAGACTGTGTGAAATTTGACGGGGGAACATCAGTAAGTGGGATATTTGAGGGGTGGGGTGTGTGTTCCTGGAACAGTGGAATATTTGAACAGAGCCATACAAATCTTTGAATCAAAAGAAAAATGACTTCTGGTTTTTATCTTTCTAAACAAATCGAGAAAGTAAGTCTCATGACTCACGGTCTGATCCTTCTTTGGGAGAGAACAAAACAATGAAACATTCACAAACTGTATTTGTGGAACAGTCGGATCATGACATTTTATAATGATATCTAATGTGGAACGAAAAGGTGGAAGAGAAATCTTCAGTTGCGTACTGCCACAAGTTGTCAAGATGACACCTGCTTTGTCAGATTGATAGATGGAATTGTTATGAGGGTCACTCTGATTTGCTCTGGCATATTCAAATAACTCAAAGCCATCTGCTGCACACGGACAAAAATATAACCTTGAAAAGTGTCTACCCAAGTAAATTATCGACCCCTTTATTTCTTCATTGTGCAGATTCCTGTTTATCTAAGCATGAAAGTGGAATTATAAGGGGATATTTATAAACGGGTCTTTGGAACGCAGATGTTATTCGCAAGCTCGACTGCCTTGCTTTCTCTGGATTGAGCCTGCACGCTGCATTTAGTTTTGTATGATATATTTTTGAATTATCGTGTGCTGAACTAAGGAATATTTTGCTGTCGAAAGAACTGGTTAGTGAGATTGAGCTTATATCTTGAATTGTGCATAGTTCCATCACGATTTCAGAGAGTGCAGCTTCTTAAAGACGTGAAACTGTCTTCCAATTGAGAAATGCTAATCACTGGGCTTTCGCCTTAAATGTACAAAGGTGATAGTGTAACTTCAAAGTCAGGAAATTGTAGATTTAAGCCTAACTGCAGACCTGAGCACACAACAGAATAGGAGCCTGAATAGGCCATTCAGCCCTTTGAGTCTGCTTTGCTGATCATGTTTAATCTCTGTATACTGTTCCACTTTTTCCACATCCCATTTGATCCTTTCAACCCTAAGAACTATATTTAACTCCTTCTTTCAACCATTCAATGTTTTGGCTTCAACCAATTTCTGTGGCAAAGAAGTCCACAGGCTCACCACTCTCTGATGAAGAGATTTCTCCTCATATTTTTCCTCTTACTTATGGTTTGTCATTTGGCGCATCGCTGAAGGAATGGATGCCGTATTATAAGAATGATGTCATTGCATTAGAGAGAATGCAGAAACGGTTTACAAGAATGATTCCAGGATTGAAAAAATTCAGTTATGAGGACGGATTAGGATTTAGTATTTTTTACATTAGAGAGAAGAAGGATGAGAAGAGATCTGTTTGTGGTTTTCAAAGTTATGAGTGAAGTGTATAGTGGATGGAGTAGATAGGGAGCAGCTTGTAAAAAGAAATAGAATGAGAGAGCACAGAGAGGGGATGTTCAAATGAAGCAAGGGTGATGTGAGAAAAAGCTTTATATTTACCCAGTGAGTCATTAAGGTATGGAATGCACTGACTGGACATGTCAGGGAGGCAGGATCAACTGAGGCATTCAGGAGGGGCATCGGATAGTCATTTGGATAGAAATGATATGCAGGGAGCTAGAGAAAAAGTAGAAGACTGGCACAAATTAATAGAACTGCTGAATACATAGTGGGCTGAATGGCCTCCTGTGTCATAAGGATTCTTTGATTCTGTGAACACTGTATTGTCAGAAGTGCCTTTATTTTAGTACTCGAATTTAAATTGGCAAGTCAGGAGAATGCCAAAGATTTGAATAAGAGTGAGGCAGTTCTCCTGGTGTCCTGATTATTAATATGATTCTTGCTCCAATACCTATCAGCTGTGGGATATTCTGGATCAATACCAGTCTCTGGAGAGTCAATCATCATTGGCATCAGATTTTGTGATTGAGTATGAATCTGTCATGGTCTCTATGTGTATGAATTCTGGTCGCCCATCATTCTCGCACAGGACCCCCATTTACAGAGCTCAAGTGCCAATTTTACAATGAATACAAAACAAAGAGCAAACTTCTTCTTAAACACTGTAGTAGCAAATTTAAAAACTTCCAGATCCAACAGTGTACTTTGCTTCTCATTTTTGACAATAAAGACTGGGGATTGACAATCCCTCATTTTTGTTCCATTGCATTGTTAAAGTTTTGGTTTCAACTAATATTCAATTACAATTAATAAGTAAAGACAATGAAAGCAGCATGGGACTCTTATGGTGCAGTGGTAGTGTCCCTATCTCTGAGACAGCACTCCAAGTTTCAAGTTCCATTTGCTCTAGAAGTGCATCTCTGAACAGTAACCTGGAAACAAATATTCATGTTCCCTGCATGAGGAAATATTTGCTCTAGAAGCAAGCCCAAGTATTTAGACAGTGGAGTTGCACAATGTCAAACAGTTTTAATTTCATATAATTGTTCTCAAGTCACAAAAACTCCACGAAGGATCCTGATATCCCACTGGATATCCCACCAACATTTTATTGTCAAAGCAAAAGCATTAACCTCTGCTGCTATTTAGCTCTTCCACATGCTCGCTCAATTTCCAATCCGAAATCGTTCTCACTTTCTGGTGCCTGCATTTTCTATGGATGTAGTCGTAATGAAATCCTCACTTGTACACAGTTATCAGCACACTGCCAGTCACAGCACACAATCAATTTATTGAAAGGCTTATTCAGCACATTGCTGCTACAGTCATGGACTGTGTTACCAAAAGTAAAGAGGTGAAGGAATTTTTATTCTGTGCATCACACAATGTAGTGGTATCAGTGTAAAGTGATATAGACTCCTTATTCTGTAACGCATACAAGGACAATGTAATCAGTGGCAATGGGCTAATGCACTTCTTCTTTTGAACAATGCGAAGGGGTATTAGAAAAGAATGGATAGTTAGACTACTTCTCAATTTTTAATCATATATCTATCCTTATTAATAACTCCATTGTCCAAATTTAGAATGGAAATTCCTATGTAAGCTTGACTCACTGTAATTCCATGTTTCCACCACAATGGTGCTACTTCACCACTTTTGTAAAGAAGGTGAATACAATCAGTGTGATAAATCTGCATTAAAACGTGCACCTCAAAATTCATAATATCAAAAGATACCAGGGCCCTCATTTATAAGATTTATATTGTGCATTTCGTAATTAATACTACATATGTTCTGTATATAGTAAGAATTCCAGTTAGTCAAATAAAAATGGCCTCTCCACCAATTCCATATTAAAGGTAAAATGTCCAGGTCATAGGGTTGCACTCTCATTAGACAGCAATGACTGGTGTGGGCTTAATGGCACCTCAGGTGAAGGGAGAGGTTGAGAAGGAGAGTCCTTCATGGAGACCTTAGATAGTGTGAGAATTGAACCTGTGCTGTTTATACTACTCGACATTGCAAACTTGTCAACCAGGTAACCGAACTGAATCCCATGCTTCCCATTAACGTTGCGAGATAAAATTTACGGTAAAGATTAAGACTAAAACAACTTTTTGTTGATTTTATCCTTTCCTGGAGATGTAGGCGAAGCTTCAGGAATATCTGGGTTTCTCTAAATGGACAATCTTGCTTTGCCTATGGGTGCCAACATCGAGTGTCTGTTTTGATTTATCAAAGTCTGCAGAGATACTCATCTGAATGTTCTTTCCAATGGGAATGGAGACTGAACAACCGAGAGTGAGAATTCTACTTTTGTTCCTTCTCCTCCCAGTAGGAACATGGAAACATTTTTAAATACAGAATAAAGTCAGACACTTTATTCAACTTTTATTCATTCATGGAATGAGGGTGTTGCTGACTAAGCAGCATTTATTGTTCATCCCTAATTTCCCAGAGGGCAGTTAAGAGTCAACCACATTGCTGTGGGTTTGGAGTCACACACAGGTCAGACCAGATAAAGATGGCAGATTTCCGTCCCTAACGGACATTAGTGAAAAGTATGGGTTTCTCCCGACAATTGACAATGGATTCATGGTCATCATTAGACTCTTAATTTCAAAGTTTTTTTTTTACTGACTTCAAATTCCACCACCTGCCATGGCATGATGTGAACCCAGGTCCCCAGAACATTACCTGGGGCTCTGGATTAACAGTCCAGCAACAATATCACTGGACTATTGTCTCCATATGATGTCAACACAATGATTTTAAAACAACTTCTTGAAGGTTTTAGCTTTATTTGATGCTGTCATTTGTCATGTTACCTGTTGATATAGCTCTGAGGGTAGAACTCTTGCCTCTGAATCAGAAGGCTGTGGATTTAAGACTATGGGCTGAGTGCTGGAAAGCGAAGCTAGTAGTATAGGTTATGTGTATCCTTTTATTCCAGATGAAGAGCTTTTGCCCGAAACGTAGATTTTACTGCTCCTCGGATGCTGCCTGAACTGCTGTGCTCCAGCACCACTAATCCAGAATCTGGTTTCCAGCATCTGCAGTCATTGTTTTTACCTATGTGTATCTTTGACAGGACAGACTCATTTTGACAAAGGGCCTCTTCTGCCCTGTATGATTCTATGATTCCAATCAGATCTTAAACCAAACTCAAGGCTGTGCAGCACAGAGGGAGGTGCTATCTTTTGTTTGAGAGCACAAACCAATACATAGTCTGCCCTCTTAGATGGGTGTAAAAGATTAAATAGTACTATCTTAAAGGAGAGCAGCAATATTTGTACTTAATCAACAACATAAAACACATTTAATTACCACTACCCAAGCTTGCTTAACACAAATTGGTTGTGATATTTCCTACATTAAAACAGTGACTAAATGCCAAAAGTATTGCATTTTGAACAAGAATCATATTGGACTTGAAATGTTGACTCTGTTTCTCTCTCTGCTGATGTTGCAAGACCTCTTGATTTATAGCGGCACTTTTTATTTTATTTCAAATTTATTTCATTAGCTGTTAAGCACTCTGAAATGTCCTGAGTTCATGAAAGCAACAATATAAATGTAGGTTTTTCTTTTTACAAAGACACAGATGACACTGAAGAAAGGGTAATAGGATCTGGACAGCAATCCAACACCTGCATTGATGGTTCGCTTACTTGGCTGGGGAACAGCTGGTTTGTAATGCATTGTGTTACCAACAATGAGGGGTTTAATTCCTGTACTGGCTGAGGCCCTGATGACAATCCTACCTTCTCAACCTCACCACATGTCTGAGGCATGACAACTATTAGGTTAAAGTTATCATCAATATTTTCTTTGTGATAATGCTCCTCTTAGACCATTGCGACTTGTATAAAGTCATAGAATCATAGAGACGTACCGCACGGAAACAGATCCTTCAGTCCAACTCATCCATGCCGACCAAATATCCTCAATAAATCTAGTTCCATTTGCCAGCTTTTGGTCCATATCTCTCTCAATCCTTCTGATTCATGTACCCATCCAGGTGCCTTTTAAATGTTGTAGTTGCACCAGCTTCCACCACTTGCTCTGACAACTCATTCCATATATGCACCACCCTCTGTGTGAAAAAGTTGCCCTGATGTCCCTTTTAAATCTTTCCCCTCTCACCTATGCCCTTTAATTTTAGAATTCCCTACCCCGGGAAAAGACCTTGTCTATTTACCATATCAATGCCCCTCATGACTTGATAAACCTCTATAAGGTCACGTTTCAGCCTCCAATGCTCCGGGGAAAATAGTCCCAGCCTTTATAGCTCAAATCCTCCAATCCGAGCAACATCCTTGTAAATCTTTGCTGAACCTTTTCAAATTTCACAACATCCTTCCAATAGCAAGGAGACCATAATTGCACATAATATTCCAAAAGTGGCCTACCCAATGTTCTGTACAGCCACAACATGACCTCCCAACTCCTGTACTCAATGCTCTGACCAATAAGTGAAAGCATACCAAGTGCCTTCTTCACTATCCTATATACCTGCGACTCCACTTTCAAGGAGCTATGAACCTGCACTCCAAGATCTCTTTGTTTGGCATCACTTTCCTGAACCTTTCAGTTTATAAGTCCTGCATACATTGTTTCATGTTCAGAAATTTGCATGATGTTTAAGGAAAGAAGGATTTGCATTTAAACAGCACCTTTTATCATCTTAGATTATTCCAAAGAACTTTACAGCCAATGAATTACATTATAAAGTGGGGAATTTGGCAATGACTTTGCACACAGCAAATACTAAATGGTACAGGGAAGGAATTAAGTACCATCAACATCACTAGAGAAGTAGCATTAGACAAACTAATGTGGCTAAGGGCAGATAAGTCTCCTGATCCTGATGGCCTTCCTCCATGTTTCCAAAAAGTAGGAGAGAGGCAAAAATCAGGTAACTACAGGCTGATTAGCCTAAAATCTACTGTTGACAAAAAATTGGAATCCATTATTAAGGAAGCTTTCCTCAACAAACTCAAATAAATTAGTAACACATGACTTCCCTCTCATGAAGCCATGTTCAGCACATTTGGCAAAGCATAAACTACTCAAGCAGAGTCAGCATAGCTTCATGAAAGGGAAGTCATGTGTTACTAATTTATTTGAGGTTTTTGAGGAAGGCTTAACCAGAGTGCACAGCAGGCAACCAGCAGATGTGTTGCATTTGGACTTCCAGAAGGGTTCAACAAGGTACCTTGATGAAATTCCTGATGAAAGGCTTTTGCCCGAAATGTCGATTTTTCTGCTCCTCAGATGCTGCCTGACCTGTTGTGCTTTTCCAGCACTATTCTAACCTTGGCTGTAATCTCCAGCAACTGCAATACCCACTTCTGCCTACCTTAATGAAATGTTCATCCTGGAGTTCAGCTACTAGTGCTGCACAGCAAGGATCTGTTTTGGGGCCACTGCTGTTTGTCCTTTTTAAATGACCTGGATGAGGGTATAGGAGGATGGGTTAGTAAATTTGTGGATGACACTAAGATCGGTGGAGTTGTGGATAGTTCTGAAGGATGTTGCAGATTACAGAGGGACATAGATAAGCTGTGGAGCTGGGCTGAGAGGTAGCAAATGGAGTTTAATGCGGAAAAGTGTGAGGTGATTCAATTTTGGAAGAAGCAGCAGGAATGCAGAGTACTAGGATAATGGTAAGATTCTTGGCAGTGTAGATGAACAGAGAGATCTTGGTGTCCATTTACATTGCTCCCTGAAGGTTGCCACCCAGGTTGATAGGGTTGTGAAGAAAGCATATGGTGTGTTAGCTTTTATTGGTAGAAGGATTGAGTTTTGGAGCCACAAGGTCATGTTGCAGCTGTACAAAACTCTGATGTGGCTATACTTGGAGTATTTTGTACAGCTCTGATAACCACATTATAGGAAGGATGTGGAAGCTTTGGAAAGGGTTCAGAGGTGATTTACTAGGATGTTGCCTGGTATGGAGGGATAGTCTTATGAGGAAAGGCTGAGGTTTTTGTTAGAGTGAAGAAGGTTGAGAGGTGACTTGATTGAGACATAAAAGATAATTAGAAGGTTAGATAGGACAGTGAGAGCCTTTTTCCTCAGATGGTGATGGCTAGCATGAGGGGACATAGCTATAAATTGAGTGGTGTTAAATATAGGACAGATGTCAGAGATAGTTTCTTTACTCAGTACGTAGTAGGGGTGTGGAACGCACTGCCTGCAACTGCAGTAGCCTCGCCAACTTTAAGGGCATTTAAATGGTCTTTTTATAAACATGTGGATGAAAATGGAATAATGTAGATTAGATAGGCTTCAGATTGGTTCCACAGGTTGGCACAACATCGAGGGCTGAAGGGCCTGTACTGTTCTGTTATGTTCTATGGACTTCACATAAGAGCCCATATGTTGACAGAAGTATATTGGTGCGAATAGAGAATTGGATAATGAGCAGGAAACAGTAAGTAGGTGTAAGGAGTTCTTTTTCAGGTTGGCAACCTATAACTAGCAGGGTTGCACAGGGCTCAGTGCTGGAACTGCAACTGTTTACAAATGTGTGTGTGTATTAGTCTAACCAGACTATAAGACTGTTCTCTCATTAGAGAGGGACAACTGGTGGTGATTTAACCTGAGGGTCACCAGACCTCAAGCGAGGAGAGAGGTCAAAAAGGTCCTTTTGTGGTAACCCCAGTTGCTGCAGGAATAGAGGTCTGCTGTGCTGTTGATGTCACTCTGTATTAAAAACCAGTCAATGACTCAATCTGTTACTGATCTGAAAGAAGCAAATGTATTGTTGCCAAATTTGCAGATGCCACAAAAATAGGTGGAAAGACAAATTGCAAGAGTTTATAAAGTTTACTGAGATTTATTGGGTTCAGTTAATAGGCAAAACGTTGTCAAATAGAGTACAATATGGGAAAATGTGAAGTAATTCATTTTGGAAACGAGAACAAAATATCAGTATATTATTTAAATAGAGAAAAACTGCAAAACAATTTGACTTGAGCCACTTACGAACAAAACACAGAAAACTAACACACAGATTCAGTATATAATCAGGAAGTCTGATGGAATGTTGACTCTTACACTCCAACCTCCTTGATATAAGAAATCTTACTGCAACTGTACAAAGTGCTGGTGAGACCACATCTAGAGTACTGCGAGCAGTTTTGGTCCCCTTATTTAAGGAAATATACTGTTTCATTGGAGGTAGTTCAGGATGGTCCCGGATATGGAGGGATTGTCTTATGAGCAATGGCTAAACAGAATGGGACTCTGCTTACTGGAGTTGAGAAGAATGAGACATGATCTCATTGAAACACAGAGGATTCTTAAGTGGCTTGACTGTGTAAATGCTGGGAGGATGTTTCCCTTCATGGGAGAGTCTAAGACCAGACGCCACAATGTCAGAATAAGGGGGAACCAATTTAAGACTGAGGTAAGGAGGAGATTTTCTCTCAAGAGTGTTCAGAGTCTTTGGAACTCTTTGCCACAGAGAGCCGTGCAGCAGAGTCATTGTGTATATTTCAGGCTGATTAATTGATCAATCGAGGAATCAAGGATTATGGGGAAATGGCAGGAAAGTGGAGGAATGTCAGATCAGTCATGATCCTACTGAATGGTGGAGCAGGCTGGAGGGACAAAACAGCCTAAAGGCAACCAAAACTGCTAGGTATATGAGATTTTCCGTACAGGATATATCTGTTTCTGAGAATATAACAGACAACTATATTGACATGTTGAGGAACCAGTATAACTTGTACCTCATTTGATTTTTGTTTCTGTACTGTCAGCTGTGAGTTACACTGTGGTATAACAAGAACAGAGTATTCAAGAAGGTTTGTAGCTCAGGTTGTGAATGAGATGCTGAGCTGCTAAATTTGTTCTCAGACATTTCATCACCATTCCAGGTAACATCATCAGTATACCTCTGGTGAAGCATTGGTGTTCTGTCCCCAGGGAGGCACACTGATTATAATAGCTAATATGGTGACAAAACCTCTGCAAACAAACCTAGCAGCTAAGTGAGCAAGTTAACAAGCTCATAAGCAGAACTAATCAAATGGTGCAGTAACTCTTTCAGATCACAAAAATGTAGGAGCAGAAGTAGACCATCGAGTCTGCTCTACCATTCACTGAGATCATGGCTGATCCCATAATCCTCAAATCCAATTTCCTGCCTTTACCCCATAAGCCTTGATACCCCTTCCTGATTAAAAATCTATCTTAGCCTTGAATATGCTCAATGGGATTACAATTGCTTCTGCAGGAATTTTGCCAAGATCAATATAATTTTGCAAGATTACCATTCCATCCATGATCTCTATAGCCATCTCATTCAACACTTGCATGTTGCTCATTTGTTCCTGGGAATTTATCAACTTTCACATCAAATATCTACCACCTCTTTACAAATAATAATTTACTTTATAAAAGTAGAACATGTTGGAGAGTCAGGTTTGGCAACATCTGCCGAGAGAGAAACAGAGTTAACGATTTGACTTTTCGTTGAACTAAGGGGGCTGGGAAATGAAGTTATTTTTAATGCTGTTGACAAGAGGAGTGAACGATGCCAAGAGCAAAAGACAAAGGCAATACTAATAATGGTAAAGGAAACATTAAGATGTAAAATAGATGTCAATAATAGATGTGAAAAGCAAAAACGGATGCACCCTTTTCAGAGAAAAGTGGATGAGTTCTAATTAAGTGAATGACATAGATCATTCCCTGAATTTGTTGAACTCCATGTTAAATCCTGAAGGCTGTGAAGTACCAATGTGGAAAAAGTGGTGATTGTTCTTCAGCATGTGTTGAGCTTCATTGAATCACGGCAGCAGATGGAAAGGTTAGCATGAGAGTAAGACAGTGTTTTGATATGGCATGCACTGCAAGATCCAAGACGTGGCGGCTCAGTGGTTAGCATAGCTGCCTCACAGCACCAGGGACCCTGGTTCAATTCCAGCCTCGGGTGACTGTCTATGTGGAGTTTGCACATTCTCCCCGTGTCTGCGTGGTTTCCTCCCACAATCCAAAGGTGTGTAGGTTAGGTGGATCGGCCATGCTAAATTGTCCATAGTGTTCAGGGATGTATAGGTTAAATTACTCAGGGTTAAATGCAGAAGAAGGGGTGGGTGAGATGCCCTTTGGAGGTTCAGTGTGGACTTGTTGGGCTGACTATAGGGATCCTCTAATTTAAAAATCCTCTCAGACAGCGTGAGGTGTTTCTCAAAGTGATCACCCAGCCTGTGTTTGGTCGCACTTATGTGAAGGACAGGCCATTGCAAACAACAAATAATGGCTTCTTTTTGTTTCTCAGTTACAGAATTTCCTCAAAACTCTGTTGCCACAAAACCCCACAACAAAACTCCAAGCACTTTAATCAGTGTACTGATTAATGGCCTCGGACAGTGGCAAAACAGTCACAGGGAATGTTACTGGTTTACCTAGCACTTTTGGGAGACTTTCTGAATCTTCTTTTGTGAAGATCAATGCAAAGTAACAGTTTTGTTTATTTTTGCCATTTCCCTGCTTTTTAAGATAAATTCTGCTAGAATTCTGCAAGGCAGAAGTGGGTACTGCAGATGCTGGAAATCAGAGTCTCGATTAGAGTGGTGCTGGAAAAGCACAACAGGTCAGGCAGCATCCGAGGAGCAGGAAAATCGATGTTTCAGGTAAAAGCCCTTCATCAGGAATGAGGCAGGGAGCCTCCGGGGTGGAGAGATAAGTGGGAGGGGGGTGGGGCTGGGGAGAAGGTAGCCAAGAGTACAATAGGTGGGTGAAGGTGGGGATGAAGGTGATTGTTTGGAGATGAGGGTGAAGCGGATAGGTGGGAAGGGAGATTGGTAGGTAGGACAGGTCATGAGAATGGTGCTGAGCTGGAAGGTTGGAACTAGGGTAAAGTGGGGGAAGAGAAATGAGGAAACTGGTAAAGTCGACATTGATGCCCTGGGGTTGAAGTGTTCCAAGGCGGAAGATGAGGCATTCTTCCTCCAGACATCGGGTGGTGAGGGAGTGGCGGTGGAGGAGGCCCAGGACCTACGTGTCCTCGGCAGAGTGGGAGGGGGAGTTGAAATGTTGGGCCACAGGGTGGTGTGGTTGATTGGTGCGGGTGTCCCGGAGATGTTCCCTAAAGCGCTCTGCGAGAAGGCATCCAGACTCTCCAATGTGGAGGAGACCGCAACAGGAGCAACAGATACAATAAATGACATTGGTGAATGTGCAGGTGAAACTTTGATGGATCTGGAAGGCTCCTTTGGGGCCTTGGATGGAGGTGAGGGAGGAGGTTTGGGCGCAGGTTTTGCAATTCCTGTGGTGGCAGGGGAAAGTGCCAGGAGGGGAGGGTGGGTTGTTGGGGGACAGTGGAAAGTGCGGAAAGTGGAAATGGGTGGGGAGGGAAATATATTCCTGGTGGTGGGGTCTGTTTGGAGGTGGCGGAAATGTCGGTGAATGATGTGGTTTATGCGAAGGTTGGTGGGGTGGAAGGTGAGGACCGGGGGGGTTCTGTCCATGTTACGGTTGGATGGGTGGGGTCTGAGGGCAGAGATTTGGGATGTGGATGAGATGCGTTGGAGGGCATTTTTAACCACGTGGGAAAGGAAATTGTTGTTAAAGAAGGAGGCTATCTGGTGTGTTCTGTGGTGGAACTGGTCCTCCTGGGAGCAGGTACGGCGTAGGCAGAGGAATTGGGAATATGGGATGGCATTTTTGCAAGAGGTAGGGTGGGAAGAGATGTAATTCAGGTAGCTGTGGGAGTCGGTGGGTTTGTAAAAAAATGTCAGTATCAAGTCGGTCATCATTAATGGAGATAGAAAGGTACAGGAAGGGAAGGGAGGTGTCAGAGATGGTCCAGGCAAATTTAAGATTGGGGGTGGAATGTGTTGGTGAAGTTAATGAACTCCTCAACCTCCTCGCGGGAGCACGAGGTGGTGCCAATGCAGTCATCAATGTAGCGGAGGAAGAGATGGGGAGTGGTGCCGGTGTAACTACGGAAGATGGACTGTTCTACGTAGCTGACAAGAGACAGGCATAGCAGGGGCCCATGCTGGTGCCCATGGCTACCCCTTTCATCTGGAGGAAGTGGGAGGGTTCAAAGGAGAAATTTAAGAGTGAGGACCAGTTCAGCCAAACAAATGAGAGGGTCAGTGGAAGAGTACTGTTGGGGACGTCGGGAGAGGAAGAAATGGATGGCTTGGAGGCCCTGGTTATGGCTGAGCTAATCATTTCCCTTTCACATTTTGAAAGTAGCTTTTATAATTGCACTTATGTTTCTCACCATTTTCTTTTCCCTTTATCCCTTAGTCCTTTTTTCCCAGAGTCTAAATTGCTCCCAGTCCTTAGGTTTACCACTTTTCCTGGCATCTTTATAAGCCACTTCCTTTAATCTAAAATAATCTTTATTTTATTTCATTATTCACAGTTGATTCAGCCTTCCTGTTTGCTATTTGTGCATTAGAGTGATATGTGTGTGTGTAGGGCATGTGGTATTTCTTTAAATACTTTCCATTGCTTAAGATCTAATACTTAATGGTATTTTACCAATTCACAATAGCCAACTTGTCCCTCTTTCCAATGCAGTTTCTTTTGCTCAGATTTAAGGGACTAATTTTACAAGAGTTATATTGCTTTAAAATGTAATACAGTTTGCGTCTAGTTGCTAGCTGAGCAAGTGGCCAGCGATTAATCCACTGAATCAAAATGAGTATCCACAATAATGGACTAGTGTTACTGAAAAAGGACAGGGGAGTACAATTGGTTTCCCTGAAGAAATTTGTGTTCAAGAACTGGTACTTTTCTCATGAATAATCCAACTGAGAGGTGGCCATGCTGGAGCATGCTTTCTGCTGAATATAAATGTGACCCCAAGGTACAAATTACCAGCAGCTTTCTGGTCCATCAGAACCAGAGACCTTTCACTCAAAATGGAACTAAGCAGAGGTTCATATACTTTCCATAAAAGAATTCAACCTTTCCTATGTCCCTTGGGGCATTAAGCTGTAAGAAGCTCCTAATTGTACTGTCTCTTCAATATTACCCTTTCCACAGGTAGGTGTGTGGCATTTAACAATAACAATTGTCCAATTACTGGGCTTCTAATTAACTGTACTGCTCTACACCATGAGATTTTTATGTCCCATTTGCAATCATCCTCCATAATGTACTGAATCCTGCCTGTCTCTCACAATGATTATATAAGAGATTGCTTTGTCTCCTGACAAGTTACATTTCAATGTTCATATTACCTCACCGTTTCTAATTCCCTCTTTTCCTGTTTCCTAAGAAAGTCACGTAATTAACTTTTTTTTTCCCCAGTTGTCTTGCCTCCTCTCCAGCAGGCACAGAGATTGGTTATTGTTTTATCTTCCCCAGACCGCATCAGAAGATAACAATTCTTTGCCTGTGATTCCTCACAAACTCTTGTTTGATTTCATGGAATGTGGAGATTGGTGATATGTAAAGCTAGACTACCATTTGTAACTCATCTGTAATTGTCCAGAGGGCAGTTAAGAGTCAAAGATGTTGCTGCAGGTCTCAGGCCACACATACAGTGGAAGTGTCCTTTCCTAAAGGACACATGTTGAATCTGAATCACTTCAAATGTCATTACCTGCCATGGTAGGATTTAAGCCCATGTCATCAAATCATTGGCCTGGGGCTCCGGGAGCATTCATGCAGTGACGTGCTTGTTACACCACTGACTCCCCAGAGTTTGTGAGCTCTCGGTATCTCATGGCTTTGTAACCAGAGAACTATCATCACACAGTTTGTCCTTGACTGTCTCAAAGTATCCCTCTCACTTATTCGAATAGTACCCTTGTCTTGCATAGCTTAAAAATATACACCATTTGATTTTTACAGTTTTGAGTACTTCATCTATAGAACAGTCCAAATTCAATCTATTCTGTTCTTATCTGCTTAACCTCCTCCATCTCCAGCATCTCTGCATCATCTAATTTTGCCCAATTTTGCATTTAGTTTTCAGCCTGTAAATAATACATATTTTGGAATGTAAAGCAAAAAGAAAAATGGGTAAAAGTATTGCTTTAAGCCAAGGAAACTGGGAAGGATGTTGCAGTTCTTGTTTTTAAAAAAAAGTTGCCAGACCTCATTGTGAGTTCCATCTACAATGTTTCCTATAACTCCTTGATTGGTTCCTCAACAAATGGCTGCATTCTGCATATAGACAAGAGAGGAATAATCCACCCTCTGAAAGAGAAAGCACCAAAATCGTTGTCTCCCTCCTCTGTGAAGAATCATAGAATCAGAGACTCCCTACAGTGTGGTAGCAGGCCATTTGGCCCATCTAGTTCTCACTGCCGCTCCAAAGGGAGCCCCCTACCCTATTCCTGTAACCTTGCAATTCTTAGAACTAACCCAGCTAGCCTGCACATCCCTGGGTACTATGAGGCAATTTAGCATGGACAATCCACCCAACTTGCACATCTTTGGTCTGTGGGAGGAAACTGGAGCACCTGGAGAAAAACTACACAGACATCTTATTGATGAGATGAAAACAATAGATCCCAAGCAAAGTGGAATGTCTTGAGATCTCTTTGACCATTCTTGTTTTCACAATTAGAGCAATCCTGTTCTGTCTTTCTCCCATGCACCTTTTCTTTTCTGGGAGAAAGTTAGGACTGCAGATGCTGGAGATCAGAGTCAAGAGTGTGGTGCTGGAAAAGCACAGCAGGTCAGGCAGCATCCCAGGAGCAGAACATGAAGGGCTTATGCCGAAATGTCGATTCTCCTGATCCTCGGATGCTGCCTGATCTGCTGTGCTTTTCCAGCACCACGCTCTCACCTTTTCCTTTCTCTCTGTTTGAAATTCAGAATGAACCCCCTCAAGTCTTAACATCAGATGCAAATCATTATACACAGTTACTATGGTATTGCCAGTACGATAACATTTAACACATTCGAAGCTTGATTTGTGAAGCTTTCCGAAAGGGGACTGTGTCTAGACCTCTGGCTGCAATATTGTCTCTTCAAGTTAGCTGACTGTTAAGACTTTGAAAACTCCTGTGTTCCACATGAGAATTGCATTGTCAGTCCCCAAGGCAGTAAACACAGTGAACCTGTCATTACCCATCGAAAGTCAGTCTATCAGTTGAATAACAAGTATCAGACAATAGAAAGGCTTCTCACTATGAGAAAATAAAGTCATGTTCCCCAGTATCCTGCTCTTTTCTGTTTACTTCTGTTGCTGTTTTGTGTGGGTGGGTACAGGAGTAATAAAATATAAAGAAAACTAAAGGGAACTTTCCTGTATTATGCATCATTTCTTCTCTCATACTGAAAAAAAACTTGGTGTGATCTGTCTCCCAGCTCTCTCACACACTCACATACACACAGCTTGATGTCATTCTGTTCTATGTTTATTGATAAGCTACCTTGTGTGACTGTTTATGTTTTATGTTAAATATGTTGTTGTTTTGCCATCCGATTATAATGAGGCATCACATGTCACAGTGGTAGCATGTTAATTCTGAATAAGCAAACAAATTGTTTTGTTGATTATTAACTACTTTTCATCCTAGCCCGCGGAGAATTATACTTCAAATAATTAAGTAATTTTGTGGAGTTTGAACTGTTGATAATGAGTAACAGGCAGGACACTGATTTAAGAAAATTGGCAAAATAACCATGGGGTGTTGGGAGTTATTAACAATGTAGAATGCATTGCCTGAAATGATGGCAAAAGGTGATTCAGTTACAATTTTCAAAAGAGAATTGGAAATATATTTAATATGCATTTCTTCTTATTAAATATATACATACACGTTTCTTCTTATATATATTTAATAAGAAGAAATATTGCAGACTGCATGAAAGAACCAGGGAATGTGAGGAAGTGGCAACTGGCACAATGGGCCAAATGGCTTCCTTCTGTTCAGCTTATTAATGCCATCACTTACTTCATTCATAAAATCGATGAATCCCTACAGTTTAGAAGCAGGCCATTCAGCCTATCGAGTCCACAACATTCCTCTGAAGAGTGTTCCACCCAGACCCAGCCGAAAATCAATAATGAGTTTCTTGGTTTTGCCGGCATTGAGAGCTAGGTTGATCTCAGTGCACCATTTTCCAGGTCTTCCACCTCCCGTCTGTAGTCTGTTTCGTCACCATCTGAGATTCGACTGATGATGGTGATGTCATCAGCAAACTTATAAATGGCATTAGTCTGGTATTTCGTGATACAGTCATGGTTATACAGTGAGTATAGTGGGGGCTGCGTTCGTACCCCTAGTGGGCTCCAGTGTCGAGCGTAAGTAACAATGAAATATTCATCCCAGTCTTCACTGATTGTGGCCTGTGGGTCAGGAAACTGAGGATCCAGTTGCAGAGAGTGGGGCTTAGTCTGAGATCACTAAGTTTAGTAATCAGTCTTGAGGGGAAAATATTGTTGAAGGCTGAACTGTAGTCAATGAGTAGGATTCTTACATAGCTATTCTAGGTGTCAAGATTTTCTAGGGAGGAGTGAAGGGCAAGTGATATGGCATTTGATGTGGATCTGTTGGTCCGATAGGCAAATTGGATTGGGTCAAGAGTACTGGGGAGGATGGAGTCGATTTATGCCATGACCAGCCTTTCAAAATACTTCATGACCACCGATGTTAGGGAAACTGGGCGGTAGTCATTGAGACATGCTGCATGTGTCTTCTTAGGCACATGGATGATGTTGACCCTCTTGAAACAGGCAGGGACAGTGTCCTGCTGCAGGCAGAGGTTGAAGATGTCCAAGAGGATCTCTGCCAGTTGATCTGTGCATGGTCTGAGTGCACAGCCTAGTACTCCATCTGGTCCCATCACTTTCCTTGGATTCACAGGAAGGAAACTGATTTGACCTCTGCAGTGGCTGTTGGGATACGTTGATCAGGACTTTTCGGAATAGGCGTTATCTCTCCGCCAAAATTCTGCTCAAAGTGAGCATAGAAGGCATTGTGACAATCTGGGAGGGATGTGTCATCATCTGCTATCTTGCACTGTCCCTTTTTAGAACCTGTGATGTCATTCAGATCTTGCCATAGTCGCACGTATCTGTCTGGGTCTCTAGCTTGTATCGGTCCTGATCAGATGTAACTGACTCATTGCATACATGCTAAAGAGAGAAAGTACAGTTCAGAAGCTGATCCAATGATATTTATCCTCACACTGATCTGAGAAGACACAGCTTACACTCTCAAATATCAATCATTATGCTACATTCACCAAACAACTTACTTGGACTGGGATACCAAACTTTCTGGCAACTATAATGTCTCCAATCAAATGTGTGCAAAGATACTGAGGCCAATTATAGAGCCATAACTAAACTTTGGAACTTGTGGACTCCTATGACTTAATCTGTGGCTGTTGCATTGAGCTCAATGCCTTGGTCAAACCATTCCTAACATGTGCAATAAGTGATAAAGGCAAGTGCTAAGTCATGTAAAAGGCCATTACATTAAAGGCTTTTATCTGTCAGACTATCTGAAGTCAGTGCTTTTGTTGAAAATAACATCACAAGCTAAATGAACACTGTGCAACAAGATTACTTTACATTAAATTAGAATCTCCAACATTTTAAATGTTTCTGTTCCACAATAAAATACAAAGTGGTCAGCCAGAGGGTTCCAACTGCTGATAAAAGTGTTTAACCTAGATGCTTTATCAGAAAATTGACAATTGTGCTGCTGATAGACTCAGAAGCCTGTCTGGGAGAATTCCAATCAAATTGAATTCCACCCTTAAAGGAAAAAAAATCATTTTGTACTGGTGTCTGTCTGTATGTATGAACTCAATGTGATCTATTCTTCACACACCCACCCCTCCCCGCGAGGTGCACTTAAATGTGCAATCACAGAGTGAATTACATGGTGAGATTACTGTTGTGAGTGTACAGCGTGTTAACCAGTAACAGAGTCTTCAGGCAGCAATCTTGCTTTGGTTGGAGGGATCCCAGAAAACAGTGTTAGGGTGGGGGTTGGGTGTTGGGGGGCAAATGCAGTTTCGGCTACCAGCTACCAGTCATGCTCCAGGAACTTTGGCCACCACTGGGACTGGCTCCAAAGCCCATCTGATTCACATTTGTAAATTGTTTTTTAATCACGAGGTCAATTCCTGGAATGGCGGGACTATCTTATGTTGAAAGATTGGAGCAACTGGGCTTGTATACCCTTGAGTTTAGAAGACTGAGAGGGGATCTGATTGAGACGTATAAGATTATTAAAGGATTGGACACTCTGGAGGCAGGAAACATGTTTCCGCTGATGGGTGAGTCCCGAACCAGAGGACACAGCTTAAAAATAAGGGGTAGGCCATTTAGGACAGAGATGAGGAGAAACTTCTTCACCCAGAGAATGGTGGGTGTGTGGAATGCTCTGCCCCAGAGGGCTGTGGAGGCCCAGTCTCTGGATTCATTTAAGAAAGAGTTGGATAGAGCTCTCAAGGATAGTGGAATCAAGGGTTATGGAAATAAGGCAGGAACAGGGTACTGTTTGAGAATGATCAGCCATGATCATAATGAATGGTGGTGCAGGCTCGAAGGGCAGAGTGGCCTACTCCTGCACCTATTGTCTATTGTCTATTCATGGGAGGTAGGCATCGCTGGCTGGGTCAGCATCTATTGGTGCCTTTCAGAAGGTGGTGGTGAGCTACCTTCTTGAACCACTGCAGTCAATGCGGTATGCATTGATCCACAATGCTCTTAGGGAGGGAATTCCAGGATATTGTCCCTGCACCAATGAAGGAACGGTAATATGTTTTCAAGTCAGAATTGTGAGTGGTTTAGGGGGCAACTTACAAGTTGTGGTATTCCCATGCTGCCCTTGTCCTTCTAGATGGAAGATGCCATGGGTTTGGAAGAACAAAGAACAAAGAAATTTACAGCCCAGGAAAAGGCCCTTCGGCCCTCCAAGCCTGAGCTGATCCAAATCCACTGTCTAAACCCATTGCCCAATTCCTAAGCATCTGTATCCCTCTGCTCTCCACCTACTCATGCATTTGTCCAGACGCATCTTAAATGAATCTATTGTACTTGCTTCTAATACCTCTGCTGGCAACTCGTTCCAGGCACCTACCACCCTCTGTGTAAAGTATTTGCCGCATGTATCCCCCTTAAACTTTTCACCTCTTGGAAGATGCTGTCTGATTATTTTTGGTGAATTTCTGCAGAGCATCTTGTGCATGGTATACACTGCAACTACAGAGCATCAGTATTGGAGGGCGTGGATGTTTGTTGATGGGGTGCCAATCAAGTGGACTGCTTTATTCTGGATGGTGTCAGATTTCTTGTGTTGCTGGAGCTGGACCCATCCACACAAGTGGGGGAGTATTCCATCACACTTCTGACTTGTGCTTCTCGATGATGGACAGGCTTTGGGGAGTTGGGAGGTGAGTTACTCACTGCAGTATTCCTAGCCTTTGACCTGGTCTTGTGGCTATTGCATTTATATGTCGAGTCCAGCTGAGGTTTTGGTCAATGGAAACCTCAAGGATGTTGACAGTAGGGAATTTAGTGATAGCAATGCCAATGAATGTGAAGAGTGTGTTTAGATTGGTTCTTTTGGTGCATTTTCAGTACAATCACTAACTGAGTAAAACATTTCTGTCATGTACAAACATGTGTTGTCTTCAGTACATTTTGAGCCTTTACAGTGTCTTCCACATCAGGAGAAGTACTCACTCTGAGTGGAAACATATAACTGTGTGTGCCACAATGTTTGCTTCTGTATACACAATGCCTTTGCTTTCAAGAACGTTCAAAAATGTGTTTTTTTTAAAAGAGCTTTATAAAATAATAGAAGATGTAATTTTTATTCAGCTATGCTCAACAGTTTTCTGCACTCAAGCACTGTACATACCTGTGTGTCTCAGTACCAGCTCCTACAGAGGGACAATCCACATTGGTTGAAAGATAATGAGTCTTGGGAATAATTAATCACAAGGACTGAAGCAGTTCTTATTTTAATGTCCCTCTCATCTCAGAATGTACCGAAAATTTTCCCATCCAATTAGCTGCTTTTGAAGTGTGATTTCTGCTTTAAGATCAGAAAATGTGTCAGTGAATTTCTGCGCAGCTTAGGTCCATACTGAAACAAGTTGCTGGATCATCAGTTTTGAGAGATATGGTGTGCATGATATATAATGGCAGGGGAGAAGCCCCTTTGGTCATCTTCAAATATTATTGTAGGATCCATCTCATTCATTTGATAGTTGGCACAGTCTCAATTTTACATCCCTTTAAACAGAGAGCAAAGGGGACAGTGCAGAGCTCATTCAATATAGCATTGACTTTTTAGATTCAGTTCTTAAGTCTCTGGAGCGATGCCCAGAACCCATGACCCATGAAGCACAGAGAGTAAGTGCTAAGGATAACAACAATCATGAGCCAACTGCTTTCACATAAACAGATGGTAACCTCAGAGAAGGATCCAAGGGAGGAATCTTTTGGATCTGAAGGCTGGACTTGAATTTATTTGGACAAGGTTGTTGTGGATTAGAGTGAACCTTTACCTTAATTAAGTTCTGGGCAGGAAGACCCAAAGTTCACATTCCCAATGCACTGCTCATTGTGACCTTAAGTGATCAACAAGAAATGCCTGTGAGTCTAAGTCAAAGGAATTCAACCTGTGCTCATGAATGAATGGCCTTCTTCCAAACATTTCACATGGTAATAAAGGTACAGAAGGGAAATATTTAGCTTGTCAAGTCTATGATGGCTCTCTACAGTGCAATCTAGTCAATCCCATTAACACCCTCGGACCCCGTTGCACTGGAAGTTTAATTCCCTCAATACCTTATCCCAATTTCTTTTTGAAATCATTGACTGTTTCTGTTATTGTCAGAGGGGAGTGAGTTCCGGATCATTGCTACTTGCTTTACGAAGAAATGTTCTTGCTCATATCCTTGCATCTCTTGTTCAAGACCTGATATCTATTTGCTTTCGCCCTTATACCATTAACTAATGGGAGCAGTTAATCCTCATCTATGTTATCTGAACCTGGTGTTATCTTGCAAATCTCAATTTCCTCTGTAATTTTCATGTCCTTGAATTAAGTGATAGCAAGCAATTTTGTTTGTTCAAGTATTTTGACACGGTAAGGATTAAATAGAAGGATTACATAAATCTATGAAATTACTTGTTCTTCTGTTTAAGAAAATTAATCTTAGTTTTCATTCTGACCATGAGCAGAGACAAAACATAGAAATTAGCATCTATTATGTGAAGTATTTTGTTGAAGTGTTGAACGACAAGGAGTAACATTCATGACAATGCTGTCAATACAGATTACTCATTTAAAAAAAAAGAGTGAATGCACCCTCAGTCTGGGAAAGAAATAGAGTTGTGATAGATGTAGGACAGATGTCAGAGGTAGTTTTTTTATTCAGAGTGTGTAAGGGTATGGAATGCTTTGCCTGCAACGGTGGTAGATTCGCCAACTTTAAGTACATTTAAGTCGTAATTGGACAAGCATATGGACGTACATGGAATAGTGTAGGTTAGATGGGCTTCAGATTGGTATGACAGGTCGACGCAACATCGAGGGCCAAAGGGCCTGTTCTGCACTGTAATGTTCTATGTTCTATGATTCTTTTTCCTTTACCTGTAGATCTTCATGCCAAGTGGTTAACTTCTTCACTGTCTTCTTTGCATACTCCAGTTTGGTCTGGCCCCTTCCTTCAGTTGGAAAGCGCTCAGATTGATACCTTATAGGACGACTATTTCTGTTAACGTGATTGACTTCTTACTACTGCATCAGTTGTTACTGTTTCCCATTTTTATTGCCAGGTCCTAGTGTGCACTGTGGCATTTTCCCAGGTGACCACTCCTAGTACCTTATGGTGTTTTGCATATCAACTAGTGTGTGAGGCAAGGGTTGTTTGAGGTAGTTCGCTGACACCAAAAATACTTTGGCCTACCTAGTGATTGTGGTATAGACTGAGTATTTACAGAAGCAACACTGTTCTTAGCTATTAAGATGGTTTATTACATGATGGCAGGGAGCTGGTACAGATATATGTGCCCCCTACAAAGCAAGATTTGAACTTTTCATCTCCACTCATGGATTGTGTGAGACATCAGGAGAAGGCGTAGAGTTAAAGTAACACCAACATTAACACCTTCAGAACTATTACCTGATACATTTACAGTGCAAAAATCGATCAATCACCCCAGCTAATCTGGTGTGTTCTCATGTTTATTCATCATCTGAGTCACCTACTACCCTCCTTCATCTCAACCTGTTCATACAAAAACATTTATTCCTTTCTCCTCATTCACGTATCAAGTTTCCCCTTAAATTCATCTACGTTCTCCAGCCTAATGACTGCTGGAACAAATTCTACATTCACCATTCATTGAGTAAAGACCTTTCTCTTGAATTTACTGTTGGACTTTATTGTGCATATCTTTTACTTAGGACCACTAATTTTAATGTCTCTCTCTCTCACCTTCTTTACACCTTATCAAACCCACTTCATTTTTGTGATTGATTAATTTCCAGGAGAGACAATTGCACAGTGGCATTGTCACTGGGCCAGTCATCAAGAGATCATTGTAATGCTCAGGGGTTCAAATCCAACCTTAGCATATGTTGGGATTTAAATTCAAAATGTAATGCCAAATGTTGACCATGAAGCCATTGTCGATTAGGGTTAAAATCCCATCTGGTTCACTAATGTCCTTTCGGGAAGGACGTCTGCTATCCTTACCACCTCTGGCCTACATGTGACTCCAGACCCACAGCAATGTGGTAGCCTTTGAAATGGCCTCAAAAACCTACCACTTGCATCAAACCATTGAAAAGTCCAAGAGGACTGAAACTGAATGGACCACCCAGGCATCACACTGAGCAAAGCCACATTTCAGCCCCTTGACCCTTCAAAGTCCTTGCAAACAACTTTTTGATTGAAATCAGATTACACAATCCACAATTTGCCATAAGGTCAGGTGGTGAAATTTGAATTCAATAAAAAAGAATCTGAAGGGTCAAAGCTAGTCTCATGGCAACCATCAAACCACTGCTAATTATTATAAGTCTCATTTGGTTCACTAATGTCCTTTGTGGAAGGCAGTCTGTCATCCTTAACCAGTCTGGCTGCATGTGACTCCAGATCCACAATGATTTGTTTGACGCTTAACTACCCTCTGGGCAATTATGGATAGACAATAATTACTGGCCTAGCCAGTGACACCCACATTCCATGAATGAATGCAAAAGAAATCCAGGGACCTCTGCAAATCATGTATAGAGCCAAATAAAAGCCTGAAATACTCGTGGAATTGTCCCTCGCAGATAATGTCCCAGACAACAACATCATCATCCCTGTCTGTGTGTAACAGATGGCAGAACATTGAAGCGAGAGCTGCCCAGTGAACGCTGAACATTACCTTTGGGATCCCATGAGGTCCCGAGCCATTAAGTCAAACATGAACAAGGGTAGGATTAAGAAGAATCCAAAGAGATTCAATCAGTACATTAAGGGCAAAAGAATAAGTAGGATGAGAATCGGACCCCTTAAAGGTCAACAAGGCCATCTACGTGTGGAACCACAGGAGATGGGTGAGATATTATGAACAGGGTTACCTCAGGTTACAGCAGGATCTTGACCAGATGGGCCAATGGGCTGAGAAGTGGCAGATGGAGTTTAATTCAGATAAATGCGAGGTGCTGCATTTTGGGAAAGCAAATCTTAGCAGGACTTATACACTTAATGGTAAGGTCCTAGGGAGTGTTGCTGAACAAAGGGACCTTGGAGTGCAGGTTCATAACTCCTTGAAAGTGGAGTTGCAGGTAGATAGGATAGTGAAGAAGGCGTTTGTATTGAGTACAGGAGTTGGGAGGTCATGTTGCGATTGTACAGGACATTGGTTAGGCCACTGTTTGAATATTGCGTGCAATTCTGGTCTCCTTCTTATCGGAAAGATGTTGTGAAACTTGAAAAGGTTCAGAAAAGATTTACAAGGATGTTGCCAGGGTTGAAGGATTTGAGCTATAAGGAGAGGCTGAACAGGCTGGGGCTGTTTTCCCTGGAGTGTCGGAGGCTGAGGGGTGACCTTATAGAGGTTTACAAAATTATGAGAGGTATGGACATGATAAATAGGCAAAGTCCTTTCCCTGGGGTCGGGGAGTCTAGAACTAGAGGGCATAGGTTTAGGGTGAGAGGGGAAAGATATAAAAGAGGCCTAAGGGGCAACTGTTTCACGCAGAGGGCGGTATGTGTATGGAATGAGCTGCCAGGGGAAGTTGTTGAAGGCTGGTACAATTGCAACATTTATGAGGCATTTGGATGGGTATATGAATAGGAAGGGTTTGGAGGGATATGGGCCAAGTGCTGGCAGGTGGGACTAGATTGGGTTGGGATATCTGGTTGCATGGACAGTTTCTATGCTGTACATCTCTATGACTCTATGACTCTATACTAAATGAGTATTTTGCACCAGTGTTTACTGTGGAGAAGGGTAAGGAAGCTTGACAAGGCAGTCAAAGTTCTGTCCCAAATGCTGGAAATGTCATTAGAATGATTAGGTAGATTAGAATGCTGGAAATGTCATTAGAATGATCAATGGGCGGAAGGGCCTTTTCCTCATGCTGTAGACATTAATGGACTCTCTATGATGAAGCAATTTTGCTGCGCAATTTGAGCAGTAAGGCAATATGTCACAAAAGTGGGCATATTGATCAAGTAATGACTCTATCATGGAGGCACATCATGTGGCAAACCCTCCAGGAGTACACTTAATTACAACTGGCGACCCTACGCAAAACTACTGATCTGGTCTCCTGGGCAGAATATTTGTGTTTGAAACTGATAATTGAAGTTGAGAAATTTCCCACTTCAGGCGCAAATCCAAGGGTCATACTAGACTCAGGCATATTGTCCACGATTGCTTAATGCCAAGACAGTCACACCTCAGTTCCCTGTCTGACCCAGTTGCTTTATTCATTATTATGTTCTCTAGACCTTGGTTACTCCCATCCTCTCAATTTTCCAACCTCAGGCCATGCCCATAAATGTCAGTTCAAGGCAATCCATGGCCCTTCACGCACCCCATTTGATCCTCATAATCTCCATACCAGCCAATGCTCCTCTGTCCACCCTAATGTACTTCCATAACCTCAAAGCCAACCCACAATCACCACCACCTCAATACTTCCTTAGATCTTCCATGATAATCCATGTCCTTTTGCTCACACCCCAATGCTCCTCATACTCATCGTGCCAATTCATGACCTCTAACTCATACCTATTGGTATCCATGACAATGTCCACCAACCATAACAAACCCTCATACCCACAATACCAACCCAAACCCTTTCTCTCACTCATTCCAGTTTTGAAGAAGAGACACATTCAACTCAAAACATTAACTTTATTTTTCCTTCAACAGATTTTGCTATCCTCGGGAGTGTCTGCATCATTCTCTGTTTTTATTATAATTGCCAAATCTGTGCCTGTTCCTTGCTACTATGGCCAGCCAGTGAGAGAACAAAAATCAATGAACACTCAATGTTATATAGGGATAGAATGCTATAAACCTTCTCTATCTGTACACCACCCACCCATACATTCTTGACCTCACCGAATATGTATCAGCTGTTGGGGTGGTGTCAGGTGGCACACAAGCCATTAGTTAAGTTGAGATCTTCAAGTGGACAACTCGTGTTGAATTAAGGGCTCTGCAGAGAGTTAACCAACAGAATGAGAGGAGCATGTCAAACAGCCAACATGGTTGCAAGGGTTGACAGTATCAAATCATCAAATCCCTAAAGTATGGAAGTAGGCCATTTCACCCAACAAGTCCATATTGACCCTCTAAATAACATTCCACCCAGACCCAGCCTCGTACCTTGTAACACTGCATTTCCCATGGCTAATCCACCAAACCTACTTATCCCTGGCCACTATGGGCAATTTAGCATGGCCATTCCAACTAGCCAGCACATCTTTGGGCAGTGGGAGGAAACTGGAGCACCCGGAGGAACATGCAGACACTTGGAAATGTGTAAACTCTGCACAAACAGTTGCCCGAGGCTGAATCTGGGTCCCTAGCACTGTGAGGAGGCAATGCCAGCCACTGAGCCACTGTGTCACCTTAAGGTGTCCTTGTAATGATACTGTCACTTTAACAAGGTTATTTTGTCCATTTTTTAAGAGAGGTCGTAAAGACAGAGGTTAGGATTAGAGTGGTGCTGGAAAAGCACAGCAGATCAGGCAGCATCTGCGGAGCAGGAAAATTGATGTTTCAGGCAAAAGTCCTGTATCAGGAATGAGGCTGGGAGCTTTGGGGATGGAAAGATAAGTGGGTGAGGGGTGGAGCTGTGGAGAAGGTAACTGAGAGCAATAGGTAGATGTAGGTGGGGGTGAAGGTGATAGGTCAGAGAGGAGGGTGGAGTGGATAGGTGGGAAGGAAGATTGACAGGGAGACAGGTCATGGCATGGTTGAAGAGCTTCATGGCAGAGGAGATGACCTGGGGGTTGCAGTGAGAGAGAGAGACTCACTGAGATCCTTGTAGAGAGAGGAGGAAAACTTCTTCAAGGTAGGCATCCTTGGAAGAGGATTCACAGTGAAGTTAAAATCAACTAGGTAGAAGTGGGTACTGGAGATGCTGGAGATTAGAATCAGGATTAGAATGGTGCTGGAAAAGCACAGCAGGTCAGGCAGCATCCGAGGAGCAGGAAAATCGACGTTTCGGGCAAAAGACAGAGGTGCCAAAGAGTCTCGGAAGAGCCCAGTTTAACAATGGAAGAGGAGTGGCCAGTTAGAGTTATAGAGATGTACAGCACGGAAACAGACCCTTCGGTCCAACCTGTCCATACCGACCAGATATCCCAACCCAATCTTATTCCACCTGCCAGCACCTAGCCCATATCCCTCCAAATCCTTCCTATTCATATACCCATCCAGATACCTCTTAAATGTTGCAATTGTCCTAGCCTCTACCACTTCTGGCAGCTCATTCCATACACGTACGACCCTCTGCATGAAAAGTTGCCCCTTCAGTCTCTTTTATATCTTTCCCCTCTCACCCTAAACCTATGCCCTCTAGTTCTAGACTCCCCGACCCCAGGGAAAAGACTTTGTCTATTTAGCTTATCCATGCCCCTCATGATTTTATAAACCTCTATCAGGTCACCCCTCAGCGTCCGAAGCTCCAGGGAAAACAGCCCCAGCCTGTTCAGCATCTCCCTATAGCTCAAATCCTCCAACCCTGGCAACATCCTCGTAAATCTTTTCTGAACCATTTCATGTTTCACAACTTCCTTCTGATAGGAAAGGAGACCAGAATTGCACACAATATTCCAAAAGTGGCCTAACCAATGTCCCATACAGCCGCAACATGACCTCCCAACTCCTGTACTCAATACTCTGACCAATAAAGGAAAGTATACCAAACGCCTTCTTCACTATCCTATCTACCTGCAACTCCACTTTCAAGGAGCTATGAACCTGCATTCCAAGGTCTCTTTGTTCAACAACACTCCCTAGGACCTTACCATTCAGTGTATAAGTCCTGCTAAGATATGCTTTCCCAAAATGCAGCACCTCGCATTTATCTGAATTAAACTCCATCTGCCACTTCTCAGCTCATTGGCCCATCTGGTCAAGATCCTGCTATAGTCTGAAGTAACCCTCTTCGCTGTCCAATTTTGGTGTCATCTGCAAACTTACTAAATGTACCTCTTATGCTCGCATCCAAATCAATTATGTAAATGACAAAAAGTAGAGGACCCAGCACCGATCCTTGTAGCACTCCACTGGTCACAGGCCTCCAGTCTGAAAAACAACACTCTACCACCACACTCTGTTTTCTACTTTTGAGCCAGCTCTACGTCCAAATAGCTAGCTCTCCCCATATTCCCATGAGATCTAACCTTACTAAGCAGTCTCCTATAGGGAACCTTGTTGTCCCCGTTCAGTTTTTTTCTTGTTTGGCTTAGCTGTGGCAGTCACAAGATGCTGGAGTCCAGGAAGGTTGCAAGCTTCAAAAAATGATTCCTGACTGACGTTCACCCTGAAATCCCTCGGATGTTGTTCCCTCCTGCCTGTAAGAATCTATGTTTCATTTTACCTTTTCACCAAGGGGTGTGTCTGTGGGATGTGACTGGATTGGAACAGCTCCTTAGTTAAATTGCTGTATCTGGTCGACTATGTTTTCCAATAGAAAAGTTATTCTAAATTCTGTTTTCTTTTTGTTTGTGTTTCAACTGCAGTGAGTAAATAAATTCTGTTTTGCTTAAAGCCGAGTGGTTTGACCAGCTGCATCACAACTGGAATATCCACTGTACACCTGCCTTTAAAATAAGAAAATGTTAGGGTCTAGCTACCTTCTTAAAATTATTTTGATGAGGTCCATAACTTGACTCCTAGGTCCAATGGATGGCCTCTCCAAAGTCTAACCCTTCCTCCAGAAGCAATAAAGGCTGACACTTAGGTGCAATAATGAAGGTGTCCTGGGCTTTGAGAGCTACAGAATCCCAGAAGAGGTGTTAAATCCTGTGATCATCTGGAGATAAATAAAGTGCATGGGTGTTGTCCTGAACAACTTCTATCATTAGCTCACATTTCACTTAAAAGAAGCCAGATTATCTGGCCATGATCTCATTGTCACTTGCAGGAGCTTGCTGTTGGCAAATTAGCTGTTGTATTTCCAGCCTTACATCACTAACTACATCTCAAAAGTGCTTCATTGGATGTAAGTACTTTGAAATGTTGTGAAAGGAGCTATAGAAATGCAGCAACCTCCCCCCCCCCCACTTCTTGTTGTTTTGTTTTTTGTGAGAAAAAAATAAGCTACTTCTATAAATAAATTGTAAGGAGATCTCTGGATATTTGAAATATGTGAGCTGGGCATCAAGAATATTTCAAGCAGGTTTGATCTCTGACAGTTTAGAATAAGTATGTGCTTAGGTAAAAGAAAATGCACAACATATTTTGAATATTAAATATGCAAAACTAGACAAGCTGTTCCACAACACTGTCAGCCAAGCTGAAAGTAAAAATAACCTTTGAGTGAGAATAAACAAACTGGTATTTCTTGTTCAAGGAAACAAAAATGCAACTCTATTTTCTTGTCAGTTTTACTTGGCCGATCATGGATTGCTGTTTTTCTCCCTGTCCAGTGACTCTTGATCCAACAAGTTATGTGTTCTCTAAGACATACCTCAATGACAGAAGATGATTACGGTGAGACCCTTAGGAGTAATGAGGCAGTGGCCTCGTATTAATGTCGCTAGGCTAGTTATCCAGAATGGCTAACATTCTGGGACATGAGTTTTAATCCTACCAAGATTAATGGTGAAATTTCATTTCATCAAAAATAAGATCTGGAATGGGGAGGAAAGAGAACCGGTAGAAAAATATCCAATGTTAACCATGTAACCACTGTTATAAAATCCCATCTGGTCCACTGCTGTCCTTCAGTGAAAGAAATTTAATGTCGTTACCGATTCTAGTCGAGATGTGACTCCAGATCCTCAGCAACATAGATTCTTCACTGCCCCCTGAAATGGACTATCAAGCCACTCGTTTCAAGGGCAATTTGCAATGGTCAACAAATGCTATCAAGAACAATCAGTGATGCATAACAAATGCTGGCCCAGCCAGGAATGTGAACTTTCCAATGAAACTTAAAGAAAACTATAAAGAGCTATATCTTGTTCAGCTTCATACATCTTCATCAGTCAAACATTTCTGATAGTACATGGAATTGTATTGAATATACAACATAAACAGGCCATTCAGCCCCACAGGTTCATACTGCCTCCTGTCCGGCATCATCTCTGATAATCACCAATAATCTGCTAATACTATGGAGGTTGTAAATTAGACATCAGAAGACCAAACAATGCAAGTACTCAGTTGGCTAGCCAATGTGTCTGAGGGAGACAAACCGAGTTAACGTTTCAGGGTGTGACCATCCATCAGTTTAGCTGAGTATTTCCAACATATTTTTGGTTTTCTTGTAGAATAATATTGTATTGGTTTATGATGCTGAGTGATGCAAAGAGTGTGGGTTCAGTTCCTGCACTGACTGAAGTTACCACGAAGGCGTCTCCTTTCAACATCACCCCTTGCCTGACCCTCAGGTTAAGCCACCACAGTCACCTATTTCTAATGAGAGAGCAGCTCTTTGGTCTGGTAAGACTATGGTGACTTTAATTATTCTTCACCCGTTCAGTGTTTGTCTGGATTCTCATTAATTGCATCCACAGTATTTGCCTCAACTGTTCTCCGTAGTGGTGACTTTCACGTCCCAGTTAGACTTTTTCATCTCATTCTGTAATCCCTTTCCTTTCCTGAAAAATATATAGAAACATATATCTCTTAATACCATCCAGCAACCTTTATTAGTGACTTAGGTCATATCCTGCTGACTTCTTTACTGCTGTCTTGACAAAATACCTTCGATTATTTGACGTTTTCATTGAAGGATTAAACAATTTGTCGGTCCCCATCACTCTCCAAGATTTCAATTTCTTCGCCAATCACCCACCTTCCAAAATTTATTTCCCAATGATTTATTTTCCTCTAAATCTACTCTTAGCCTTTGGTCTCAACAATCTGCAGGCTTGAAGATAGGCTCAGCCCTATTTCATATGTTTCTTTTTTTGGGAGTAGTGTCAATGATTGTGGGATATTAACCTGCTCCTTTTGGTTTTCTTAATATTTAAAGGAAATAGATGGACCTTGATGTCATTCTTGCCATGTTATAATAATAATGTGATGTTGAGAACCATGGACAAAGATCAATTGTCTTTGACTGGGAACACTATAGTACGAGTACTATAGATGGGTCAGTTTTTGTCCAGTGTGTGCAGGAGGCCTTCCTGACACCATATGTAGACACTTCTTCAGGAAGTGCTGAAGAAGGGCTTATGCCCAAAACGTTGATTCTCCTGCTCCTTGGATGCTGCCTGATCTGCTGTGCTTTTCCAGCAACACATTTTTCAGCTCTGATCTCCAGCATCTGCAGTCCTCACTTTCTCACAGTATGTAGACAGGCCAACAAGGGGTGAAGCCACTTAGATTTGGTAATGGGTAATGAGCCCGGCCAGGTGTTAGACTTGGAAGTAGGTGAGCACTTTGGTGATAGCGATCACAATTCTGTTATGTTTACTTTAGTGATAGAAAGGGATAGGTGTAAGAGTTACAGCTGGGGTAAAGGCAATTACAATGCAATTAGGCAAGATTTAGGAAGCATAGGATGGGGAA
>NC_057721.1:75906038-75957534 GCF_004010195.1 Chiloscyllium plagiosum
CAGAGGAGATTTACTAGGATGTTGCCTGGTATGGGAGAAAGGTCTTACGAGGGAAGGCTGAGGGAACTGAGGCTGTTTTCATTGGAGAGAGGAAGGTTGAGAGGTGGCTTAATTGAGACAAATAAGATAATCAAAGGGTTAGATAGGGTGGACAGTGAGAGCCTTTTTCCTCAGATGGTGAAGGCTGACATGAGGGTATGTTTCTTTAAATTGAGGGGTGATAGATATAGGACAGATGTCAGAGGTAGTTTCTTTACTCAAAGTAGCAGGGGTGTGGAATGGCTTGCCTACAACAGTAGTAGACTTGATGACATTAGGACATTTAAATGGACATTGAGCATACATATAGATAATAAAGGTACAGTGTAGCTCAGATAGGCATCAGATTAATTTCACAGGTTGGCACAATAGCCAGGGCCGGAGGACCTGTACTGCACTGTAATGTTCTATTTTCTAAGTTCTAACTACATATCGGCTTGATTGCATCTAAACTATCACATACCACTTGACATTGAGTACAACTCAAATGTACGAAAGGTTGCTGCGCTGAGGGTAGGGTTCGGAAGTTATCAATTTGCAAGCCTAAAGGCTTTAAGCAATGCAATAGTAAGCTGAAGGAACAGCAGATGAGCATTGTGTCAGGTAGCTGTAACAGAGAACTTATGCAGCATTTATAAAGAATTGCTACTTCCATATCCGCCACAGATTCACCTGTACCTCCACACATATCATCTGTTGCATCCTCTGTACCCGATGTGGCCTCCTCTATATTGGGGAGGCAGGCTGCCTACTTGCGGAACGTTTCAGAGAGCGCCTCTGGGACACCCGGACCAACCAACCCAACCACCCTGTGGCTCAACACTTCAACTCCCCCTCCCACTCCACCAAGGACATGCAGGTCCTTGGACTCCTCCATCGCCAGACCATAGCAACACGACGGTTGGAGGAAGAGCGCCTCATCTTCCGCCTAGGAACCCTCCAACCACAAGGGATGAACTCAGATTTCTCCAGTTTCCCCTCCCCCAACCTTGTCTCAGTCAAATCCCTCGAACTCAGCACCGCCTTCCTAACCTGCAATCTTCTTCCCGACCTCTCCACCCCCACCCCACTCCAGCCTATCACCCTCAGCTTGACCTCCTTCCACCTATCGCATTTCCAATGCCCCTCCCCCAAGTCCCTCCTCCCTACCTTTTATCTTAGCCTACACTTTCCTCATTCCTGAAGAAGGGCTTATCCCCGAAATGTCGATTCTCTTGTTCCTTGGATGCTGCTGCGCTTTTCCAGCAACACATTTTCAGCTCTGATCTCCAGCATCTGCAGTCCTCACTTTCTCCTATGGAATGCTTTGCCTGCAACGGTAGTAGATTCGCCAACTTTAAGTACATTTAAGTTGTCATTGGACAAGCATATGGACGTACATGGAATAGTGTAGGTTGGATGGGCTTCAGATTGGTATGACAGGTTGGCGCAACATCGAGGACCAAAGGGCCTGTACTGCGCTGTAATGTTCTATGTTCTATCTTGTGGGTGTGTTTGTCTCCAACATTGTGTTTTGACCTTCAAACTGAAGAGCAGGAGCAGGCATGCCATCCCTGGTTGGACATATTTTTTGGAGGTTTCATCACATGAGCTCCAAATAATACCTTGCCATTGGTTGCCCACTCTTGTGGTAGAGCCTCCACAGCCAATTGGAAAGCAAATGCGTCATCCATTACCCAATTGGATAGTGCGTGATAGTCAGTCAAACAGCCTTTTTTGACTAAAATAAAGGCAATGTTTCTCATTATGGATGCTGAAAATCTGAAACAAACAGAAAATGCTGGAGAAACTCAGCGAGTCTTGCAATGTCTGTGAAGAGAGAAACATTTTGAGTCCAACATCTTCAGAACACTTATATTGGACTTGAAATGCTAACCCTGTTTCTCTCTCTCCACAGATGTTTCTAGAATGGCTAAGTTTATCCACCACTTTGTGTTTGTTTCAGTCTTCTCTGATGATGAATGTTTAGGAGTTATTGATGATCGTGAGTGTGTCCAAACACGTGAAATAAGTCTGTGATAGCTGCTCAGAAATGGGATGGAGCTGAGGAAACAACATTTGGTCAATGTCTCATCAAAACAAGGAAGGGAAACAGAAAATGTTGAAAGTGACCAAGGTGGAAGAAATAAACGTAAATACTTATCCGAGAGAAGAGTCGAACTTTTTCAGGTTTAGTGTGTCCCACAAGAGAAATAGAGTCATAGTCACAGAGTTGTGCAGCACAGAAACAGACCCTTCGATCCAACTCATCCATGCCGACCAGATATCCTAAGTTAATCTAGCCCCATTTGCCAGCACTTAGCCCGCAACCCACTAAATTCTTCCTATTCATATACCCATCCAGATGCCTTTCAAATGTTGCAATTGTAGCAGCTCTACCAATTCCTCTAGCAGCTCATTTCATACACACACTATCCTCTGCATAAAGTTAAAAATCACACAACACCACGTTATAGTCCAACAGGTTTAATTGGAAGCACACCAGCTTTCAGATTGGAGCCCTCCACTATCACCTGACAATGGAGCGTCGCTCCGAAAGCTAGTGTGCTTCCAATTAAATCTGTTGGACTATAACGTGGTGTTGTGTGATTTTTAACTTTGTACACCCCAGTCCAACACTGGCATCTCCAAATCATTTCCACTGCATGAATAGGTTCCCCCTTGGGTCCCTTTTAAATCTTTCCCCTCTCACCTTGAACCTACACCCTCCACTTCTGGACTTAAGTTTAGAAGAATGAGAGCTGACCTCATGGAGACATGTAAGGAAGGGAACTATACAGTATCACAAAAGCAAGATACTGCAGATAGTAGAAATCTGGAACAGTAACAGAAATTGTTGGGAATACTCCACTGGTCAGATAGCACCCGTGGAAAGAGAAAGTTAGAGTTTGCTTTTCAGATTCTTTCATTTTTGACTTTTCACCCCGAGAGAGGGAAAATAGAGTCTAAATTTAACATCTCCTCTGAAAGACAACACTGTCAGCAGTGCTACAGTCCCACACTGAGAGTGCCAACCTAGGTACACCTCTCGAGTCTACAGGGTGAATTTGCATATGCAGATTTGTATTTACGGAGACATGCCATTTTGTTCAAAAAGCACACAATCTGGAGACAGTCAGTCTATGTGACATTTTATAAATTCTTACTTTGGAAATAGAACCAGTCTGACTCAATGTTGGGAGACAAACAGACTCTAACCACACACCTTTCATGCATTGTCTGAGCTGAGATATCACCTTTTTTTTCATAAAACCTTAAGTGATTTTGGGACTGTGACTTGAAAGAAGTTATGGGATTTACATATTAATGAATCAAAATCTGCATCCACATTCCAAGTGATTAAAGACATAACAGATCTTTTGCTATAAATTCTGTTTCTAATGATCCTGCCCCACTAGCTACCTGATGAAGGGGCAGTGTTCCGAAAGCTTGTACATTCAAATAAACCTGTTGGACTATAACCTGGTGTTTGTAGTAATGTTACAGCAACTAGGATATAACATGGTGATGTGTGATTTTTAACTTTGTCTACTCATAGAGTGTAACTTTTAACTACTGGCTTCTGCCTCAGAGAGAGAGTGCTACTCAGAAAATCCTGAAGACTGGCTTGACAGAAGATAAGACCGAATTTGCAGTTTGGTTGACTGGACACAATAACTGAATCATTTATATCAACTCTACTCCCATCTGAAGATATGGTGCTGCAAATGTAATGGCTTGTTTGAGATGCTGTTCAATGATTGATGAGTGCAGCAATTTGTTGAGAGCTCCAGTTACCAGCTAGACTTTCAGAAAATGCCCGAGAGAGGGGTGGAAAGAGGAGAAGAAAAGATATTCAGGTTAGCAAAAGTGACAGCCAACAACTGGGCACCTGCAGGGAAGCTAATAACCTACTACAAACAAGGGTCACAAGTTGCTTAATGATTTACCTAATTATGATAGCAGCATGATATATTTGCGACCCAT
Source organism: Chiloscyllium plagiosum (assembly GCF_004010195.1). NCBI lineage: Eukaryota > Metazoa > Chordata > Chondrichthyes > Orectolobiformes > Hemiscylliidae > Chiloscyllium > Chiloscyllium plagiosum. The sequence goes on from NC_057721.1 coordinate 75,910,044, forward strand.
GATTAATTAATTTTTTTCTCTATTCGTTTGTCATATTAATTCAGAATATTTACTTTGAGCAGTTCTGCTGAGGTGACTAGCATTTTGAGAACCAATGCAGGGAATGATTATTTATAAAGCTCAGGTTCAACAACAAGCTACATTCACATAGTGCCTTCAATGCAGTGAAATTCCCGAGGAGCTTTACCAGGCAAAATTTAACACAGTGTGCCACTCTGGAGGGATGTGATTCATGGGAGAGAGTGTAAAGGAGGATGTTGCCTCGGCTGTAGAGTTTTAATTATGAAGAGGGATTTGACATTCTGGAGCTGTTTTCTTTTAGAATTGAGGAGACTGAGGATTGGGATGTTAAGAATTATGAGGGTTATAGAGAAGGTAGACAAGAAGGATTTTTCTGCTTGGTGGAGCAATCAATGACCAGGCTGCATAGAGTTAAGGTAAGAGGTAGACTGTTTAGAGGGGCTGTGAGGATAAATCTTTTCATGCAGAGGGTGGTGGATTTCTGGAAACACTGCCTGTAAGGGTGTTTTTTTTTTCTTTTAGAAGGTTTTTCAGGAAATCAAAAAGGGAGTGCAAACGCCCACACCCAATATATACGTGGTCCACGGACTCCACAGCGCCACAGAACAAGCAGTTGGGCTGGGAGTCCGTGAACCACCGCAATCTGCGGTTGCAGGGGACTGCTGCGTGCAGCACCCTCCACCCCAGACTTGTAAGGGTGTTAGAGGCAGAAACCCCCATAGCATTTAAGACACACTTAGATGTGCACTTGTGATGACAAGGCATACATAGGTATGGGCTAAATGCTGGCATATGAGATTAGACTAGTTAGGTGGCTGCTTTCGATCGGGTCAAAGGGCCTTTTACTTTGCCTGAAATATCGATTTTCCTGCTCCTCGGATGTTGCCTGAGCCGCTGTGCTTTTCCAGCACCACACTCTCGACTCTTTTTCTGGGCTATTGACCTCTGTGACTTTCCAGCTATGTAATGAGCTGTTAGGTGCAGTTGGCAGAAATATTCAGTCAAAGAGGCAATTTCAAGGAGTGACTGAAAGGAGGAGAGTGATGGATCAAGATGTAGTGAGATATAGGGAGAGTCTCCCAGGTCATGGAGCTGAAGGCATTTGAAGACTTAGCCACCAATCAATACCAATGTAATGTCCACCGTTTTTAAGACACCAATATTTATTGACCCAAGTTGTCAAGCCTCCATTTCTTTCTCCACAGAAAAAACTGATACAAAATATTAGTTTAGTATCTCTCCCATCTCCTATGGTTCCACACATAGACAGCCCCATAGATCGGCACCGTGGCACAGTGGTTAGCACTACTGCCTCACAGCGCAAGAGACCTGGGTTCAATTCCCGTCTCAGGCGACTGACTATGTAGAGTTTGCAACGTTCTCCCCGTGTCTGTGTGGGTTTCCTCTCACAGTCCAAAAAGGTGCAGGTTAGGTGAATTGGCCATGCTAAATTGCCTGTAGTGTTAGGTGAAGGGTAAATGTAAGGGTCTGGGTCAGTGGGGACTTGTTGGGCCGAAGGGCCTGTTTCCACACAGTAAGTAATCTAATCTCTAAGGCCCCTATTCTCTCCCTAGTTGCTCTTAATAGACTTGCAGATTATCCTTAACCTTATCTGGCAAGGCTATCTCCTATCCCCTTTTTGTCCTACAGATTTCCCTCTTAAAAATGCCTCTACACCTTTTATACTCTTCAAGAGATTCACTTGATCCCAGTTGTCTATAACCAATATATGAGTCCTTCTTCTTGACCAAGGCCTTAATATCTTTATTCATCCATTGATCCCTACTCTTTCTAGCATTACCCTTCACTCTCACAGAAACATAATGCATTTGAACTCTTATTATCTCACTTTTAAAAGCATCCCACTTGCCAGTCATTCATTTATCTGCAAACAATCTACTCCAATCAACTTTTGAAAGTTCTTGTCTCAAACCATCAAAATTTGCCTTACTTGAATTAAAAACTTTAACATATATAGGCTTACCTTTTTCCATAACTATTTTAAGACTAATAGAATTATGATCACTGGTTCCAATGTGCTCCCCCACTAAGATCGCAGAGACTTGTCCTACCTTATTTCCTAAGGGAAGGTCAAAGTTTGCTCCTTCCCTCATAGGTACATCTACATTTTGATAAGGAACATTTTCTTGAACACCTTTAAAAAATTCCTCACCATCCAAGCCTTAAGACTATGACGATCCTATTATTCTTGCATATATCTGAGCTCCCTCTACATATTTGCTCCTCAATTTCCTCTGACTATTGGGGGTGGGGAGGGAGCTATAATACAGTCCTATTAAGTGTTACCATTTTCAAGGAACTATAGAGTTGCATCCCAAGATCTCGCTGTATATCAATGCTCCTAAGGGTCCTGCAATAACTATATACTTTCCTCTTGCATTTGACCTCCCAAAATGCATTACCTCATACTTGTCCAGATTTGTTTGTTTCAGATTTCCAGCACGCGCAGTGTTTTGCTTTTGTATCTCCAAGTGCTTTGTGGTTATTGAAGTCCCGTTGAAATGTATTTGCTATTAAATGTAGCAAATGCACTTGTTAATAAGCATGCAGCAAAGTCTTATAAACAGCAAAGTAATAATGACCAGGTAATCTATTTTAGTAAGTTTGGTGGAAGGATAAATCCTGACTAGGTCACTGGGGAGGTGGGAGTGTTATAGAGTCATACAGCATGGAAACAGACCCATTGGTCCAACAATTCCATGCCGAACATAATTTCAAACTAAATTAGTCCTACCTGCTTCCTCCTGGCCCATACCCCTCCTAATCTTTCCTATTTATGCATTAATCCAAATGCCTTTTAAATGTTGTAATTGTACCCACATCCATCACTTCCTCAGGAAGTTCATTCCACACACGAATTTTTAAAAATTGCCTTATGTCTTTTTTTAAAATCACTCTCCTCTCACCTTAAAAAAGTGTCCCCTAGTCTTGAAATCCCCCATCCTAGGGAAAAGACAACTACCATTAACTCTATCTCTACCTCTCATTATTTTAAACTTTTGTATCAGGTTGCCTCTCAAACTCTTACGTGCCAGTAAAAGAAGTCTCAGCCTATCCAGCCTTTCTTTATAACTCAAACCTTCTATATTCTGCAACACCTGGTGAATCCCTACTGAACCCCCTCCAGCTTAAGAACATCTTTTCTATAACTGGGTGATCAGTGCTGGACAGTGCTAATCCAGAAGAGGCCTCACCAATTTCATGTATAACTTCAGCATGACATCGTGACTGAGACATACCCAACATCAAGTAAATAAGGGAAACCCCTTCTCACTTGTTAATGTCATGGTTGATTGATCTCCCTATAGAGCTCACTACCTTGTTGCACACTTGGTGTGATGTGACTGCCCACTGCAGTCCATGTGGAGTCATGCATATGCACACTTTAACCTCCTTTTTGTGCTGCATCCCATGTTCTTGCCACAAGCGATATACCAAACGTTGTACATTCACTGTCACTGAGAGGTATAACCTATTGTGAAAAATAAACACATGGTTTTGGTTCCAACATGACCAGACACTATAGCTCCACACTGCTCCTTGGCTTTAACATTTGTTGTGAAAAGCCTTCGGTACTTCTCCTATGCGATGGAGAATGGAAGAGGCTTAGCAGAGTCAACAAAGCTAACACACAATTTACTTTACATTCTCCACTTGATGGCAGGAGTCAAATGAAGTTGGCCCATGGGAAAGCTGCACCAAAATAAAATGATGGAACCTGAGCCACCTCGTTATTTAAAGTTGGAAGCGAGTGCATTCTAGACAAAGAAAGTAATTGAGTGGTTGTCTTTTTCTGGCTGAGCATAGCCTCCCTTGGGTCACCTCCTTGAGAGTAAGTAGTTGCTTGTAAATTCATTTTGCTTGTGTCTGTCAAATGATAAATTGAGAGGGCTAATGAAGTGCAGGACACTATGATGAGAGTGTTCACCTTTTGAAACTTAGGTCTGCGCACAATCTAGTCATGAATGACAAGTCATTTCCTCGAGTTAATCTTTTCTCCCCCTCAAAAAATAACTGGATTTATATCCCTCCATGGATGAAGTGAATACCAGGGTCTTTTTATTTTCAGAGCTGAACCTAAAAGAAAAACTCTGAAGGGAAATCTAGACCAGCAACTGAAATGCTTGAAGGCACAGACACTAATTTTGAGTTAAAGGATGAAGCAGATATACAAAAGCCATCTTCAGGGTAAATGGGATTTTTGGAAGTCAGGATCCAACTATGAACATATCAGATTGTTAGGGGGACTTTCAAGGTAAATGCTGGTAGCACGTTTCCTCTCACGGGACAGTCTAGGCCCAGAATTAAGGGGCACCAAATTGAGGAGGATTTGCTTCTCTCAGAGGGTTGAGTCTTTTAAGCTAGGATTCCAAGGATGTTGCCAGGGTTGGAGGGTTTGAGCTGTAGAGAGAGGCTGAATAGGCTGGGGCTGTTTTCCCTGGAGCCTCGGAGACTGAGGGATAACCTCATAGAAGTTTAGCAAATCATGAGGGAAGTGGGTAGGGTGAACAGCCAAGGTCTTTTCCCGAGGGTAAGAGAGTCCAAAACTAGAGGGCCTAGGTCTAAGGTAAGAGGGAAAAGATTTAAAAGGGATCTAAGGGCAATGTTTTTACACAGAGGGCGGTGCGTGTATGGAATGAGCTACCAGAGGAAATGGTGGAGGTTGGTATAATTGCAACATTTAAAAGGCATCTGGATGGGTATATGAACAGGAGGAATATGGGCCAAATGCTGGCAAATGGGACTAGCTTAACGTAGAATATCTGGTTGGTGTGGAGCGAAGGATCTATTTCTGTGCTCTACATCTCTGACTCTCTGACTTTATGACAAAGGAGGCAGTTGCATTTGATGCATTCAAGAGGGAATTAATATCTGTAGATGAAGAATATGCACTGTTACCTGAAAAAGAAACACGGTGAATTGCTCCTTCAGCGAGCTGGTGCAGGCATGATGGGAAAAATGGTCACTTTCTGTGCTGTAACCATTCCATAATTCAATTCCTAATTATCCATGAAAAGTTGGTGAGTTTTCTCCCTTATCGTCTGGTAGCTGTATAGTGCACTAGGCTACTTCATTGGGCAATTCCGAGTCATAAATCTTGAGTGTTAGGGACTAGAATAAAACATAGCCCAGGGCAGGTAACAAAAACAGTATTTTCTTTCCTTAACGGGATTTAACAAACTAGTTGGGCTTTTACTACTAGCCCCTGCCTTTTGATTTCCAGCTTTTCGTTCATCTTAGTAAATTCTCAAATGACGATGTTGGATTTGAACTGGACTTTCACAGGTCAAGAGGATGGCACAAATTTTTAAAAATGGTGGACAGGTTTTGGATGCAGAGGTCCTGTGTCCATCTTTAGCAGGGCCAATTTTATTACCCAGACACACACGTACTAGCATATCCCTCATCAGGTGAAAAATATGCATTGCCAGGTACCATGGGAAGTGAAGAAACTCTTTGCACAAGCCCATCTTGGTGGTCAAAATCTGGCTCATATTATCTGCATTATTAAACTGGTCACATCCCCAATACATTACTGCTCCCTGTAATACAGTGATATGAATGAAGTGCAATCCTTGTATTAATATATTAAATAAGTACATACCTTTGACATGTTCACCAGCAAATGTACAAGCAATGTTGCAATTAATCAACCAATTGCAGCTCTCCTGAAAAACCAATGATTTTGCAAGCAAGTTTTACATAAATCTGCTTTAAGCCTCATGTACCTATCAGTCTTAGATTTAATGAACACTAAGACATCTTTAACGTGAATTATGTAACATCTAACTTCAGAGATACAGAAAAATCTTAAAGTACATAACACCTTTCATAACTTCTAGACTTCCAAAAGTGCCTCACAGTTAATTAAATACTTCTGAAACTGACTCATTGCATGTGAAATGCAGCAGCCACTGAGCACCAACAAATTACAGTGTAAAACTGATTAGAAAATCTGGCATGAATTTTCACCAAACCAGACAGAGACCCTGACTTAGACAGAAAAATGACAGAATGTCCCGTCTCCCTCACTTGACACTTTCATTACCCTGACCTCACAAGTGCTTTCCATTGTAATAAACCACCTTGCTCTCATGCTAACATGTCAGTCCTGGGCCTCTGACAGTGTTCCAGCGAAACTCAAAGCAAGCTGGGCACTTTGCAGCATCTCGGACTCAACATTGAGGGCGGCATGGGGCTCGGTGATTAGCACTGTTGCCTCACAATGCCAAGGACCTGAGTTCAATTCCTGCCTTAGGTGACTCTTTGTGTGGAGTTTGCACGTTCTCCCTGTGCCTGTGTGGGTTTGCTCTGGTTTCATCCCACAGTCCAAGGATGTGCAGGCCAGGTGAATTGGCCATGCTAAATTGCCCAGAGTGTTAGGTGCATTAGTCAGGGGTAAATATAGGGTAGAGGAATGTGTCTGGGTGTGTTACTGTTCGGAGGGTCAGTGTGAACTTGTTGGGCTGATGGGCCTGTTTCCATACTGTCGGGAATCTAATCTAATCTAATTGAGTTCCTTAACTTCAGCGTATGGACATTGTTTTCTATTTTGTACAACACAACCCACCCTCCTCATTCCCCTCTCTGACCACGTCTCGGTTGTGTCTTGTTGGCTTTGTTCCCAGCTGAATGAACTTATTCTCTCATATTCATATCTATCATTCCCACCTTTTTTGCATCTCTATTTCTCCTTTATCACCATTAACACTCCCTTTGGCTTTCGTTCTGGGCACCCTCACCATTTGCATCCCCTTCCCTTCTGTCTACAGCATCATCTTTCAGTACCCTTCACTTCTGAAGAAGAGTTATATTAAATTCAAAATGTTAATTCTGTTGTCCTCTCCACGGATACGGCTGCCTGAGCTTCTCTCACACTTTCAGTTTTTATTTATTATGTTGATGGTCTGTTCCTCGTCTGTGGAGGAAAATTAATCCTAGTAACACCAAATGTAAACAGTCACCAATGCTGTGTGTTATATAAACAGAAGTTGCTGGAAAATCTCAGAAGGTCTGGCAGCATCTGTGGAGAGAAATCAAAGTTAACATTTCGGGTTCCTCAGAGCAGTTCTGAGGAAGGGTCATCAGACCTGAAATGTTAACTCTGATTTCTCTTCACAGATACTGCCAGACCTGCTGAGCTTTTCCAGCAGCTTCTCTTTTTGTTTCTGATTTACAGTATCTGCAGTTCTTTCAGGTTTATTTGGCTACTGTTGCTAAACTGGTAGCTCCAGAAAGATTCTCAAATTAATAACTCATTCCACCCCATCCCACCTACAACAACCTCAGAAATAGACCAAAGTATACCATCGACAGTATTCTGTGTGTCTCCCATTTATGTGAACAAACAGAATAAGCGACGTAAATAATAAAATGGTTGAGCACTGAAGATGGCTATTCCATCATAGAGCCTGTTCTTTGAAATTATTGCTATCTCCACATAACCCAAGGTTTTGGACATTTTCCATTTCTATCACTCATCCATTTATCTCTGATTTTTAAAAAATTGAATCTGTCTTCATCACACTTTCTGGTAGAACATTCTACATCATCACAACTCGCTACATAAAGATTTTTATTATTATTTGTCCTCTGAGTCTTTTTCCCAATTATCTTGAATGGGGGTCCTCTGCTTACCAACCCTCTCCCTATCTGCTCTGTCAAAACTTCTCATAGTTTTCACTTCCTCTATTCAATATCCCAATCATCTTCTCTACTCCAAGACAAGGAATCTCAGCACAGTAGCCCAGTGACTAGCACTACTGTCTGGCAGTGCTAGGTTCAATTCCAGCCATGGGTGACTCCATCTGTGTGGTGTTTGCCTATACTTCCCATGTCAGAGTGGGGTTTCTGCTGGTGCTCTGGTTTCTTCCCACAACCTAAGCATGTGCAGGTTAGGTGGATTGGCCATGGGAAATTGACCTGTAGTGTCCAGGGATGTACAAGTTGGATAGGTTAGCTATGGTAAATGTGGAGTTATGAGGATAGGATGGGAGTCTGGGTTTTTGGCTGGGATGATCTTTGGAAAGTCAGCACTGACTGAATGGGCCAAATGGCCTCTTTCTGGTGTGATTCTCCAATCTCTCCACATAACCGAAGTTCCGTATTATTCAAGTCATCTGCACACACTCCAAGGCCTTGACATGTTTCTTATTGTGTGTCCAGAGCTGCAAATAAATTCAAGTTGTAGACCCTATAACTGGGGAATAGTTTGAGGTTTGCCTTGATGGCACTGGTTCTGTCTGATCTTTCATTCCATTCCGCTCAAAAAATGCCACAATGTTCCATTTTGAGAGCAACAAAATGAGACCAAAAGTATGAGAGAGGTATAGATAGAGTTAAAGGTGTTTACCTTCAGATGGGGATTTCAAGACCAGGGAAGAGATAACTACCATTAATTCTATCTATACCTCTCATACTTTTGGTCTCATTTTTAGGATGAGAGGGGAAGATCTAAAAAAGATATTGGGCAAATCTTTTTCAAAGAGGGTAGTTCGTATGTGGAATGAACTTCCTGAGGAAGTGGTGGATGTGGGCATAATTACAACATTTAAAAGACATTTGGATAGATAGATGAATAGAAAAGGTTTGGAGAGATATGGGCCAAGGGCTGGCAGGTGGGGCTAGTTCAGTTTGGGATTGTATTTGGTATAGACCGGTTAGACTGAAGGGTCTGTTCCCTTGCTGTATGATTCTGTGACTATGACTGTAAGTGTGAGACTGCACTACTCTCAGCAAAAAAAGAATAACTCTGATTTTGTGTAATTATTTATCTGTTAAAGAAATCCCTGTTGTGGTCCAATTTAAAGTCCATCCATTTATTCATTAAGTGCCAAGAATTCAAAATGTTCTCTTGTAACATAAGGGAGTAGTTAAAAGTAATGATCTGCCTCTTTCTGTGTTTTTTTTTTCTGATATTTAATCTTTTCCCAAGATAAGGTTGATGAAGCTCTTTCAATCAAGTAATGAGATTGCATGGAATCAGAATACCTGGAGCTTAATTGTTCCCTCTCTCCTTCGAAACCCACCAGAAGATTTGCAGAGAGAGAGAAAGAGAAGTGGGGATGGCACAATTTCATATCTCAGTCATTACTCTCTTGTGTCGAGAACTAATGTAATTTATTTCAGTGACTGTGCTTGTTCTTTGTGTGGCTAAATTTATAAAAGCTAACCCTTGCATGCTCAGTGGCATGCAGACTTCAAAGTGAGAACTGAGCATGTGTTGAATAATGTACAATCCAAATTGGAAAGCTCTTGGAATTACAGCTAGCAGCAGGAGGCAGTGGGAGGAGAAGTTCAGAGGATGAGTTACATCATACATTTAGCTTTCAGTTTCACCATTGGTCTTGCATTTTAATCCTGGGCATTCTTTGGGTGAAGATATTCTGCCTCGAATTCTAACTTCTCTCGTTTTGATACTTTTAACATGTTTATTGCGAATAAAGCTTGAACTCTGGGTAAGAGCAGTCGTCCCATTGTAAAGGACAAAGCTGCCATTGTCGTCCCTCACCATGTGGCTGCTGTCTCAAAGGACAGAGATGGCTGATTAAGCTGAGTGTCACCATGCCTCAGGTGACAGGAGCGATTGCAAAGGAGAGTCCTTCACAATAGCAGAAAGCATACGATGTTGCCTGGTATGGAAAGTGCTATGAAGAGAGGTTGAGTAGGTTGGGATTGTTTCCATTAGAAAAAAGGAGATTGAGGGGGGGACCTGATTGAGGTCTACAAAAGCATGAAGGGTATAGACAGGGTAGCGAGAGATCAGCTTTTTCCCAGGGTGAGGGATTCAATAACTTTCAGCGTGTATCCCCCTTAAACCTTTCTCCTCTCACCTTGAGCTTTTGCCCCAAAAGTCGATTTTCCTGCTTCTTGACCTGCTGTGCTTTTCCAGCACCACTCTAATCTAGACTATGGGCAATTTAGCTAATCCACCTAATTTACACGTTTTTGGATCGTGGGAGGAAACCCACACAGAGAGTCACCCGAGACTGGAATCGAACCCAGGTCCTCAGTAGAGTTAACCACTGAGCCAGCATCCTATTTCAGGAAAGGTAATACCACAGAGGGACTGCAAAGGACTCATTCCATGGATGGTGGATTTGTCTATAAAGAGAAATTCGACAAACTGGACCTGTATTCTCTCAGTGTTTTGAAGATTGTGAGATGATCTCATTGAAACTTCTAAAATACTGATCGGGGTTGACAGGGTAAATGCAGGTCAGATTTAGCCCCTGGTGGAAGAGTCCAGAACGAGGGAGCATGATATAAAAATAAGAGAGTTATAGGGGTTGCTATTTTACTCTGAGATTAAAACATTAATTCTACTTTGGGGGGGGGGTTAATTTTTGCAATTCTCTACTCCAGAGGGCTGTGGAAGCTCAGTCTTTCAGAATATTTAAAGTAGACTTCGATTTTCTTTGTTCATCATTGGCTTTGGGGCTAAAATTCAGTTTAGCTCAGTTGGCTGGATGGTCGATTTATAATGCAAAATGATGCTAACAGGATGTGGTTAATTGACACACATACACACACCAACTGAGATTAACTAGAAGGTCCCACGTTCTCAACCTCTTCCCTTGTCCTCTGGGTAAACCCTCACCGGTCACCTCTCTCTGATGAGAGAGTACCCATGGTCTGGTAAGACAATGGTATCTTTACCTTTGGGAATAGTGTGAGGAAAGGTAATTGAAGTGTTTTATTTGCCATAATTGCCTCAGAGGGCAGAGCAGTCTCAATAGTTTGAATAGCCCACTCCTACCCCCATGTTGCCATGTCCAAGCAATGGTAAATGCCAGTGTTTCTCTTACTCGTATTCAATTCTGTTTTCCTTCTCCATAACCATCCAATCCTGAAGTTAATGGGTAACTCTTAACATCAATTGCTGGGTACAATTATTCACTTATACAATTATTGTACATTGCAAGTTGGTGGACTTGTGGTACAATGTATGTTGTTCTTGCATCTAGTCCAGAAACCTTTATTTCAAGTTCCACCACAGGGCCTAGTGTCGAAGGAAACTGTGCTCATAACATAGATAAAACAGGCTGAATACTCACTAATGGTAAGACTGTAAGAGAATCCTAGTCAGCTGCATGACAGAAAGAAAGGTGGACTTTCTATCACCACTATCCATGTACATCCAGACAACACCATGACACTGAAAATGCATGTTAGCACATCAACAATTTGAAAACCCTGAATAAATTGTTACCCACCATCATAGGCAGAATGCTTTATAAGTGTTGAAAGGATAGGAACAGAGGAGGTTCAAAGAAACAAAGGGGCGGCACGATGGCTCAGTGGTTATAACTGCTGCCCCACAGCGCCTGGGACCTGGGTTCAATTCCAGCCTTGCACGACTGTCTGTGTGGAGTTTGCACATTCTCCCTGTGCCTGCGTGAGTTTCCTCTGGGTGGTCTGGTTTCCTTGCACAATCCAAAGATGTGCAGGTCAGGTGAATTGGCCGTAGTATTAGGTGTATTAGTCAGGGGTAAATATAGAGAAGGGGAATGGGTCTGGGTGGGTTACTCTGCAGAGGGTCGCTGTGGGTTTGCTGGGCTGAAGGGCCTGTTTCCACACTGTAGGGAATCTAATCTAATCAAAAAAACGCTGGAAAAACTCAGCGGGACCGGCAGCATACCTGGAGAGAGAAACAGAGCCAACATTCTGAAGAAGAGTCACTGAACTTGAAGCATTAACTCTGTTTCTCTCTCCCCAGATGCTATTGAGCATCTCCAGATTGTTCTATGTTTGTTTCAGATTTACAGCATCTGCACTTTTTTTATTTTTATTTGAAGTCTCAAGAAATGTAGTGTTCCATATATGCAAAGTAACCAAATGTAGCAGTTGACTACAAAACAAAACTATGAAAGGCGAATGAATCATTTGTAAACTGGGAGAGTGAGTACAAAGTGGAGGATGTATTGCTGGTGACATGAAGATTTGGTTGTGTCACATCTATTCACAGTTCTGACAACCGCATCAGAGAAAGGTTGGATTGGCCTTGGAGGGAGGACAGCACTTAGTCACCAGACTCCGACCAAGAATACAACAATTAGAGCTTTGTCAGCTTTGACAAAGGGTCAGTTAGACTCGAAAATCAGCTCTTTTCTCTCCTTACCAGATGCTGCCAGACCTGCTGAGATTTTCCAGCATTTTCTCTTTTGGTTTCAGATTCCAGCATCCGCAGTAATTTGCTTTTATTTTAATACAACAGTTAGGTTGTGAAGGTAGATTGCATAAATTAGGCTTGTACACCTCAGAAATTAGTGACAATTGCACTGTTGGTGGTTATGCGTCACCATGACGATGAGGGATTGCAGTGACTAGATCAATAAGGCAATGGCATAGGTGAGACATAATTCTGATAATCATTCCACTTGTGACATCTGCGAAGGAACCTGCCTCCCCTTCAGTCATCAGTGGTTAAGGGTGGCATGGTGGCTCAGTGGTTAGCACTGCTACCTCACGTTCCCAGGTTCGATTCTAGCCTTGGGCAACTGTCTGCGTGGAGTTTGCACGTTCTCCCTGTGTCTGTGTGGGTTTCCTCTGGGTGCTCCAGTTTCCTCCCACGTTCCAAAGATGTACAGGTCAGGTGAATTGCCCATGCTAAATTGTCCATAGTGTTAGGTGCATTAGTCAGAGGGAAATGGGTCTAGGTGGGTTACTCTTCGGAGGGTCGGTGTGGACTTGTTGAGCCGAAGGGCCTGTTTCCACACTGTAGGGAATCGAATCATGAGTGGACATCCTATGAAGCAACTATATCTCCATTTACTGCAAGGGGGTGATGGCCTAGTAGTATTAGTCCTTGGCTGTTCATTCAGCAACCCAGATAATACTCTAGAGACCATGGCAGATTTGGAAAATTGAATTCAATAAATATCTGGAATTAAGAGTTTAATGATAACCATGAATTGGAAAAAAACATCTGGTTCACCAATTCCCTTTAAGGAAGGAAATCTGCCATCCTTATCTGGTCTGGACAACATGTAACTCCAGGCCCACAGCAATGTGGTTGACTCTTACCTGCCCTCTGTGCAATTAGAGATGGGCAATAAATGCTGGCCTAGCCATTGACACCCTCATCCTGTGAATGAATAAAGAAAAAAGAGCTCACAATTTTACTCCGATGGATGGAATTCGATGATTACTTCTACTCCAGCATTTTGAAGGTCTCAAGGATGCTTTGATAGAGCATTTTAAGACTTTGAAGGGAATCAACAGAGAATTTCCTGTTTAGGGAAGATTCAGGACTGGAGGACATAAGCTTAATATCAAAGCCACACCATTCAGGAGAGAATGGATAATACTTGCTCACTCACAGAGAACTAAAATGATCTAATTCTTCTTCACAAGGAATAGTGAATTCTCCTTGCCCATTTCTCAAATTATAACCTAATTCCGATAATCTGAGTTTTTGTTACACAAGGCTCTGAAAGAATATGGAGCCAAGTCAGGTGGATGGATTTAAGATACAGGTCAGCCACAATTGCAGTCAATGGAAGACCAGGCTTGAGGGGCTGAATGGCCTACTCACTAAAGTAATTGGAACCTGGGGGAAGATGTTTGTCACACAGTCTGACAGCAGATTACCGCAGATGTTGGAATCTGTGCTGAAAACAAAAAAGGCTGGAGATTACAGTAGGTCAGACAGCATCCATGGAGAAAGAGCCAGTTAACAATACACGTCTTGATCAATCTCTATCAGAGCTCTGATGAAGAGTCATCTAGACTTGAAACGTATGCTTGCTGTCTCTCCATGGATGCTGTCTGACCCACTGTGATCTCCAGCACTTTTTGTTTTCTTAATACAATCTACATGAGTCCTCAGACATGGCACCTCAAATTAGAGCCACTCAGGAGTCAGAAACCTAACCATTTGACCCTTCCTTTCCCTCAACAGAGAAATCGTAATCAATTGTCACACCCTTTTAGCCCACCATGAACCTGATTAAGATAAAATGGCTCCACAAAACCAGGAACTAATCTGGGCTCAGCTTTGCTCAGGACAAAACCAGGTGGCATTAGCATTCACTGAAGTCACTCCTTTTATTAACATCAGAATTAAAGGTTGGCATATAGGAACAGAACTAGGCCATTTGGCTTTTAAATTGGTTCTGTTGTCCAGTTAGTCAATGGCTGATCTTTACACCAGCTTCACATACCGTGTTACCTTGCCCCAACTCAGGACATGCTGCATTAACCATTTATTCGTAATTGTAAAAAACAATATGCCTAACATTATATTCTCGATGATGGAGGGTAGGTTTCAGACTGGGAATCATAGAATCCATACTGTGTGGAAGTCGGGTATTCAGCCCATTGAGTCCTCACCCACCCAGACCTGCCCCTCTACCCTATCCCTGTAACTCTGCATTTCCTATGGCTAATCCATCTGCCTGCATATCTTTGGATTGTGGTTGGAAACCAGAGCACCCAGACAGAGGGAGAACATGCAAACTCCACACAATCACCCGAGGGTGGAATCAAGCCCTGGTACTGAAAGGCAGAAGTGCTGAGCATCCTTTGATCCTTTAACATCCTACACACTCATTCTTAACATGAGGAAGCAGGGTTGCCATGGTTATCTAAGTGTCTGACATAAATGGCATAACATGCTTTGTCCAGAACCACAGAGTCAATGCTGACACGTTTGCAGTAATTAAACGATGGGAAACAGCAATAAGGGAATGAAGAGCCAGGGTTTTGGTCTCTTTCTAATTAGTACTTAGTGGGAGTTCAATCAATTCCCCATCTCCAGATGCTTCAACAGATTGTTACAGGCAGAGCCAAGCAAGTGAAAATTGATATTATAATCCAAATGGAACCCAGCCCTTTGGTGAGAGATTCGTGATAACAGGAGTTGCAGAAGTTGGAAACAGTTAAGTAAAGAATAATGGATTTTTAATTACTGTAAGTTTGAGGGTTATGAATGAATGTTATGAAATTGTTGCTGATTGTTGTTAAAAACTCATCTGCTTCACTAATGTCCTTTAATGAAGGAAATCAGTTGTCCTTACCTGGGTAAAAACAATGATTGCAGATGCTGGAAACCAGATTCTGGATAAGTGGTGCTGACAATGTGGTCAACTCTTAATTGCTTCCTGAAAGCAGAGTTAACATTTTGGGTTCAGTGACCCTTCTTCAGAACACTTCAGATTGGAAGAAGGGTCACTGGACCCGAAATGTTCAGTTTGCTTTCTCTGGACAGGTGTTTCAGAACTGTTGAGGTTTTCCAGCAATATCTGATTTTGTTAAGGCTTCAGCACCTTCTCCCATGTCCTTACCCCAATACACACACACCAGTCATTGACATCACATGGACTGCTACCACAAGTAACCCATTGTCAGCCCTATTAGCAGCTATTCATTCCCAAGGCTGACTTTTACTATTTACCTGCCCAGATGTTTTTCTCTCTCTGGGCTCCATCCTCACCTATCATTTACTCCTCCCTTGATGAATGGCTTATGCCCGTAACGTTGATTCTCCTGCTCCTTGAATGCTGCCTGACCTGCTGTGCTTTTCCACTGCCACATTTTTCGACTCCTCGCCCTCTCCTCACACCTTCTTTAACAAATACAGGACAACCTTGATTATCCAAACAAGACGGGCGGGGAGTATTTTGTTCAGATAATTCAGATCACAATTTTACGGGACCTTGAGATCTTCTTCAGATAATCCGAAACTCAGATAATTGATGTTCGGATAACAGAGGTTGTTCTGTATACCAAACTTTTCCCAGCTGCAGTCAGTCCTGAAGATAGGACCCGAAACATTAACTCTGCTTTCTCTCCACAGACACTGCCCGAACTGCTATGTTTTTCAAGCAATTTATGTATTTGTCTCCCCTATCAAAGCCTAAAGCCTGAATCTTAAAGTCCTTTATCAGATCACTTCTCAATCTTCTCTTCTTTGGAGAAAAGAGCCATAACCATTTCAATCTTTCCCGCTAAGTATAATCTTTCAGTTCCAGCATCATTCTTGCAGATCTTTTTTTTTTGTTTAACAACTATCCCAGTACCTTGTAATTCTTGTTACAAAAGCCATTTGAATGATGTTAATGGAAACAATACCTGGGGGAGATTTGAAATGGGCAACCAGCCTAATATCATACCGTCGTACCAAGTTAGAATTAGAATTAGAATTTGCTTTTTAGTCACATGTTATAAAGTACAGAAGTACACTGAAAAGTTTATAATGTCACCCCTCACCGTGAGATCTTAGGTACAAAGTACCTAGGTACAAATCTTAGATACAAATTAAAGAAATAAAGAAAACTTTTTTTTTACATTTACCTTAATGATTCATAGTATCTGTTAGAAAAATAAGAAATAAAGTTAATGAAGTATTCCCCAAAGAGAACAAATTGATGGAAAGGAGAGTGTTAAATTTCTAAGTCAAGTTGCTTTTAAAAAAGAAGAGGTGTTGTGTGTCTTAAAAAGTGTTCAGGTGGATAAGTCCCCAGGTCCTAATGGGATCTATCCCAGAATATTGAGGGAGGCAAGAGGACAAATTGCCAGAGCATTGACAGACATCTTTGAATCCTGTTTGGCCACAGGTGAGGTCTAAAAAGACTAGAGAATAGCCAATTGTTTAAGAAGGGTAGCAGGAATAATGCAGGAAATTACAGGCCTATGAGTCTCATATTGGTCATAGTGAAATTATTGGAAAAGATTCTCAGGGACAAGATCTGTATGCATTTAGAAGCAAGTGGACTTATTACCGATGGACAGCATGGTCTTGTACAGGGGAGGTCACGCCCCACTAACTTGATCGAATCTTTTAGGGAGGTGATGAAGATGCTTGAGGGAAAAGCGGTTGATGTTGTCTACATGGATTTCAGTAAAGTCTTTGACAATGTCCCTCAAGGTCCCTCATGGTACCAAAGGTGAAGTCACATGGTATCAGGGGTGAGCTGGCAAAATGGATCCGGAACTGGCTTAGTTTTAGGAGATGGAGGGTAGCGGTGGAAGGATACTTTTTGGAATGGAGGGTTGTGACGAGTGGTGTTCCACAGGGACCAGTGCTGATGCCTCTGCTGTTTGTGATCTACATAAATGATTTGGAGGAAAACGTGACTCGTCCAATCAGTAAGTTTGGAGATGATACAAAGATTGGTGGATCTGCGGATAATGGAGAGGATTGTTGAAGGATGCAGCAGAATATTGATCAGTTGGAGGCATGGGCAGAAAAATGGCAGATAGAGTTTAATCCAGACAAATGTGAAGTGATACAGTTTGGAAGGTCAAATAAATGTGGGAATTATACAGTGAACGGCAGAATCCTTCAGAGTATTGATATGCAGAGGCATCTGGGTGTACAGATCTACAGATCACTGAAAATGGCAGTGAAGGTAGATATTGTAGTAAAATAAGCCTATGGCATGCCTGCCTTCATTAGAAGAGGCATTGAGTATAAGGATAGGCAAGGTATGCTGCAGCTTTCTAGAACTTTATTTAGACCACACTTGAAAAATTACTTACTGTTCTGATTACCACACTACCAGAAAGATGTGGATGTTTTGGAGAAGCTACAGAAAACATTTGCCAGGATGTTGCCTGACATGAGGGATTTTAGCTATAAAGAAAGGTTGGATAAACTGGGTTTGTTTTAGCTGGAATGCAGGAGGTTGAGGGGTGACCTGGTAGAAGTTTATAAGATTGTGAATGGCGTGGATAGAGTAGAAAGTATAAGGCTTTTACTCAGGTTGGAGGGTCAATTACGTGGGGACACAGGTTCAAGGTGCAAGACGGGGAGAAGTTTAAAGAGATGTGCGAGGCAGGTTTTTCACACAAAGGGTGGAGAGTGCCTAGAACAGGCTGCCAGAGGAGATGGTGGAAGCAGACACAATAGCAGCATTCAACAAACACCTGGACAAATACATGAATAGGAAGGAAATACAGGGATATGGATCCTGTCAGTGAAGACAGTTTTGGTATGGAAGGGCAAAATATGTCAGCATAAGCTTGGAGGGCCAAAAGGCCTGTTCCTGTGCTATATTGATCTTTCTTCTTAAAAAGATAAACATTACAGCCTTTCTATTAAGGGCCAGCAGGAGGTCAACACCTGGGGTGGGGGAGGCTTCCCCACATGGTCTGACTAGGCTCGCAAGCTGCTGACTGCTCGTGCCAGTCCCCAGTCCAATGGCTGTCCTCATTCCACTCCGGGCATGCTGGCCAGCCCCTTCTGCTCAGGCATCCAGCCCATTGGCCATCCCCCTCTACTCGGAACTTTAGCCACTGGCCTTCCCCCTCTGTCCAGACCTCCAGCTCATTAGTTGTCCTGCTCTGCTTCAGCCTCCAGCCATTGGCCGTCCCTCTCTGCTCGGACCTTCAGCCACCAGTTATCCCACTCTGTCCAGACCTCCAGCCCATTGGTCATCCCTCTCTGCTCAGGCCTTCAGCCATTGACCTTTCTGTAAAAGCATGGTGATGGAAGGATTTGTCCACATTGTGACATGAGATTTTTCTGTGCTAATGTAGAGTTCAACTTGCTCTATGTTAGTCAGTAGTTTGATTTTTCTTTGGCTAGAAGTAACAGGGTCACCCACCTCAATTTTTTTTACAATTGCCTTGATTGAATAATTTTCACCTCGGTTCTTCAATCCCTCTGTGAGCTCCCCCTCCCTATGTATGCAATCTCCACTAGTCTCACAAACCAACAAGATCTCTGTGCTCCTCCAGCTTAAGTCTCTTCCACATCTCTGAGTTTGGCAGCCATGTCTTCAGCTGTCTGGACCCAAAGCCCTGGAATTCCTTCACTAAATCTTTCTATTTATTTCTCCTGCTTTAAAGTACTCGTTAAAATCTACCTCTCTGACCAAGTTTTTGGTCACCTTCCCTAGTATCTCTATGTGCTCTGCTACCAATTTTATTTTCTGCTAACATTTGCATTCTTGGAATGTTGTATAATATTAAAGATGCTATTGGATGCAAGTGGTTTTTTTGTTGCTGGTGTACCAGACTCAACTCTTTCAATACTCTCCCTAGCGGCCTTGCACCTTCCACTCTCCTTAAATTTCATCTCATCAAACACCTTATCTGTTTATGTCCTATCATGCAACACTCACTCAATCCAGACTTTCTCTTGTTCCCTGCTGCAATCCCCATTTTGCATCCAAATATATTTGAAACTTGCACTTTAGCAGGGAACTGATTTGATTTGCTTTCTTCTGTTATTGTGTTCAGTAATGTCATGACACCTTTCTAATGAATGTCAGAGTTTTTGCTGTTTGAATCATTAAATCTCTACAGTACACAGTCAGTCGCCTGAGGCAGGAATTGAACCCAGGTCTCAGGTGCTGTGAGGCAGCAGTGCTAGCCACCGTGCCGCCCACCGTGCTTTCTTCTGTTATTGTGTTCAGTAATGTCATGACGCCTTTCTAATGAATGTCAGAGTTTTTGCTGTTTGAATCATTAAATCCCTACAGTGCGGTAAAAGTTCATTCAGCCCATCAGGTCTGCACTGACTCTGAGGTTCCCACCCAGGACCAACCATCATCTGATTCCTGTAATCAACTAGGTAAAAACAATGACTGCAGATGCTGGAAGCCAGATTCTGGAGTAGAGTGGTGCTGGAAAAGTACAGCAGTTCAGGCAGCATCTGAGGTGCAGGAAAATCGACGTTTCGGGCAAAATGACTTTTGCCCAAAACGTCGATTTTCCTGCTCCTCGGATGCTGCCTGAACTGCTGTGCTTTTCCAGCACCACTCTACTCCTGATTCCTGTAATCCCACATCTACCATGGCTGATCCACCTAGCCTGCACATCACTGGACACTGAGGCACAATTTGGCATGGCCAATCCACCTAACGTGCACATCGGGTTATAGAGTCATACAACATGGAAACAGACCCTTCGGTCCAACTAGTCCATGTTGGCCGTAATCCCAAATTAAACTAGCCCCACTTGTCTGTATTTGGTCGATATCCCATAATCCAGTTCTTTGAACTATGGAAGGAAACCGGAGCACCCAGAGGAAACCCTTCGGTCCAACTAGTCCATGTTGACCGTAATCCCAAATTAAACTAGCCCCACTTGTCTGTATTTGGTCGATATCCCATAATCTTTGAACTATGGAAGGAAACCGGAGCACCCAAAGGAAACCCACACAGGCACGGGAGAATGTGCAAACTCTACAGACAGTCACCTGAGGCCGGAATTGAATCCAGGTCCTTGGTACTGCAAGGCAGCAGTGCTAATCATCCTTTGATCCTTTAACCTCCTATATACTCTGTCACCTCTCATGGGCTCTTTCTCTCTCCCTCTTTCTCCATCTCTGTTGCCACGGTAACTTGCATTGTTCTACTTTCTATATTGGACTTGTGGTATTTTTGGATAGAAGATTACTGACACCAAGCCTCTTTCTTTGATTGGGACTAAGGACCTTTTTGATTTACAGTGTTCGACAAACAACTGCAACTGAGTCTTAACAGGAGGAGAGTCTTCTCTTAACAAGCGATTGGGGTACAAATCGGGTAAAGTGACATTATTTGATTAGACATTGTTTGTAAGATGATGAGGAGATCTGCTGTTATGTGCCTGCTCTCCTTGAGGCCTAAGACCTTCTGCCTTATACCGAGTTGACCCTGTAAGGCATCATCGGATTGGATGGAGTTCACTACAGTGGCCACCGTTAACCTGTTCAGAACCATTGTCTTATGTAACCGTTCTTATCTGTCGGACACAGAAACACAGCAAAGAAGAGCAAGAGTATGTCATTTAAACCTGTCCTGTCATTCAATCATTCAAGTCAGTCCCCTGTTTTGGTCTCAACCACCTTCTGTGCCAGAGAATTCCACAGACTCACCAGTTTCTGCCACCTCTTTTTGTACTCATTATCCTTTTGTTCTCTTTCTGCCTCTCTCATTTTGATCTTCCTTCTTTGTCTGGACACTCTTTGCTTTTTCCCAGTTGTGTCTTAATTTTTCGTTGGCTATTTCATCATTTTCTCTTATTTGTCTCTTTCTCCTGCGCTCTGCCTCTCTCTTTCTTTAATTTAACTTATAGAGTCATAGAGATGTACAGCATGGAAACAGATCCTTCGGTCCAACCCGTCCATGCCGACCAGATATCCCAATCCAATCTCGTCCCACCTGCCAGCACCTGGCCCATATCCCTCCAAACCCTTCCTATTCATATACCCATCCAGATGCCTCTTAAATGTTGCAATTGTACCAGCCTCCACCACTCTCCTCCTCTCCCCTCTCCTCTCCCCCTCACTTCTCTCCCTCTCTTTTCTCCTTTTTTCTCTCTCCCTCTCACTTTTTCTCCTCTCTATACATTGCAATAATTGCTTCAGAAGAGCAACAGCTTTTGATTAGCAGTTCACTGAGGTCTCTCACACACACAGCAGATGTGTTCAATCCCAATAGATTGTAATGGCTTCAATAACTGAAGTACTTCATTTGCTGCACTCATCTGAGAGCTTCCTGCACTAGAAACTTTAATGAAGTTAAAAAAAACACCATTTTAATTCACAATTCTGGATTATGACTAGCTAGCAAGGGACTGCTTCCTGGGTGGAAGATCACTAACGTTTGGAAGAAACTAACAAGCAACATAATGGAGGCAAGAATGCAGCATTGAATTAGTCTGTATTGTTTTGTTTAATATCTGATTCAGCTAATTCCACTAAGGCCTTACTGTAGTTGTCCCTGCATTAAGGTAGAGGACACAGGAATTTCACAGTTGTGTGTTCACATTAATGCTACACTCAACACACCTGCTGCCTTAGATGGAATCAGCGGACAGCACCCAATTTGTATGAAAGAGAAAAAGACTTGCATAGATTTGTGGGTGATATGGTGGCCCAGTGGTTAGCACTGCTGCCTCACAGCACCAGAGACCCAGGTTCAATTCCTGCCTCAGGTGACTGACTGTGTGGAGTTTGCACATTCTCCCTGTGTTTGCGTGGGTTTCCTCCGGCTGCTCTGGTTTCCTCCCACAGTCCAAAACTGTGTGGGTTAGGTGAATTGGGTCATACTAAGTTACCTGTAGTGTTAGGAGTAGGGGAATGGGTCTGGGTGAGTTGCGCTTTGGCAGGTCGGTGTGGACTTGTTAGGCCAAAGGGCCTGTTTTCACATTATAAGTAATCTAATAGGTATATATTTACATAAACCGTAAAAAGTATGAGCCAGGCAGGTCTCTCTTACCATGTTGGTTCAGGAAGACCTTTCAGTTCTATTTCATAAAAATGACGTGGGATCTTTTATGTTTATCTGAAAGGACTGAAGGTACCCTGGCTATCGGGCAGCACCCCAGATATTACTGTCCTGTGTCACAACCACGTTGCCTGGATTATGCACTTGAATCTCTTTCGGGATTTCATGGGACCAAAGGTGTACATTAGGAGATAAAAGTGGCTGGTGACAAATTACGTTGCACGTGAGGTTTGAGAGCCTTTCTACTGCCATTGGTTCAAATCCTACTGGTGGGAAGGTTGGCGGACAGTCTATCTCCTGTCTGGTGAATTGAGACTCATAAGTGGTTAATTAAGGGTATCACCATGTCATGTTGGGAGATGTTGTAAGGAGACTTGACAAATTGATGGGGGTCTCCATATGAGCAGATCATTTATTTCATGCATGGGTGAAAAGAAGCTTTAATGCAAGGGTGAAATCTCACTCTGCTGAATCATAGAAGTCATTCAAGCTTTGTGCAGATTATAGCATGCGTATTGCAACTACAATTATAATTCCTACACTTCAACATCCGTGTCTCCCATCTTATCTCTGTTTTGCACAGTCTTTTAAGGCATTGTCTGTTCTTCGTCCAAGGCCTTTCATAGCTATTAACCTTGACATCTGGATGCTTTGTTCCTTAATTCCAGCTTTGCTTATTACAACCCATATGGTGAAAAGTTTTAACCCCTATTAATTTAACCCCTTCAGGAGAATGTCAGTTAAATTATGACAAGTTCCGAGAGGCCGATACTGTGTGATGCATAGATGCCACATCAAAAGGCAAGGACTACAAGGAGGTGATGGCTTAGTGCTATTATTGTTAAATTATTAATCCAGAAACCCTGGTAATGTTCTGAGGACTCAGGTTTGAATTCTGCCATGGCAAATGCTGGAATTTGAAATCAATAAATATTAGGAGTCAAATGGTGACCATGCAACCATTGTCAATGGTCAGGAAAAACCCACCTGATTCACTAACATCTTTCAGGGAAGGAAACTGCTGTCCTTCCCTGGTCTGTCTTACATGTGACTCCAGACCCACATCAATGTAGTTGACACTTATCTGCCCTCTGGGTGATTAGGGATGGGCAATAAATGCTGGCCTGGCCAGTGGTGCCCAGATCCCATGAATGAATACAAAAAAAAACCACAGACCCTGCCCACCTTCCCTCATCCCGAGGGAACCAAAAGGCCATGACAGAAATGTCCTTGACTCATCTAGCACCCTGAAGAAATCCCTGGGTCAGTGAAGAAGCAGCTCTGAAATGGTTTTCAGTGGCAGAGTAGGTTTACTGCTCCTCTGGGAGAGCAAGGGAATGCATGTGCAGTTATTCAAGGAAAGTCAATTTGTTCACCACAGTAAAGCAGGATGTTACCCTCTTCTGAATGTAGCAGGAACAGCAATGATCACCTGGCAGTTAATCATTGAGAGTGCCAAAGCAGGGAGCCAATTAAAATTGATGACTTGTTTTTTTCTGAGCTGAGATAGTTCAGTAATTGAAAATCTCTTCATTGAATGTTGTATCTATTGATTCACTGTGGAAGCAGGTGTTACAATGCAATGGTTTTCAGCGTCTTCACCCCTGTATTTTAGAGACTTAATGTTATAGGAGACCTGACTTGCTGGATTCAATCCCAGAGACATATTAGTAGAGTGTGTGAGAAACAAAACTGAGGAAGTCATTCATCAACCATTCTTGATAGTTATTCATTTACTTTAAGTAAGCCATTGACGGAGGGATCCTCATCAGCCAATCTGAAAGCATGAAGAGATTCCTTGGCAGACAAAATCTCCATCCCAGCTCATTACCATTTAACATATCATGGTAGTAATTTTAAAAATAAACTCTCCACTGATAGAAAATACAAACTATAATTTAAATAATAAAGACATGGTGTTGCGGATGCTGGAAATCTGAAATAAAAACAGGAAGTGTTGGAAAAACTCAGCAGGTCAGGTAGCATTGGTGGAGAGAGAAACAAAGTTAACGTTTCGAGTCCAGAATGATTCATCGTCAGAATTGAATTATGTCTTTTCTGAATTACCAATTCAGTGACAGCACTGATATTTCTGTTGAAGGGAATTAATTTTGTTTTGTCTCTCTTTTCTCCATTAAAGCGCTGCTGTGATCATTGACAGCATACTCACCTCAGAATCAGAAAGATTAGGTTTCAAGTCTTCCACCAGAAACTTGAGCACAAACTCTGATTGACACACCTATATGGTATTATAGATACGTTGCAATAAGGGGATGCGATAGATAAATGATGTTATCACTCTACTGTTAATCCAGAAACCCAGGTAACGTTTTGGGATTTGGGGTTCAATTGCTGGAGTTTGAATCCAATAAAAATCTGGAAGTGTGTCTCATGGTAACCATTGACAATTATTGGAGGAAAGGGCCAATAATGTCCTTTAGAAAAAGAAACTGTTGTCCTGACAGGGTCTACATGTGACTCCAAGCCAACAGCAATGTGCTGAACTGCCCTTAGGTAAACTGGGATGGACAAAAAATAATGGCCTGGCTAATAACACCCACATCCTGTGAATGAAGAAAGTAAAATGTTCGATGGGGCATTAAACCAAGACTATATTTGCTCTCTCATGATTTTGTTTATTCATTCACTGGATGAGATTACATTGTGGGTTCGCATGTTTGAGTCCTGCCATGGCAGATTGTGGTATTTGTATCAATGAATATCTGGAATTAAGAATTTAATGATGACCATGAATCCCTTGCCAATTGTTAGGAAACACCCATTTAGTTCACTAATGTCCTTTAGGGAAGGAAACTGCCATCCTTATCTGGTCTAGCCTACATGTGACTCCAGACCCATAGCTTATCTGCCCTTGGGCAATGAGGGATGGGCAGTAATTGCTGCCTGGCCAATGATACCCACATCCCGTGAATACATTTAAAAAAGGGCAAAACTTGCTAATCCAGCATTTATTGCCCATCCCTAATTGCCCAGAGCGCAGTTAAGAGTCAACCCCATTGCTGTGGATCTGGAGTCACATGTAAGCCAGACCAGACAAAAATGGCAGTTTCTTTCCCTAAAGGACATTAATGAAACAGATGGGATTTCCAAAAACTGGAAACAAACAATCATTAGACTCTTAATTACAGATTATTTTTTATTGAATTCAAAATCCACCATCTGTCATGGCAGGACTTAAACCCAGTTCCCCAGAACATTATGTGGATCTCTGAATTAACAGTCTAATGATAATACCACAAGACTATCACCTCTCCATATTGTAAAATGACAGTTTCTGTACTAAATTTCCAGGAAGTGAATACTTTTGCTCCAGGTATCACAACGCTGTTTAGTGCCAAGCCTCATCTTCACACATATAAGAACAGAAAAATAGCAGCAGTGAGTAGACTCTGCAGCCAATGACATCTGCTGTGCCATTCAATACCAGCACTGGCCTTAAATCCATCTTCCCATTTGTTTTGTTGTGTGAAGAATTCAGGATCCCTGGAGCAACCTTGTCATAGAGTCAAAGAGATGTACAGCACGGAAACAGACCCTTCAGTCCAACCTATCCACGCCGACCAAATATCCCAACCCAATCTAGTCCCACCTGCCAGCACCCGACCCATATCCCTCCAAACCCTTCCTATTCATATACCCATCCAAATGTCTCTTAAATGTTGCAATTGTACCAGCCTCCACCACTTCCTCTGGCAGCTCATTCCATACACGTACCACCCTCTGCATGAAAGAGTCAATATTGCAACAGTGGCCTAACCAATGTCTTGTGCAGCCGCAACATGACGTCCCAACTCCTGTACTCAATACTTTGACCAATTAAGAAAAGCATACCAAACGCCTTCTTCACTATTCTATCTACCTGCGACTCCACTTTTAAGGAGCTGTGAACCTGCACTCCAAGGTCTCTTTGTTCAGCAACACTCCCTCGGACCTTACCATTAAGTGTATAAGTCCTGCTAAGATTTGTTTTCCCAAAATTCACCACTTGATGATGTTATGAGGTCAGTTCCTACCGAACCTGAGTAGCACAATGTGGGAGGAGCTAATTAAATTAGAAGAGAGACGTACATTTAGTTATTCAATAGAGCCTGTGATATCTCAGATGACCACGAATGATTGTATTTAGAATGAATATGTATAAATCATGTTTTAAAGAAACTTAAGCCTGAAGACAATTCTTGACCTTGTGCTCTCCTTGACCAATCTGTATTAAAACCAAACTATGGACGTTAAACCAAAGATGTTCCCCATAAAATACCCTGGGAGACCAGAAATCTGTCTATCTCCTTCTCAGATATATTCAACGATCAAATATCCATCCAGCATACAATATATCTAAGATTCGCAGTAGTCTTCATCTTGGTCATAAATATTCAACCTTTTATCCTGAGTCTGTGCCCTGTATTTTAGATTTTCTGATCGGGGAACACAATCCCTCAGTATAAAGCACATTAGCCTCTTCAGGATCTTATATGTTTCAATGAGATATTCTACCATTCATCTAAACTTCAGAAACTATAAACGAAATTTGGGTGGCCTTTCATCATCGCTTCAACCAAAAGACCAATTTAAGGGTGGCACGGTGGCACAGTGGCTAGCACTGCTGCCTCACAGCACTAGAGATCTGGGTTCAATTCCCGCTTCGGGCAACTGTCTGTATGAAGTTTGCACATTCTCCTTGTGTCTGCGTAGGTTTCCTCCCACAGTCCGAAGATGTGCAGGTTAGGTGCCATGCTAAATTTCCCGTGGTGTTAGGTGTAGGGGAATGGGTCTGGGTGGTTGCTCTTCGGAGGGTCGGTGTGGACTTGGGCTGAAGGGCCTATTTTCACACTGTAAGTAATCTAATATTATTGAAATTTTGCTGTATCCCCTCCAATGCAATTATATCTTTCCTTAACCATGGAGACCAAAACTGCACACAGTGTTCCAGATGTGATATCACCAATGCTTTGAACAATTGCATCTATGCTTCATTATTCCTGTACTCCAGATCTATTGCAAGAAAAGCCAACATGTCTTCCTCTTTCCTCAACTGTTTGCTGTTAATTGGATGGTGTAAAACAGCCTGCCAGTGCTCTCATTTTGAAACGTTGCAGTACTTAAGGAGCTTGTAGAGGCTTAAACTTTGCGAGGAAGTCAAGTTCTTTGGTAGTTGAACATCAGGGAGAAAATTGGGCATTGTTTTTCATTTATCAAAAAAAGATTTGTGAAGCATGGAGATATTTCTCCTCTAATAACCACACAAAAATAATTGTGAGGTCAGTTTCCATCTTCAGCATGTGGGTGTGAATCAATAAGCCCAGATATTCTTAGGTCAAGGAGATTGTTCCTGAGTTATTGGTGCTGGGAATCTCCCCTTTGCTTGAGTGTTGGTTGCTGACAGTATTTCAGGCTAGAATATGAACAGTTTTCCCTTTAACCAGGCTAGGAGGTACAGAAAATATTTTTAAAAAGGAATAGGAATAGGCCATTCAACCCTTCCATCTTGCTCTGCCATTCAATATGAGCACAGCTGATCATACAAGTCAGTGCCTTGTTCCCATTTTTGCTCCATACCCTTTGATCCTTTTTCGCCCGAAGAGCTATATTGGACCCCTGTCTGAAAACATCTAATATTTTCGTCTCAACTACATTCTGTGTAAGATAATTTTCAACTATAGGTGGGCATAGATTCAAGGTGAGAGGGAAAGGTTTTTGGGGATAAATGTGGGGTAAATTTGTCACACAGAGGATAGTGGTTGCCTGGAACCCACTGCCAGGGAAGGTGGCGGAAGCAGGCACATTAACAACGTTTGAGGCGAAACTTGATAGGCATATGACAAGAGGCGAACAGAGGGACAGAGGCTGCTTCTGAGCAAGAAGTAGCTGCAGAGGCCTATGGAGATCAAGTCACTGAGTTCATTAAAGACAGAGAAAGGTAGGTTCTTGCTTAGTAATGGGATCCAGGGCATAGTGCAGACAGGAAAGTGGAGCTGAGAAACATATTAGCCATGATTGAATGGTTGAACAGACTCAATGGGCCATATAGCCTAATTCTGCCCATATGCCTGATTGTCTTATAGTCTCTGCTATACCTAGCAAGCAGCTTAAACAAGGAAAAGTGCATCAGACACTTGGGAACAAAGTCCCCATCTGTGTCACAGTCCAACCTGAGCTGGAAATATTTTCCCCGAATTCATTGCTTCTGGATCAAAATCCTGGAATTTGCTTCCTAACAGCACAGTGGGTGTATCTATTCCACATGGAGTCCAGCAGTTCAAGACCTTCTCAAAGTCACCTAATATGGCCCAGCCAGCGCCACACACAACGCATGAGCAAGTACAAAAAAAACTCCGATGTAGAATAAGAGGAAATCTCTTGATGATTCGATGTTACTTGTGCTCACTGGGGCCCAGCTGTCAAAGAGTAACAACTAACACCGATTATACTAAATACAAGTACTGAGTAGCAGTAATGCACACTGATTAAAGCAGTCACTCGTTGTTGCATTTAAACTGACATTCCCATCGCACCTGTCATCTGATTACAAGGGAACAAAGAATGTATTTCTTTGTGAAATCTGTATCCTCAGAAGCCATCAACTTGACAGCAGTCTAGAAATTACTGTACGAGATGAGAACTTGTGACAAATCTTTGCTTGCTTTTACTGAGGAAGCTCCTGGAGAGTAGGCAATGGCCAAGTGGTATTATCGTTGGACTGTTCATCCAGAGACCGAGGTAATGTTCTGAGGACCTGGGTTTAAATCCGGCCACAGCAGCCTGAATTTGAATCCAGTAAAAATCTGGAATTAAGAGTCTAATTGTGATCGTGAGTTGATTGTCAGAAAAATCGATCTGGTTCAATAACGTCCTTTAAGGAATAACCATCCTTATCTGGTCTGGCCTACGCGTGACTCCAGACCCACAGCAATGTGGTTGACTTTTAACTGCCGTCTGGGCAATTAGGGATGGGTAATAAATGCTGGCCTAGCCAGTAAATGAATGAAAAAAAAATCAACTTGCATTTATATAGCAAGCTCACAGATTCAAACCTGCAAGATGGCGCTGGATATGGTTGACTCCATGTGAGCAGATCTAACTTTCCTATTTCCTACAATTTTTTTAGATTAGATTACATTACTTACAGTGTGGAAACAGGCCCTTCGGCCCAACAAGTCCACACCGCCCCGCCGAAGCGCAACCCACCCATGCCCCTACTTTTACCCCTTACCTAACACTATGGGCAATTTAGCATGGCCAATTCACCTGACCTGCACATCTTTGGACTGTGGGAGGAAACCGGAGCAAACCCACGCAGACACGGGGAGAATGTGCAAACTCCACACAGTCAGTCGCCTGAGGCGGGAATTGAACCCGGGTATCTGGAGCTGTGAGGCAGCAGTGTTAACCACTGTGCCACCGTGCCACCCAATCATTCCACACTCTTCAGACATCCCAAAGGAATCCTCACTAAAGCCAGTGATCCAGTGAAATTTTACACTGAGCCACTTCAGGCAAAATTGGGGCAGATCTCCAAACCTCTGATCAAAACGATTGTCTTTTTTTTCAGGAACATTTTGAACAGAAGAAGTGAGAAGTAGGGATTTCCAAGTGAAGTCCAGAGCCAGTCACCAATTGGTAGGGCAGTGGAAGTTAGGCAGAGACTCAAAAGCACAAAGCTGTAGATCTGAAATCAGTGCTTGTTTCAGACCCTTCCAGGTTCA
The DNA here is from genome assembly GCF_004010195.1 of Chiloscyllium plagiosum. Taxonomy (NCBI): domain Eukaryota; kingdom Metazoa; phylum Chordata; class Chondrichthyes; order Orectolobiformes; family Hemiscylliidae; genus Chiloscyllium; species Chiloscyllium plagiosum. The sequence goes on from NC_057721.1 coordinate 75,939,973, forward strand.
TCGACCTGCAACATAATCTCTGTTTCTGGCTGGCTGAGCTGTTAAGTAGTTCAGCTTTATTTTGTTCTGGCACCATTGAAAACTGAGGGCATTCAAAATAGTGCTGAGAGCTGGCATGGTGGCTCAGTGGTTAATGCTGCTGCCTCACAGCACCAGGAACCCAGGTTCAATTCCGACACTGGGCGATGATCTGTGTGGAGTTGGCACATTTTCCCCCTGTCTGTTGTGAGTATGTTCTGGCTTCCTCCTACAGTCTAAAGATGTGCAGATTAGGTGGATTGGCCATGCTGAATTTCCAGTAGTGTCCAGGGATGTACAGGCAAGGTGAATTAGTCATAAGAGATACAGAGGAACCTTGAATATGTGGCATTCGATTAACTGAATTTCAGATTATCCAAGCAAGAGCACAAGGTCCCGATGATTGGCTAATTATGTTATCCGACATTCAATTAACCAATTGAAATACTCCCTGCCCATATCCGACATTCAATTAACGAATTGAAATATTCCCTGCCCATATCCGACATTCAATTAACGAATTGAAATATTCCCTGCCCATGTCCTTCGGATAATCGAGGTTCCTCTGTATATAGTAGGTAGGTGGGTCTGAGGAGGATGCTGTTTGGAGGGTTGGTGTGGACTCAGTGGGCTGACGGAGGGTTGGTATGGGATGATTGGCCTACTTCCACACTGCAAGGTTTCATTGATGCCATGAAAATTGGAGAAGCTGGTCAGAAAAATGCTGAGCTTTGTACTTTTCAAAGAGAAAGGCTTTGTTATGGGAGGAAGGCCACTGGGCCATGTTCAAATCCCATCCAGTAATCTTTTGCCTTAGGTTGGGAAAACTGTCCTAAATGTGAAAAAAAAACCGGGCTACGTGCAGGTTGAAAACAATTTTTGAAGCAAGCATCTGCTTATTGCTGTCTGTTTCTGTCTGTCTCGCTGCCATCTCCTGCCTCTCTCATTTCAAGGTTTATTAAATGCTGCCAAACTTACAGTTCTCAGGCATGCAGGCTCACGTGCTTTGATGGTGACTTTAAACAATTTATCTGATAAAGTTTCAAAGCCGCAGTGAGCAGAACAGACAGCAGCCTGACAGGACTGTTAACTGACCAGCACAAAGCAGGAATTGTAACCCCTTTAAAAAGGCTTGGGATTTTCGCTAAATCGAGATGACAAATGAGCCTTTTAACCATGATGTGCAGATTCCTGACCCTGCTCCAAGCCTCTCTGGTTTTTGGGAGTACTTTGCAAGGGTGTTGGGGTCTGCTTTATGATGTGAGCCACATGCACCCAATCTGACCCAGCCGGTTTCATCATGACAATCGACAATCTTAGTCAATGATTCACACTCTCATGGAGCCTGGTTGCCTTTTTAAAGAGTTCATGTTACCTCAGGGCTGTCATGTACCTTAGTCTACAGGGATAGAACCTTCACAAAGTTCTCCATATGCTTCCTATGCCCAGTCACACCCACCTCCACAGCCCCTCATGCTCCTCATTACCTTTTTACTCCCAAACAGGTGGATGAGGGTAAGGTGGTTGATGGGGTCTACATGGATTTCAGGAAGGCATTTGATAAGGTTCCCAATGATAAGCTATTGCAGAAAATACAGAGGCATGGGATTGAGGGTGATTTAGCAGTTTGAATCAGAAATTAGCGAGCTGTAAGAAGACAGATGGAGGTGGTTGATGGGAAATGTTTATCCTGGAGTTCAGTTATTGGTGGTGTACTGCAAGGGTCTGTTTTGGGTCCACTGCTGTTTTTATAAATGACCTGGATGCGGGCTGTTACAACATGGGGTAAGCTTCCCTGCTTAATTTAAAAACCAGCAACACAGAAAAGATTTAGCCAGTGCTGTAATCTATGACAATTTGAGAGGACAAGAACTAGTCAAATTAAAAAGTGACAATTTTATTTCTTAAAGTATAACAGACAATAATTAACTAACAACTATTTACAACTCCTTCCTCAAACCTATCATTTATTTTCCCTTCTACAATTTAGTCTGATAAAATGCCTGATTAAGATTTATCAAAATTCAAATTTCAAAACCAACCAGCCGTTGAATTTTCTCTTGGTAAATTCTTCTGCACATTTTCTTCTTCTCAGGGATAAAGGCCTGGAGAGAGCTAATTTACCAGGTAGTCTACAGCTGTTGTTGGCTTGGCAGTTCTCTCTTAATGTTTTTCAGGTCTTATACCCCCAAAGCATCAGATAGTGTCATTGGTTTTTAATATTGTCAATATACTACATTCAAACTTGAGTGGAATTTGTTTTTTTTGGGGGGTTATAATTTAAACTGATTGGCCTAATTTGAATTTATTTTTGTCTCCAGGAAACCAGCTACACTAGCTGCTGGACCAAAAGGTTGCATTGTATCTTGTTCAGAACATTTGGTGCTGTCAGGTAGTTCTGCTAGCTTTTAACTTGGTCAAGTTAGAGTACATTTCTACACATTCATAATAGGGTGTTGAAAGATGGGTTAGTAAATTTGCGGGTGACACTATGGTCTGTAGAGTTGTGGACAGTCTGGAAGGATGTTGCAGGTTACAGAGGTGCACAGATAAGCTACAGAGCTGGGCCGAGCAGTGGTAAATAGAGTTTAATGTGGAAAAGTATGAGGTGACTCACTTTGGAAGGAGTAACAGGAAGTTACAGAGTACTGGGCTCATGGTAAGATTCTTGATAGTGTGAATGAGCAAAAAGATCTCAGTGTCCATGTGTATAGATTCCTGAAAATTGCCGCCCAGGTTGGTAGGATTGTTAAGAAGGCGTAAGGTGTGTTAGGTTTTATTGGTAGGGGGATTGAGTTTCGGAGCCATGAGGTCATGTTGCAGCTGTATAAAACTCTGGTGCGGCCGCACTTGGAGTACTACGTACAGTTCTGGTCGCTGCATTATAGGAAAGATAAGGAAGCATTGGAACGGGTGCAGAGGATATTTACTAGGATGTTGCCTGGAATGGAGGGAAGGTTTTATGAGGAAAGACTGAGGGACTTGAGGCTGCTTTCATTAGAGAGAAGTAGGTTGAGAGGTGACTTAGTGGAGACATACAAGATGATCAGAGGATTAGATAGGATGGACAGTGAGAGCCTTTTTCCTCAAATGGTGATGACTAGCATGAGAGGACATAGCTTTAAACTGAGTGGTGATATTTATAAGACAGATATCAGAGGTAGGCTCTTTACTCAGAGAATAGGAAGGGTGTGGAATGTCCTGCCTGCAACATTAGTAGACTCGCCAACTTTAAGGGCATTTACATGATCATTGGATAAATATATGGAATAATTTAGGTTAGATGGGCTTTTGATTGATTTCACAGGTTGGCACAACATTGAGGGCCGAAGGGCCTGTACTGCACTATTGTTCTATGTTCTATGTTCTACATTCAGCTAATTAAGCAATGCTGTTGATAATTCATTTTGTTGTTCATTTCCTTTGAGCTTTTGAAAATTAATTCTTGCTTCAGTCAATCGAATCTGAACTAAAGGAAGTGTGAAAACATGGAATATTCTGGATTTAATCATCTTTGCAATTACATTCTCAGAATGGACAAGGTAAAAAATCAGACAACACCAGGTGATAGTCCAACGGGTTTATTTGGAAGCACTAGCTTTCGGAGCACTGCTCCTTCATCAGGTGATTGTGGATTAGATCTTCCACTCCACAACCACCTGATGAAGGAGCAATACTTTGAAAGCCAGTACTTTCAAATAAACCTGGTGGACTATAACCTGGTGTGTGATTTTTAACTTTGTCCACTCCAGTCCAACACCGGCACCCCCAATTCATGACTCTCAGAATGGATTCACAGTGTGATGAGATAAGCAGTTGTTTCTTTGCAATTAAAGCTCTGTAAGTATTCCTCAGTGATAGAATGTTTTGGAGAAGCTCCTTCTTTTTCAGATGTTGCCTTTTAAATGTTTTTGTTAAGTGGCAGCTTGGTTGAGCCACTCTTATTGTTGGGTCTGGCTAACTGATGAATTGAAAGTCCAATGCAGGGCATATTGTCTGATCTTTAATTCATGATGTGCTTCGGGTAGATGTGTGTTGAGGTGATGACATGGTACTGCAGCAATTAACACCAAGCTGGTTAAACTCCCCGGCCTCATTAACTCATCATGGCACTGTCGCAATTATGTAATGCTTTCTTCAGAAAGTAACATGAAGGATTAGCTAGTTCTCCTTCCATGGGACCACAGCTGAGTTGCCAGTTCCAGACAGAAAGCAGCTTCAAGCAAATCTTGAAAAGGAAGTTGGATGTGCACTTAATAGGGGAAAGAAAAAAGTACAGGGATATCCTCTTCAGGGAACTCCTCTCATCTGGGAATCCAGAACGAGGAGGAACACTTTCTAAATGAGGAGTCTCCCATTTCAGAAGATAACAAAGTTCTTCTCACAAAGTATCAGAGAGCTACGGAATGTGGGACATTTGAGACTTAACCTTGACAATTACTGACTGACAAGGGGTCCAGGATTATGGGAGGAGGAGCAAGTTAGAGCGACCAAGAATGTGGGTTGTAAGGCCATAATCTACCAGTCATGAGCTAGGCAAGAGAAACATCAATTATAAGGATTGTTTGGAACTGTTTCCTTTGGAGAAGATTTGATGGAAGTTTTCAAAATAATGAAGAGCCCAGGCAGGGTCGATGGAGAAAAACTATTCACATTCGCAAAAGGATTGAGAGCTGGGGGAAAGAGGTTTAGAATGTTTTGCAAAGAAAGCAAAAGCAAAGTGAGAAAAAATGTCCACGCACTGCACGCAGATGGATATGCAATACACTGCCTTGAAGTAGGTTCAGTTAAAACATTTAAAAGGGCATTAGATAGATGATTATTTAAATAGAAACAAGGTCCATGGTACAGGCAAATGGCAGAGATTGACAATAACTCAAAATGCTCAGAGATCCAGTGGAGACTCGATGGGCTGAAAGACTGCCTTTTGTACCTTTTGAAATCCTTGATTCTGTTCATTTTGATCTTATTGAATAGCAGAATAGACGCAACAGACTGAATAGCTTACCCTAGCTTCTATTTCTTATGATCTTACAATATGAGAAGAGATAACTGGAAATAGGATAAACTGACAGCTATCTCATGGAGATCAGCAGAAGAGCTGGAACGTTAGCTTGGGCCAAATTGGTTTTGTACTCAGGCCTTTGTTGTGACTCTCAGCCTGATAACCTGCAAGAGGACTACCCCCTTTTTTTTTCAATTGCATTATTCAACATTAGAAACATTTATGGCCTTGTGATCATATCTATGTACCTCATACAATCACCTTTCACTAGCTTCCAGCAAAAGTGAGTGATAAAATAAATAATGAACAACCTCAAATCTCTTTGTAACTTCAGATCTGCACTATGTAGTACCATCAAAAACTAATGTCCTTTGAATTAGATAAATTGATTGTATTTCAGCTTAAAGTTAAATTTTTAAAATTAGTCTCTTAACATTAGCCACTGGTGATACCTGACAACTCAACATGAGATATGCATCATAGTGTGAATGGGATCTTCCTTTTTTGTGGGATTGCATCTAAATTGGAAGAGGACTAATATACAGGCAGGGAGATTTGCTAGAGCTGCACAGGAGGATTTTAACTATTAAGGTGAGGGGATTTACCGGGGAGATAGTGAAGAAAGAGATCAATTTGAGACTGGTACAGTTGAGAAAAGAAGCAAGTCAAACAGTCAGGGGAGGCAGGGACAAAGCAGAGAAAAAAGTAGGACTGATAAATTAAACTGCATTCATTTCAATGCAAGGGGTCTAACAACGAAGGCAGATGAACTCAGGACATGATTAGAAACATGGGACTTGGACATCATAGCAATTACAGAAACATGGCTCAGGGATGGACAGGACTGGTAGCTTAATGTTCCAGAATACAAATGCAACAGGAAGGAAGCAAGAGAGGAGGGGGAGTGGTGTTTTTGATAAGGGATAGCATTACAGCTATATTGAGAGAGGATATTCCTGGAAATACATCCAGGGAAGTTATTTGGGTGGAACTGAGAAATAAGAAAGGGATAATCATCTTATTGAGATTGTATTAACGACCCCCTAATAGTCAGAGGGAAATTGACAAAACAAATTTGTAAGGAGATCTGTTATCTGTAAGAATAATAGCGTGGTTATGGTAGGGGTTTTTAACTTTCCAAACATAGACTGGGAATACCATCGTCTTAAGGGTTTAGATGGAGAGGAATTTGTTAAGCATGTACAAGAATATTTTCTGTGGATGTACCTACTAGAGAAGGTGCAAAACTTGACCTACTTCAGGAAATAAGGCAGGACAGGTGACTGAGGTCAGTAGGGGAGCACTTTGAGGCCAGCGACCATAATTCTATTAGTTTTAAAATAGTGATGGAAAAGGATAGACCAGATCTAAAAGTCGAAGTTCTAAATTGGAGGAAGGCCAATTTTGACTGTATTAGGCAAGAACTTTCAAAAGCTGATTGGGGACAGATGTTCGCAGGTAAAGAGACAGCTGGAAAATGGGAAGCCTTCAGAAATGAGATAATGAGAGTCCAGAGATAGTATATTCCATGTCCTTTTCCACAGTAAACACTAATGCAAAATACTTGTTTAATATCTCTCCCATCTCCTGCATCTCCACACAAAGGCTGCCTTCCTAATCTTTCAGCAGTCCTATTTTATCCCTAGTTACCCTTTTGTCCTTAATGTATTTGTAATATTGAGAATGCTGGATGACTAAAGAAATTGAGAATTTGGTTAGGAGAGAGAAGGAAGCATACGTCAGGTATAGACAGATGATTCCTGAAGAAGGACTTATGCCCGAAACGTTGATTCTCCTGCTCCTCGGATGCTGCCTGGCCTGCTGTGTTTTCCAGCACCACATTTTTCAACTCTGGTCTCCAGCATCTGCAGTCCTCACTTTCTCCTATAGGCAGGATGGACCAAGTGAATCCTTAGAAGAGTATAAAGGCAGTAGGAGTATGCTTAAGAGGGAAATCAGGAGAGCAAAAAGGGGTCATGAGATAGCTTTGACAAATAGAGTTAAGGAGAATCCAAATGGTTTTTACAAATACATTAAGGACAAAAGGGTAACTAGGATAAAATAGGACCGCTGAAAGATTAGGAAGGCAGCCTTTGTGTGGAGATGCAGGAGATGGGAGAGATATTAAACAAGTATTTTGCATCAGTGTTTACTGTGGAAAACGACATGGAAGATATAGAATGTAAGGAAATAGATGGTAACATCTTGAAAAATGTCCATATTACAGAGGAGGAAGTGCTGGATGTCTTGAAATACATAAAAGTGGATAAATCCCCAGGACCTGATCAGGTGTACCCTAGAACTCTGTGGGAAGCTAGAGAAGTGATTGCTGGACCTCTTGCTGAGATATGTGTATCATCAATAGTCACAGGTGAGGTACTGGAAGATTGGAGTTTGCCTAACGTGGTGCCACTATTTAAAAAAGGTGGTAAGGACAAGCTAAGGAACTATAGACCAGTGAGCCTGACATTGGTGGTGGGCAAGTTGTCAGAGGGAATCCTGAGGGACAGGATTACATGTATTTGAAAAGGCAAGGATTGATTAGGGATAGTCAACTTGACTTTGTGCATGGGAAATCATGTCTCACAAACTTGATTGAGTATTTTGAAGAAGTAAGAAAGAGGATTGATGAGGGCAGAGAGGTAGATGTGATCTATGTGGACTTCAGTAAGGTGTTTGACAAGATTTCCCATGGGAGACTGGTTAGCGAGATTTGAGCTCATGGGATACGGGGAGAACTAGCCATTTGGATACAGAACAGGCTCAAAGGTAGAAGACAGAGGGTGATGGTGCAGAGTTGTTTTTCAGACTGAAGGCCTGACCAGTGGAGTACCACAAGGATCGGTGCTGGGTCCACTACTTTTCACACAAGGTCTTTTTCCTCATTTGAGGGACTCCAGAACTAGACGGCACAGGTTTAAGGTGAGACGGGAAAGATATAAAAAGACCTAGGAGTCAACCTTTTCACGTGGTATGTGTATGGAATGAGCTGCCAGAGGAATTGGTGGAGACTAGTACAATTGCAACATTTAAAAGGCATTGGGATAGGTATATGAATAGGAAGGGTTTGGAGGGATATGGGCCAGGTGCTGGTAGGAGGGATTACATTGGATTGGGATATCTGGTCAGCATGGACGTGTTGGACTGAAGGGTCTGTTTCCATACTGTACATCTCTATGACTCTATGACTCTGTGACTGAGCTACTCACTGGATTCATTGGCTGAATCATAGCAAGACTTCAGCATATTTAAACAAACTGCAGGTAGAGCCTACCTGCAACGTGGCTCCAACAAGATCTCAATGTATGACACAGACTGTTCAACGACCAGGTGTATCATATAATGAGGATATCAGACTGGGCATCATAAGTTTTAAGACGTATCTCTAAATGGGGAGAAGAGGGAGCGAGAGAGAAATGGAGGGATTTAGAAAGGGAGTTCCAGAAGGTAAAGCCAATGCAGATGAATGCACATTATCATTGTGGAAGGAATGAAAATCAAGCAAGGTGTTATAAAAGGCCAAAATGGGTGAATGCAGACATTTCTGAGAGTTATTGGGAGATAATAGAAATAAAAAGGGCAATAAATTGTTTGTCACTATCATGTTTACTGTAGCAACTGATGGTCTTAAGAATATTTGTGGTTGGGTTGATGTGGGGGAAGAAATGTGTGTGTGTTTCATTTGCCAGTCGAGTCTGGAAACAGTTAAAACATATGAAGAAAAAACACTATGTCAAAAAGAAAGTTCTGTCAAGCAGATAGGTAGCCAGTCAGTGGGAGTCTGCCCATTCACCTTTCCTGCTGAGCTTCATTTCACCTACTAGTTTCAGTTTCTGTCGCACAGGTCAGATGTTGTGGCGCAGCGTGGGATTGGAAAAAAGTAACAATTATCTCAGGCACTGAGTAGGAAGGAGCCCCACAGAAAGGGAGATATGGTTGTGACACCATGTAATTTAGTAGGAATTATTTCACGCACAGAGGAATGGACATGCATTGTCTCCCTCACCACCTTCCTCACCTTGTGAAGAACTGCAGCCTTGAATCATGCTGTGTTGATGTCAGTCTTCAGGAACAACACAGCACTGAGAAACTCACTGGTTCGAATATTTAAAATAATGCTTTCAAAAATGAAACATAAAAAAATGCTCATCCCTCGGCAAAAACAACATCTTGCACTATTATCGCCATTTTGACATGATAAAATGTTTTAATTTACATCACAGGGATCTGAATTCAACAAAATGGTGGCTCAGTGTTTAGCATACCTGCCTCACAATGCCAGGGTTTGATTCCAGCCTCGGGTGACTGTGTTAAGTTTGCACATTCTCTCTGTGTCTGTGTGGGTATCCTCCAGTTGCTCCAATTTTCTCTCTCAATTCAAAGATGTGCAGGTTAGGTGAATTGACCATGTTAAATTGCTCATAGTGTTCAGGGATGTGTAGGTTAAGTGCATTAGTCAGGGTTAAATGTCAAATAATAGAGTAAGGGAAACAGATCTGGGTGGGTTACTCTTCAGAAGATCGGTGTGGACTTGTTGGGCCGAATGGCCTATTTCCACATTGTCGGGATTCTATGAAAATATCTGGATGTAAGAGTTTTGGATTAAGAATTTACATCACAGGGATCACAATAATGTATTTCTTTTATTTACAGATTTGTAGGCATTGCTGGGTACAATTATCCCTAATTGTGAGGCAAAATAGGGTACTGCAGATGCTGGAGATCAGAGTCAAGATTAGAATGGTGCTGGAAAAGCACAGCAGGTCAGGCAGCATCTGAGGAGCAGGGAAAGTCAACGTTTCTGCTCAGATTTCTTGCTCCTCAGATGCTGCCTGTGCTTTTCCAGCACCATTCTCATTTTGACTCATCCCTAATTGTGCTCTGGGTAATATAAGAATCAGGAGCTGTGAGTTTGTCAGCACATGTTGGTAGACCAAGAAAGGAAAGATGTCCTTCCCCAAATAATAGGAGCAAACCAGATCTGTTTGTACAATTGTTTGTAGGGATTAGACTTTTTTCATTCATTTACAAAGTGTGGGTATCATTGAGCATTTATTATCCATCCATAATTACCCAGAGGGCAGTTAGAACCCAACCACACTGAAAGGGTGCTTATAAGCACCATTGTTGGGTTTTTCCTCAATATTTGGCAATGGTCATCACTTGACCCTGATATCCAGATATCAATTTGATCTCAAATTCTACCATCTGCCATGGGGGGATTCAAACTTAGGTTCCTAGAACATTACCTGGATGCCTGGGTGTGGCGTTTCCAACGCCACACTTTTAGACTCTGATCTTCAGCATCTGCAGTCCTCACTTTCTTCTGCCTGGGTCAACAGTTTATCGATAATACTGACAGGCTAGCTTTTAATTCTATTGAGTTCAATTTCTGCTATGGTCGAATTCAAGCCCATTTTCCCCAAAATATTAGCCTGAGATTTTCTCAAGGATATTGGTAAAGATTTCACTCTTGTAATTGTCTCTGTCAGAAGCCACATAGACACCAGGTTATAGTCCAACAGGTTTATTTGAAATCGCAAAGCTTTCAGAAAATTGCTCCTTCATCAGGTGAAGTCATTTCACCTGACAAAGGGGCAGCACTTTGAAAGCTTGTGATTTCAAGTAAACTTGTTGGACTGTAACCTGGTTGGATGTGACTGCTGACTTTGTACATCTTAATCCAACACCTCCACATCTTAATTAGCTATGTCATTGCTGCGTTAAGGCGTTGTTATTGTGAATGATTTATGACTTTCTTTTCTCTTCTTTTCTTTCGGACATCTTTTGCTGATCGGCTCTCTCTCCTCCTAATGGAACCTCTTTGTCTGAAATTGAACTTTGCGTCTTCTTGAATCTCCTCTGGTGGTCTCCCTGTGTTCAACAATGATCATTTTGGCATGTCCTTTCGCAACAGGTAAGGCTACATTCATCTTAACTTGAACTTGTCACCAAGTCTAGCTAGATACATTCCTCGAGAAATCCTCAATGATTCCCAATATTCCAACTGAACTGCATTTTGTAAATGTTTTTTGAGCCTGTTTGTGAACACTTGAAGAATCAAGTACAGATGTGGCAGTGATCTGTAATGATATTTTGAACTGGTAGACAAGGCTCGATGGGCTGAATGGCCTACCACTGCTCCAATCTTATATTCTCCATAATAATTAAAAAATGAATAACAAGTGCAATTCATTTAATCTTTCTGAGATTTATTTTTCCCTGCTGTGTTTCTCAAAGTTGATGACTCCAGGACAATCCAACTAGGTTGGCAAATGTTCTTCAAAGTGAAATATTATCAGATCCCAATGTTTTATCGCTCATGTCTCTAGATTTTTATTTGTTCTTGAGTTGACTTTCATTCAGTGTCATCTATTGTCTTTTGGGAGGTCCTTTTACACCTGGATCCACTGCAATGCACATAACCATTACCAGAGACATATCGATTTCTTCATGTCAATGCAGAACTGAGAACATAGACCGTGGGTTTGAAAACCTAATTAAGTTTTCTGTGAGATTAGCAGCTGCTGCATGAGATTCATTTTCATAAATGGATGTTGTGAAAGATTTCTTCTTTGCGTTACTTTTGTTTTTTACAACGAATGCTGCCACAGCTTCTGCTGCAAGTTTGGTTTTGAAATGGGCAAAAGTTGGCATGCTAGGCCAGGCCACATGGATGCGGATGAATGAAGTTGCTGATGATTATATTAAGTGTTGTGCACTCTCCTTCTGCAATGTATTACCCCTGTGAATGCCTGTTGATGATTTAATTAACTGACTGAATTTGTCAATTTGACTTCTGATGTGGGTAATGTTCTAGAATCCCGATTTTATTTATAGGGAGGGCTTCTCAACCTATTGTTGTGTTCACATCTTATTATTTGTTCTTTGTGGATGGGAATCTTGCATTCCGTGCAGATTTAGTGCCCTTCTTCCTGATATTTTTATCTTCTGCCTCTCTACCCCAACAATGTATACTTTGGAAGACTCTGAATGACTTTGGTTGTGTGCATTCTGTTGTTGGCTAGAATCTTCAATTGCGATTGCACTCTGTGGAAAAGCCCATGGTGGACAATGTTGGCTTCCTCTCAAGTGAAAGGCCCACAATGGAGGAGATCAGAAAGTAGTATGTGATACACTTACAATATTGTTTTGGTACTATTGAATATTGTCCTTTGATAGGTGAACTGAGCTGGGATTTCCATAGCTCCTATCAATTGACAGTATGAGGTAAAAACAATGACTGCAGATGCTGGAAACCAGATTCTGGATCAGTGGTGCTGGAAGAGCACAGCAATTCAGGCAGCATCCGAGGACAGGCATTATGACCCTGTTGTAAAAACAATGACTGCAGATGCTGGAAACCAGATTCTGGATCAGTGGTCCTGGAAGAGCACAGCAATTCAGGCAGCATCCGAGGACAGGCAAAATCGACGTTTCGGGCAAAAGCCCTTCATCAGGAATAAAGGCAGAGAGCCTGAAGCGTGGAGAGATAAGCTAGAGGAGGGTGGGAGTGGGGAGAGAGTGGCATAGAGTACAATAGGTCAGTGGGGAAGGAGATGAAGGTGATAGGTCAGGGAAGAGAGGGTGGAGTGGATAGGTGGAAAAGAAGCTGGGCAGGTCGGACAAGTCCGGACAGGTCAAGGGGACAGTGCGGAGCTGCAAGTTTGAAACTAGGATGAGGTGGGGGAAGGGGAAATGAGGAAACTGTTAAAATCCACATTGATGCCCTGGGGTTGAAGTGTTCCGAGGCGGAAGATGAGGCGTCCTTCCTCCAGGCGCCTGGTGGTGGGGGAGCGGCGGTGGAGGAGGCCCAGCCCTCACAGCTGATCTGATTTCTTCACTGACCCTGCCTGCACCAGATTACCTTTGCCCCCTTACTTATCAAGATTTTATCAAACTCTGCCACAACAAGGTTTCAAGGAAAATTTTTTTTCTGACTGTTGAACACTATGGACAATGGTGAGAAATTCTAAAATATGATGAGGATGAAACAAATCTGATTCTTAAAGTTAAGAGAAAATGATAAGATTTTCTTTGTTGGGCTTAAATGGCAATACAGGATCTTGCCTGTAAACAGTGACCACCTTGTTTCCATGAATTTGCCTTCCATTATTAGCTAGTCTTGCCTCGTTTATTGCAGTTCGCCATTCTCCTATGCGCTTGTAAGAAACTAGATGGCGCTATTTCCCAGTGCAGACCTCACTTTCTCCTCAAAGATGGTGATGACTCTCCATTGTATCCTTGGAAAACACTAGCTTTTGAGATGGACTCGGTCTCCTCAGGCAGACAATGAAATATCCATATTGCTTAACATCTCATCAAAGACAGAACTAGCAGTGTTGAGTTCACTACATTCTTAAAACCTTGTCCCTATTTTAAGATATTTCCTAAAGCATACCTCTTTAAGCCATTAGCTTTTGGTTACCAATCCAATATTACTTGAGTCAGTGTCAACATTTTTCTGATAATGCTTTTGTGAAATGCCTTGGAAGTTTTTACAATGTAAAGGTGGGGTACTAATATAAGTTGATGTTCTAATTGATTGTGACTGAGGTAGTGTCAGTCAGTACTGTAGCATAGTTTTGATTTTCCTTTAATAAAAATGCAGAAATTACCTTGGGTTTTATCATTCAGATTTTATGTTTATGATTGTTCTGATGATGTGATCATCCAGTATAACGTAATTAAGACTCTTGTCAGAAAAACATAAGACTGTCCATTTTTTTTCCAGTGGGACACATAAAATCCAAAGCATTACTCAAGAGAGTGCAGATCAGATAAATGACACTGTTATATTATTGCTGTATCTCCAACCTACATTCCGTATGAGCTCAGCTCACCACTCAGAGTGTCATTTCATGGAATGATCCCTATAATTGAAGACAGCACTTGGAATTGGGCAAGAGTCCACTCAGAGATAGTTGTGCTGGTGTCAAGATGACTCCAGGTCAAAACTGATAGAGAGTTCTGTAAATTAAATGGGATTTTATATCCCAGTTGCTTATAGAAGTAGATGTGATTTGTAGATATGCAGGATAAAATAACACAATGCACGGAGTGAAATTCCTCTTATGTGATCTAATTGTTATTTGTTTTGATCTTCATTAAGACGGCTCTCGCAGGGTATGTCACAATAGAGAAAATTCACTGGGCTAGTCATCCAGATAATTCCTTTATCCAATTGTTTCACCAATTTAGTGCTGTATTTTAAACAGCTTACCAGCTTTGCAGGCATAATAGGTGAAAACCATTCATACATATATTGTTCCTTATGTTTCAGAGAGCCAATTTAAATGCAGTGGGCTGAATGGCCTCAATTTAGAAACGTGGTGAAATTTTTTTAACTGTAAGACACATTGAAATGAGATTGGACAGACTCAGGTTATTTTCCTTTTGCGTATAGGAGATTAAGAGGAACATGACCGAGGTGTATAAAATATGAAGGGCCTAAATAAGCTAGGTAGGAAAAAGCTTTTCTGCTAGTGAAACGTGAAATGATTCAGAAAAAAAGATTTACAAAGATATTGCCAGGATTGGAGGGTTTGGGCTGTAGGAAAAGGCTGAACAGGCTAGGGCTGTTTTCCCTGAAATGTCAGAGGCTGAGGGGTGACCTTATAGAGGTTTATAAAATCATGAGGGGCATGGATTGGATAAATAAACAAAGTCATTTCCCTGGGGTGAAGGAGTCCAGAACCAGAGGACATAGGTTTAGAGTGAGAGGGAAAAATATAAAAGGGACCTAAAGGGCAGCTTTTACACACTGAGGGTGATACATATATGAAATGAACTGCCGGAGGAAGTGGTAGAGGTTGGTACAATTACAACTTTTAAAAGGCATCTGGATGTGTATATGAATAAGGAGGGTTCAGAGGGATATCGGCCAAGTGCTGGCAAATGGAGCTAGATTAGTTGAGGATATGTGGTCAACATAGACGAGTTGGACTGGAAGGTCTGTTTCTGTGCTGTACATCTCTATGACTCTATGACTCTAGATGGAGTGATGAATGACGAGTGAGTGGTGGGGGGGGGCTTCATTTAATGTAAGAGGCAGAAGGTTCAGTGGACAGATGTGATGATAAACCTCGTCACTCAGGGAGTGGGGGCATCTGGTTCATTGCCAGTAAGGGTGATAGACACCCTCATAACATTTAGGTTGTATTTAGATGTGCACATGTGGTGTCAAGGCACAAAGGACTAGGGGCCAATTGCTGGAAAATAACATTAGAATAGTTAGCGGTTGTTTCTGCAGCCAGCATGGGCTCGATGTTCTGAAAGGCCTTATTCTACACTATTGATCTCTACGACTTTATGACTTTCAGAGTTGTTAGAAAATGGACCAGATTCTAATGCAAGTGATGGAGAAAGACACACTACTGGGTGTACAGAAGGATTAAGATTGATTCATTAGATAAATACAAGGTGCTGCATTTTGGGAAAGCAAATCTGAGCAGGACTTAGACACTTAATGGTAAGGTCCGAGGGAGTGTTGCTGAACAAGGAGACCTTGGAGCAGGTTCATAGCTCCTTGAAAGTAGAGTCGCAGGTAAATAGGATAGTGAAGAAAGCATTTGGCATGCTTTCCTTTATTGGTCAAGAGCATTGAGTACGGGAGTTGGGAGGTCATGTTGCGGCTGTACAAGACATTGGTTAGGCCACTTTTGGAATATTTTGTGCAATTCTGGTCTCCTTCCTATCAGAAAGATGTTGGGAAACTTGAAAGGGTTCAGAAAAGATTTACAAGGATGTTGCCAGGGTTGGGGGGTTTGAGCTATAGTGAGAGCTATAGTGGGGCTGTTTTCCCTGGAAAGTTGGAGGCTGAGGGGTGACCTTATCGAGGTTTATAAAATCATGAGGAGCATGGATAGGGGAAGTAGACAAGGTCTTTTCCCTGAGGTGGAGGAGACCAGAGCTAGAGGGCATAGTTTTAGGGTGAGAGGAGAAAGATATAAAAGTGACCTAAGGGGTAACTTTTTCATGCAGAGGATGGTACATGTATGGAATGGGCTACCAGAGGAAGTGATGGAGGTGAGTACAATTGCAGCATTTAAAAGGCATCTGGATGGATATATGAATAGGAAGGATTTGGAGGGATATGGGCCGGATGCTGGCAGGTGGGACTAGATTGGGTTGGGATATTTGGTCAGCATGGACAGGTTGGATCGAAGGGTCTTCTTCCATGCTGTACATCTCTATGACTCTATGACTCTAATTGAGTCTAGACTTGCTCAGTAGAGGGCATGACTGCTGTACAAAAATTTCATAATCCTTCTCCTTACCCCCATGTTCATCTATTGCTTCACATTGTTCTCCTTCTCCAACTTCCTCAAGTGCTATTTTGCAGCATTTACCTTGTACACATCAAATTCAACTGCTCTTCCTACCCCCTGCTCCATTTATAGTTCCCAAGGTGACAGTGGACTCAACCCTACACTGGGTAATGCTTTCCCTCAACCTTTCCATTTTAACCTCAATCCCACCCTGTTTTCTTTTAAAGCTGACTCTCCAGTATCTGTGGAGAGAAAGCAGAGTTAATATTTCAAGTCTGGTGACTGTCCAACAGACCAGGCACTAGTCACTGGACCCAAAACATTAACTCTGCTTTCTCTCCACAGATGCTGCCAGACCTGCTGAGTTTCTCCAGCAATAACTGTCTTTGTTTCAGATTTCCAACATTGACAGTTCTTTGTTTTATCTCCTTGAATCTGCCTCTAGTCTCCCACACATCTCCAAACACAACTCAACCTCAAGTTCACTTGACTCACTGGTGAGGGATTTTTTTTTTCTATTAAAGAGGCCACACAAATACAAGTTGTTGTTGTTTATCAAAGATTGAGTCATTTGAGACTGTACAGTCTGAAAAAGAAAAGATGGAAGGATTACTTAATAGAGATCTTTAAAATTACAGTGACATGATTACAAGATAACTAAGGTTTAACATAAATATTGAAAGCTCGCTGACATTTTGAAAGGTTAGGAAGTTATGAAAATGTGATGAGTAGCTTTGTTAATTAAGAATGCCAGTAGTACAGGAATGAGAGATGATTTTAGCTTGAAAGACCAAGCTATAAAATCAGTGTGAATAAAGATACAAAGTGGGAAAATTAGGGTATCACCTGCAGGAGTGCCACCTATCAGTAATTACACGAAGTCATTTGGTGATACAGAATTTGAGTATTACTGATAAAAGACACATTTGTCACAGCTTCTTATTTTGCACTCATCAGGACATTTCTCAGGAATTCCAGTTCAAAGTGAAAACCAACATTCATGTCGCTCAAAAGGACAGTGCTATTAGGTTGGAAATGTGTTGCTGGAAAAGCGCAGCAGGTCAGGCAGCATCCAGGGAACAGGAGAATCGACATTTCGGGCATAAGCCCTTCTTCAGGAATGAGGAAAGTTTGTCCAGCAGGCTAAGATAAAAGGTAGGGAGGAGGGACTTGGGGGAGGGGCGTCGGAAATGTGATAGGTGGAAAGAAGTCAAGGTTATCTCCCAGACCGTCCATAACCTCATCACCTCGGGGGATCTCCCATCCACC
>NC_057721.1:75959728-76010957 GCF_004010195.1 Chiloscyllium plagiosum
GGTCGGTGCGCCAAACTACTACCGCGCCTCCCTTGTCTGCTGGTTTGATAGTGAGGTTGGGGTTGCAACGGAATGAGTGGAGGGCTGCTCGTTCCGAGGGTGAGAGGTTGGAATGGGTGAGAGGGGTGGGGGAGTTCAGGTGGCGGTTAATATCGCGGCGGCAGTTGGCTATGAAGAGGTCGAGGGCAGGTAGGAGGCCAGCACGGGGTGTCCAGGTGGATGGGGTGTGTTGGAGGCGGGAGAAGGGGTCGTCAGAGGGTGGGCGGGAGTCTTGGTTAAAGAAGTAGGCACGGAGGCGAAGGCGGCGGAAGAATTGTTCGATGTCACGCCGCGTGTTGAATTCATTAATCCGGGAGCGTAGGGGAATGAAGGTGCTATTAGGTTGTCAAGTGAACTCTGGTGAAAACCCCATCTCTGAGCTGAGCATGGTGTCCTCTCCTCCCACCCTGGCCTGAGTACAGTAGCTCTGTCCCTGGCCCAAGCAAAGTGGCACCCCTCAAGAGCCCTGGGTCTTGGGCTTTGGACCCTGATGTTCTCCTTGTCCTGTATTCTGAAAGCAATGGAAGAGCTTGGCAGGATAAACAGAGGCAAACACTTTCCTCTTGTAGAATATCCAGAACTAGGAGGTGTAGATGCAATATAGTCACTCAAAAACTCAACAAAGCATTCAGGAGAAGCTCTATTATATAGAGTATGTCTAAAACACAGAATTTGTTATCAGATGGAGCAGTTGAGATAATATAGTATTTACCATCACATTTTCTCGTGCAATTAGGATGGACAACAAATGCTGACCTTACCAGTAATGCCCACATCCAAAGTATAAATAATGTCAGTCATTGGCAGCAAGTTGCTGGTTCCAGTAATGGTAAGATCCAAGATTCAGCTGACAATAACTCGCTAATTGGTCCATGGACTAGTGACTAATTTTCCATGAGAAAGGTGTCTGCTTGCCAACAGCCATGTGATTGGTTCTCAAATGATTGAACAGCTTTGGGGCTGTGAACAAGATAAGGAGAATCCACCAGAACTCCACCTGTTTGGGAGTTCTCTCTGCTCGCTGACTAAAAGCCACTTTATGCCTGAAGAAAGCCAGTTTAGTTTTCTTTCAGCAGTTGAACCCATGACTTTTATTTAATAAGCCAGAGTCATTGTATAAGTATGAACCTGCCACCCTACACCTCCTTTAAACCAGTGACAGCGTCTGGAGAAGGAAGATAGACAATCAGCATTTTAATCAGCATAAGGATGATCTCAGTGGATCCTGTGAACAGAAACCTCTGAACGGACTTTTTCAGTCTTGTCTTGTCCATAATATCCTTTGAAAGCACAAACAGGGCTTCAGAAAATTAGCCCTAAGATATTCACAATGTAGGAAAAAATATTTAGTCAAGAAGTTCCAGTGATCTTTATTCTCTTTATATCTTATTTGTTTATTTAATCTTTCTCTTCTCATGCACTCAGGAAAATTTCTTTTATATATTCTCTTGTCAGACATGGATGCCACTGGCTGAGCCAACATTTATTGCCTATCTCTAAGTTGCTCTTCAGAAGGTGGTGATGAGTTGCATTCTTAAACCATTGTAGTCCACGTGCTGTAGGTAGACCCACAATGCTGTTAGGGAAGGAATTCCAGCATTTTAACTTAGCGACAGTGAAGGAAGGCGATACTTTTCCAAGTCAGGATGCTGAATGGCTTGGAGTGAAACTTGCAGCTGGTGGTGTTCCCATGTACCTGCTATCTTTGTTTTTTTTTGATGGAAGAGGTTGTTGATTTGGAAGTTGCTGTCTCAGGATCTTTGGTGAATTTCCACAGTGCATCTTGTCAATAGTACACACTGCTGCTCCTGTGCATTGGTGATGGATCGGAGTGGTTGTTTGTGGTTGTGTTGCCAGTCAGGTCCTGGATGGTGTCAAGACTTTTAAGTGTTATTAGGGTTGCACTCATCCAGGCAAATGAGGAGCATGCCATCACACTCCTGATTGTAATGCTGGACAGGCTTTGGGGAGTCAGGAGCTCAGTTACTTGCTTCTTCTGACATGCTCGTGTCGCCACTGTATTTATGTAACAAGTCCAGTTCAGTTTCTGGCCAATTGTTTTCTATTTCAAAAATATACTTTATCCATTAAAAAATGTATACATATGTGTAAAATAAACTACACATCCACATAGTCACCAAAGCATTTCAGTTCTGTACAGTCTTAGCATGTGAAGAACAAACCAGCATTGGAATTATGGTCAATGGTAAACCTCAGGATGTTGATAGTGGAGTAGGACCATTGAATGTCAAGAGGCGATGTTTAGATTATCTCTTACTGGAGCTGGTGACTGTCTGGCAAGCCACTCAGATCAAAGGACAATTGGGAATGGCTACTAAATGGCAGCCTAGTCAGTGACCCCCACATTCCATGAATTTGGTCAGCAATATGAACATGGAGCAGACCAGACACCAGTAGACAGGTTGTGCTTTCTGGTTGCGTAGCAGCATCTCAGACATAGTGGTATCATTGGCTTAATGTAAATACTTTCTTCAGTAAAGCCAGCAATGCAGTGCACATTATGGATAAGACTAAGTACAGAAAGTGTCAGAAAGGCAGGTGCCATAATAAACTGCCACTAGACTTTAACAAATGCTGGAGTGTTGTTCAATTTGAACAGTGTACCACAGGGTCAGCCAGCCACCTGCTAACTTCTTACAGAAGATATTGTTATTGTACATATCTTGTAGTGAGTCCAGTTGAGTTTCTGGTCAATGGTAAATCTCAGGATGTTAATAGTGGAGTTTATAATGGTCATCAAGTCAGAGAGAGGTATGGCACGAAAATAGACTCTTCAGTCGAACTCATCCATGCCGACCAGATATCCTAAATAAAACAAATTAAAAATCACACAACACCATGTTATAGTCCAACAGGTTTATTTGGAAGCACTAGATTTCAGAGCACCACTTCGAAAGCTAGTGCTTCCAAATGAAGCTGTTAAACTATAACATGGTGTTGTGTGATTTTTAACTTTGTCCACCCCAGTCCAACACCGACACCTCCAAATCATAAAAAAAATCAAATACCATTTGCCAGCATTTGGCCCATATCGCTTTAAACCCTCCCTATTCATTTACCCATCCAGGTGCCTTTTAAATGTTGCAGTTGTACCAGACTCCAACACCTCCTCTGGCAGCTCATTCCATATGAACACCACCCTCTGCATGAAAATGTTGAGTGATATAGTTGTTTAACTGTAGCTAGAGGTTACTTGCTTATGATAAATAGTAATACATAGAACGTCTTGTTAATTTGAGAAACTTGGTCCATGCTTTCTGTCAACTGGGTCTGAATGTTTTTTATTCACTCTTGGGATGTGGACTGGGTGAGAATTTATCACCCTTCCCTAAATACCCAGGGAGCAGTTTAGAATCAAACATCTTGCTGGGTAGGATGTTCTTTGGAGGGTCAGTGTGGACTTGATGGGCCAAATGGCCTGTTTTCACACTGTAGGGATTCTATGATTTCAAATACCAACATCTACCATCTTTAACTTTCACTAATGGGAATTGTGGGGCTTGATTTCCAACACGCAATCCCAGTGAAGCCTGGCAAACTGGGACATAAGGAAGGGAGGAAGAGGAGGTTATGCAAATGGGTGAGAGATAAATATCCTTTTTGAGGATGAAGGATTAGTGAGGCTGAATGATCAGTTCAGATGTTGTTGGATACAATTGTACTTTGTGATGCCAATTTTCAGGAGGACTTCCAGTCCCTGAAATCAAAGGTAACCAAAGTTTATCTGTGTCTTTAACTCCAAATATAGAACAACCTGAATTTAGTTTGATGGTGACATACCTGCAGGGAGGAAATTCCCTTCCTGATGGTTCTATTGACTGTACCCATGGAGGTAGCAAGTTGGCTTTCAGCATTTTCTGCAGCACCGATGTGGTTGAATTCACTCTATCACCACATGAGACCCATACCTGCAATCAGTATTGAAATTCTTCCCACCTCAGCATTTAAATGCTTAGCAAATAGACAACTCCCTACGTACAGTTAGAGAGATCCTCTCCGCCGAAGGATCTGTTCCTGTGCTGTAATTTTCTTTGTTCTTTGTTCTTTATACTCTGCCTCCCCTCAGCATCTTTACTGATTGAAATCAACACTAAAGCATTGCCTCCTCCCATATATTCTTTCACAGACACTCAAGACCTTGCAATCCCATCCCACTATCTTTCCTTGGCCTCTATGTTGTATTTGTGCTTTTGCAACTCAAAGTGGACAGCAACTAATCTCTATTTCCTTATTTACATTGATTAATAGAGCACTAGAGGAGGCCATTCAGCCCACTGCCCCTCATTCATGAAGCCATCTAACTCATGGGAGGTAATGGCTCAGTAGTATTATTGCTAGACTATTAATCCAGGTAATGTCCTGGGGACCTGTGTTTGAATCCTGCCATGGCAGATGGCATAGTTTGAACTTTTAAAAACAGTATGGAATTAAGAATTAAATGATGGCCATGAATCCACTGTTGATTGTTAGAAAAACCCATCTGACTCACTAATGTCCTTTAGGGAAGGAAACTGCCATCTTTACCTGGTGTGGCCTACATATGGAATAAACAGGAAATAACAGGAATGCAGAGTACTGCGCTAATGGTAAGATTCTTGGTTGTGTAGAAGAGCAGAGAGATCTTGGTGTCCAAGAGAGCCCTGAAAGTTGCCACTCAGGTTGATTAGCTTGTTAATAAAGCATACAATGTGTTAGCTTATATTAGTAGAGGGATTGAGTTTCAGAACCACAAGGTCATGTTGCAGCTGTACAAAACTCTGATGCGGCCACACTTGGAATGTTGCGTACAGTTCAGGCCATCGCATTACAGAAAGATTGCAGAAGCTTTGGAAAGGGTGCAGAGGACACTTACAAGGATGTTGCCTGGTATGGAAGGAAGGTCTTACGAGGAAAGGTTGAGGGAAATGAGGCTGTTTTGTAAGACAGAAGAAGGTTGAGACGTGACTCAATTAAGACACATAAGATAATCAGAGGGTTAGATAGGGTGGACAATGAGAGTCTTTTTCCTCGGATAGTGATGGCTAGCACAAGGGGACATAGCTTTAAATTGAGGGGTGATAGATATAGGACAGATGTCAGTGGTAGTTTCTTTCCTCAGAGAGTAGTAGGGGCATGGAACGCACTGCCTATAACTGTAGTAGACTCACCAGGTTTAAGGGCATTTAAGTGGTCATTGGATAAACATATGGATGAAAATGGAACAGTGTAGGATAGATAGGCTTCAGATTGGTTCCACAGGTCAGTGCAACATGGAGGGCCAAAGGGCCTGTACTGTGCTGTAATGGTCAATGTTCTGTGTTCTAAGACTCCAGACCCACAGCAATGTGGTTGACTTTTAATTACCCTCTGGGCAATTCAGGATGGACAACAAATGCTGACCTGGCCAGCGGTGCCCTCATCCCATGAATGAATTAAATTGGTTATTTGCCTATGACTTTGTGAGTCATCAGAACTTTTGTCCTGAAAAGATGGTCAAAGCATAGTCCTTGTGTATTTATATTCTTTTTCAGTGAGGGAGTGAATGATTATCAGGCATAGGCAGGAATGTGGAGTTGATGTTACAGTCAGATCAGCCATGATCTTATTCAATGGTGAGGAGTTTGATCTGTGAAATTCCCACCAAGACCCAAGATCTACCACTCTCACTATTGCCTGCAACATCTTCCCTCACCCATGAGCATCAACCCCAACCCCTTGACACCACTGACCCTGCATACGTCTGCAATCCCTGTTGACATTGCTTAGGACACCTTCCTATCTGCATCAGCAGTAATAGCAGCATTATCCAATTTTAACTCCCACCGCACGGTGACTCAGTGGTTAGCACTACTGCCTCACAGTACCAGGTTTCCAGGTTCGATTCCAACCTTGGGCAGCTGTCTGAGTGGAGTTTCCACGTTCTTCCCATGTCTGCATGGATTCCCCTCTGAGTGCTCTGGTTTCCTCCCACAGTCCAAAGATGTGCAGGTCAGGTGAATTGGCCTTGCTTAAATTGCCCATAGTGTTAGGTGCATTAGTCAGAGAAAAATGGGTCTGGGTGGGTTACTCTTCAGAGGGTCGGTGTGGACTGGTTGGGTCGAAGGGCCTGTTTCCACACTGTAGGAAATCTAATAGCTGCATCCAGGAAGAAAACTATGAGGCAGAAAGCCACAAGATGGGTTGTGGGCTGCCTCACCATCGGCTCCTCAGCCCTCATGAGACCAGCCTGGCTCTGAGTGGCTGACTCACCATCTCCGAGCAAGAGTCGGGCCAGGATTTCTGGAATCTGGGCACCGGTATCATTTTGGATTATGTGTACCTGTGACAGTTCAACCGAAACTCTGGATAGTACTGTCCAACATTTTATGTAATAGTCCATAAATGATAGTAGCTGTTATCTCCACAGAAGAAATTTGTTTTGTTTTTACTGTCTCCTTCATGGAAGGCCCTAAAAAACACTGACATTTTAAGGATTTGTGCAGGCAAACAAGTTACTTCCAGTATAGGGCAGCTTCATAAATACCTGCAGACCAGGAAGGAGATCACCTGATATCCCCTGCCCATTACTCTAACTTGTTTCACGGTAAATTGTCCAGTTTTTTTTTGTTCTGTGTTTACAAAAGATGAAATTCCAATTTTTTTCCATAATTTTGAGAATACTAACTCCATGGATGTGACACACCAATTGGAAAGCTATTTCAGAGAGCAAGCACAAACACTGTGGGCTGAGTGGCCCCCTTCTATGCTGTGAAAATGCTGAATGGAAAGTTTTTTTAAAAATGTATTCATGGGATCGGGAGATCACTGGGTAAACCACCATTTATTTTCAATCTCTACCTGCCTGGGCTGCAGTTAGGAGTCAACCACATTGCTGAGTTGGAGACACATTGTAAGGATTAGACAATCCTGACAGTGTGGAAGCAGGCCATTTGGACTATTGAGTCACCACCAGCCCACTAAAGAGCATCCTACTCAGATCCATCCCCTCTACCCTATCCTGTAAGGATTCTATATCCTTGTAATCCCGCATTTCCTATGACTAATCCACCTAGCCTACACATTACGGGACGATTTAGCGTGGCCAATACACCTAACCTGCATATTTTTGGACTATGCGAGGCAACCCATGCAGATACGGGGAGAATGTACAAACTCCACACAGATAGTTGTCTAAGAGTCATAGAGTTATAGAGCTGTACAGCATGGAAACAGACCCTTTGGTCCAACTAGTCCATGTCGACCAGATAGCCGAAAGGAATCTAGTCCCATTTGCCAGCATTTGGCCTATATCCCTTTAAGCCCTTCCTATTCATGTACCCATCCAGATGCCTTTTAAATGTTGTAATTGTACCAGCCTCCACCATTTCCTCTGACTGCTCATCCTGTACATGCATCAATCTCCGTTAAATGTTGTCCCTCGGATCCTTTTTAAATCTTTCCCTTCTCATCTTAAGCCTGTGCCATCTATTCTGAATTCTCGTATCCTCAGGAAAAGACCTTGTGTCCTGCTCCTGACCTGCTGTGCTTTTCCAGCACCACTCTAATCCAGACTCGGGTTTCCAGTATCTGCAGTCCTTGATTTTACCTTGTCTATTCATCCTATCCATACCCCTTGTGATTTTGTAAACCTCTATGAGGTCACCCTTCGGCTTCTAATGCTCCAGGGAAAACAACCCCAGCCAATTCAGCCTTTCCCTGCAGCTCAAACCCTCTAACCGTGGCAACATCCTTTTCTGAAAAACCCTTTCAAGTTTAACAACATCTTTCGTACAGCAGGGAGACCAGAACTAAACACAATGTTCCATAAGTGGTCTGTACAGTCAGAAAATGACCATCCAACTCCTTTACTCAATGCACTGACCAATAAAGGTAAGTGTACAGAGCTCCTTCTTCACTACCCTGTTTACCTTTGACTCCACAGACTGGAATTGAACCCCGGTGACTGGTGTTGTGAGGTAACAGTGCTTACCACTGAGCCATTGTGCCATCCAAAGATGACACATGTCAGTTCCTCAAGGGAATGAGGAAACTAATTGGGTTATTATGACAATCAGAAGTGGTGACATGATCACCATTTGGCAAGATTTTTAGTTCTACGTTTGCATTAATTAAAATTAAAATTAAAATTTTAAAAAGATTTGAACCCATATTCCCAGAACATTAACCTGGTGGCTCGTCTAGTGTCATTATCACCACAACCAGCTTAATAATTTTGCCCCAACCTGTTCCTTGGACACTGCAGATAATATTTACCCATTTTCATGCTGCAGCTCAGATGGGTTCACTCAGTACTGTCAGTGATCAAAATGAAGAGATTCCTGATTCATGTGGCTCCATACAACAAGAAGATAACTCTCTGAGGAACTTCGAGTTTTGTTCCAATATTTCACAGCACATTTCTAAAAGGAATAGTTGAGAAGATCTATCACACAAATAACCAGGAACATTACTGGGCATTAAGGTATGTAAATGTTTCAGACCTGATGAGATGTATCCCAGCATGCAATGCGAGTTGAAAAGTGTGGTGCTGGAAATGCACAGCGGGTCAGGCAGCATCTGAGGAGCAGGAGAATCGACGTTTCGGGCATAAGCCTTTCATCAGGAATGTGGTGTGGGGAGAAGGGGGCTGAGAGATAAATAGGAGGGTGGGGGTGGGGGTGAGGTAACTGGAAGGGTGATAGGTAGATGCCCCCACCCTTTTGATTATCTCTCAGCCCCCTTGCCTCTCCGCATTCCTGCTTATGCTTGAAACGTTGACTCTCCTGCTCCTCGGATGCTGCCTGAACTGCTGTGCTTTTCCAGCACCACACTTTTTATAGACAATAGACAATAGGTGCAGGAGTAGGCCATTCTGCCCTTCGAGCCTGCACCACCATTCAATATGATCATGGCTGATCATCCTTAATCAGTATCCTATTCCTGCCTTATCTCCATAACCCTTGATTCCACAATCCTTGAGAGCTCTACCCAACTCTTTCTTAAATGAACCCAGAGACTGGGCCTCCACTGCCCTCTGGGGCAGAGCAATCCACACAGCCACCACTCTCTGGGTGAACAAGTTTCTCCTCATCTCTGTCCTAAATGGTCTACCCCGTATTTTTAAGCTGTGCCCTTTGGTTCTTTTACTGATGTATATTAAGGATAGAGACTCATAGTCATAGAGATTTACAGCACAGAGACATACCCTTATGTCCAATTCATCCTTGTCAAGCATATATCCTAACCTATTCTCATCCCATTTGACAGCACTTGGTCCATATCCTTCTAAACCCTTCCTATTCATATACCCATCCAGATGGCTTTTAAATGCTGTAATTGTACCAGCCTCCATCACCTAACTTGTCCAGGTCATCCTGTAATCTCCTAACATCCTCCTCACATTTCACCCTGCCACCCAGCTTTGTGTCATCAGCAAATTTGCTAATGTTATTGCTGATACCATCTTCTATATCAATAACATATATTGTAAAAAGCTGCGATCCCAGCCCGTATCCCTGCGTTACCCCACTGGTCACTGCCTGCCATTCCAAAATAGAGCTGTTTATCACTGTTCTTTGTTTCCTGTCAGCCAACCAACTTTCATCCCAGTTAGTACTTTGCCCCCAATACCATGCGCCCTAATTTTACTCACTAACCTCCTGTGTGGGACTTTGTCAAAAGCTTTCTGAAAGTCCAGGTACACTGCATCTACTGGATTTCCCTCGTCCAACTTCCTAGTTACATCCTCAAAAAATTCAAGAAGATTAGTCAAGCATTATTTCCCCTTCATAAATCCATGCTGACTCTGTCCTATCCTGTTACTACTATCCAGATGTGTCGTAATTTCATCCTTTTTAATAGACTGCAGCATCTTTCCCACCACTGAGGTCAGACTAAGTGGTCTATAATTTCCTGCTTTCTCTCGCCCACCTTTCTTAAAAATGTGGTATAACATTAGCCACCCTCCAATCCTCAGGAACTGATCCCGAATCTATCGAACTCTGGAAAGTAATCACAATGCATCCATGACTTCTGGAGCCACCTCCTTCAGTACCCTGGGATGTAGACCATCAGACCCTGGGGACTTATCAACCTTCAGACCTAACAGTCTCTCCAACACCAATTCCTGGCAAATATAAATTCCCTTAAGTTCAGGTCCTTCAGCCACTGTTACCTCAGGGAGATTGCTTGTGTCTTCCCCAGTGAACACAGATCTGAAGTACCAATTCAATTCTTCTGCCATCTCTTTGTTCCTTGTAATATATTCCCCTGTTTCTGTCTTCAAGGGCCCAATTTTTGACTCTGATCTCCAGCATCTGTCGTCCTCACTTCTTCCTAGGATGTAATTGGAGGCAAGGGAGACTGCTGGGTCTTGGTGGAGATATTTAATACATCATTGGCCATAGATTGATAACCAAGAGGCAGAAAGGTTATCAAATTCTGAGAGAATGTAGATTGAGGTTAAAATCAAATCAGCCATGATCTTAAGAAGCTTGAAGGGCTGAAAGGCCTATGCATGTCCCTTGTTCATATGTACATCCCTTGATATTGTATATATTCTGCCTTGCTGTGTAATGAGTGCTGTTCCAGCCTCAGTCACAATGGAAAGAAAGTCTGTACCACAGTAAAGGTTTTACATTAATTAAAAATTGTCAAGTATTTAATTAAAAGGATGGCATTTTGAAATATTACAGCTACCTCTCCACCCCATTTCCACAAAAGTTCAAAGAATAATCAAGTTCCACATACTGAAATGTTAAAGGTGCAAGGTAATGGATTTTATTTGCCAGTTGGTTGAGTTCTGTTCCCCTCTATGAGACTTTAATTGGTTTGCCTTTGGTTGAACTTCTGCCTTGAAAAGGGTACAGTGACAGTCCTTTAACCACTTTGCGTACTCTGGAATTGACAAACTGAAAATTACCACAGGACAGTTACCATCTGAATTAATTCATCCTTAAATATGCTGAGAGAGCATCAACCCAACTGCATGCATGCATTTTTGGATTCTGTTTAATGGTGAACTGTTCCAGACTCCTTCAGTGAGATCACAGAAGCAATAATAACAAAGTATATTTCTCTGGCACTTTCCCTAACATCAGGGCATCCCAAATCATTTCACAGCCAATGAATTTGAATCTGTAGTGGCTATTGGTGTCGAGGAAATACGTCTGCCTTTCACTTTCATCTTTTTTGAGATGAAGGTGATATTGGCAAGTCCAGCATTTGTTGCTCATGTCTAACTGCCCTCAAATGGTGGATTGGTCAGCCATTTCAGATTACAGTCATGCATATTGCTGTTAGTTCTGTTGTCACCAGCCAGCCCAACTAGGTAAGGATGGCAGATATCCTTGCCAAAAACGCATGAGTGAACCAGATGGGTTCTTAAAAAAATTGATGTTGCAATGCACTCCATGTCTATAAACTGAATAAATTGAGTGGAAATTCTGTCCCCTGAGCACCAGCCAGGATATCTTGGATTGCTGGGCCAATTACATTGAAACAATTCAACAAAAGCATCAAAAATAGTTATGGGAGTCGGCCATTTGGCCCCTCAAACCTGCTCTGCTATTTAAAAGGATCATGGCAGATTCAACACTCCTCATGTCCACTTTCCTGCCTTTATCCCATAACCTTTGATTCATAAATGATCAAATGTCAATTTCTGTCCTTGCCCCCTGTCCTCCAAAAAAACATTCTAATTGTTATTGCAGCACTGTCAGTGCTAACTCCTTAGCTGCCCAGTCCCTAAGGTCTAAAGTTCCCTCCCCCTACCTTTTTGAGTTCACTTTCCATTCTGAAATCAGACAAGGCTCTTGAGGAATATAAAGGAAACAAAAAATAACTTAACAAAGAATTAGGATGGCTGAAAGGGCCCATGAAGTGTTATTGTCAAGTAGGATTACAGAGATTCCGTGGCATTTTATACATGTATTGGGAGCAAGAGAGAAGCAAGGGCAAGGGTAGGGCCACTCAAGGACAAAGGAGAGAATGTGTGGAGCCAGAGGGAGTACTTTGCATCAATATTCATCAAAGAGAAGGAGATGAATAATATGAAGATTATGGAGGGATATGTTGATACTCTAGCGCATGTTGATATTAAGAAGGAAGAGGTGTTGGGTGTCTTGAAAAACATTAAGGTAGGTAAGTCCCCAGGGCCTGATGGGATCTATACCAGGAATATTGAAGGAGCAAAGAGAAGAGTTTGCTGGGGCGTTGACAGAGATCTGTGTATCCTCTTTAACCAGGCAAAGTCCCAGTGACTGGAGAATAGCAATGATCCTTTGTTTAAGAAAGGCAACAGGGATAATCCAGAAAATTATAGGCTGGTGAGCCTTGCAACACTCCAGAGAAATTATTGCAGAAGATTGCTAGGGACAGGATTTACTCACATTTGGAAACAAATGAACCTCTTTGGTACAGTCAGCATGGCTTTATGTGAGGATATTTTCTCTCATAAACTTGATTTAACTTTTTGAGGAAGTGACGAAGATGATTGATGAGGGTAGGGCAATGGATGCTGTCTGCATGAACTTTACAAAAGCCTTTGACAAGGACCCTTTTGCTCGGCTGGTTCAGAAGATTAAGTCAAATGGGATCCATGGTGAGATGGTAAGTTGGATACAAAATCGGCTTGGTCATACAAGACAGAAGGTAGCAATGGAGGGGTACTTTTCTCACTGGAGGTCTGTGAACAGTGGTACAAGAATCAATTCTTGGACCTCTCTTATTTGTGATATATATAAATAATTTGGATGAAAATGTAAGTGATTAGTAAATTTGCAAATGATACAAAGATTGGTGGAGTTGTGGAGAGTGAGAAAGGTTGTCAAACCATTAAGCAAGATATAGATCAGTTGGAAAATTGGACAGAGAATTAGCAGATGCAGTTTAATCCAGACAAATGTAGAGATGCATTTTAGATTGTTAATGGAAGGGGACAGTTTACAGTAAATGGAAGGACTCCTGGAAGCATTGATAAACTGAGGGATGTTGGAGTGCAAGTTCATAGCTCCCTTAAAATGGCCACACAAGTGGATGAAGTGATAAAGAAGGCAGACAGCATGTTCACCTTCATCGGTCAGAGCATTGAGTATAAAAGTTGGTAAAATCATGTTACAGCTGTGTAAGACTTACTTCTGCCACATTTGGTGTATTGCATGCAGTTTTGGTCAACACACTGCAGGAAGGATGTGAACTCTTTACAGAGGATGCAAAAAACTGAGATGTTGTCTGGACTGGAGTGAGTTAGCCAAGAGAGGTTCAGCAAACTTGGATTGATTTCACTTGAGTGTCAGAAGCTGAGGGATGATGTGATAGAAGTCTATAAAATTATGAAAGGTAGGGAGAGGGTATTGGGACCCCAGGGTGGAAATGTCAAATACTAAGGGGCATAGGTTTAAGGTGAGGGGGAAAATATATAAGGGAGATGCATGAGGAGAGTTTTTTTTCACAAGAGAATGGTCGGTGCTTAGAATATGCTGCCAGGAGAGGAGGTAGAAGTGGACACATTAGCAATGTCGAAGAGGCCTATAGACAGACACATGAACAGGCAGGGAATAGAGAGACAATGAACCTCGCGCAGGCAGATGGGATTATTTTCAATTACATCATTGTCAGCATAGACATGGTGGGCTGAAGGGTCTGTTCCTGTGCTGTACTGTTCTATGTTCAATGTTTTTAACATTCTTACTTTAAGATGTTCCTGAAAGACTACCTTCTTAGCCATGATCTTTTGGCCAAATAATCCTTCCAAATAATGTCTGAAGTGATGCACTGTCAAGGTTTGGTTTATATGTATATTGTAAATTTCCTTGCAACGTTCCGTTATGGTTAAGATATTACATAAACGTCATAGACCTGATACAGATATGTCGGGCTGAATGGCCTTTACATTTACTGTAAAATCCTTTGTAGTTCTATGTTCTTTCTTAGGCTCTTGATGAGGCTGCTTCTGATTCCAGTTGACTTTCAGTAGCACTCAGCATAGAAAGCTGATGACAGCAGAAAAAAAACAAAAAAAACTATGGATTCTGAAAATCTGAAAAAAATGCAGAGAATGGCCTAGCAGCATCTGTGGATAGAGAGAGAGAGAAACGGAGTTAACTTTGCAAGTATGGTCTGACCCTTCTTCAGAATTCTTCAGTCCTGAAGAAAAGTCATACCAGATATGAAACGTGCATTCTGTTTCTCTCCCACTGCAGATGCTGCCAGGACGACTGGGTTTCTCCAGCATTCTATGTGTTTGATATCATTTGTTCATCACACAGGCTTCCTCCCACCCTAATAACCTGTTCCACAAAATCCACAAGTCCATCTATTCATGCATTTCATCATTCAGAAATCCAGTTTCCCCTAAAGCTGTCGAAGCTCTCTGCAAACGGGGTGTGGTCTTTCAGGCAGTTTTAAACCCACCCAGCACCTTCCCACACTAGACGACGAGAAAAAAATCCCCGTGTAATATGTGCCAAAAAGGTAAGCTAGGTCTGTCAGGTGCCTTCTCCCTCCCTCCCTCCAACATTCTCTCTCTCTCTGTCACTCTCTTCTTCCCTCCTTCCCTTTCTCTTCCTCTTTCCCCATTACTCTTTCTTTCTTTCCCTCCTCTCATTTTCGCTCCAAATTTCTCTCCTCTTCACTTTCTTTGATGCTCTCCTTTATCTTCTTCTCACTATCACCCTCTCACCCTCCTCTTTCTCTGTCTACCTCTCATTTTCTTTCAAATTCTTCTGTCTCTGCTTCACTTACACTCTCGCTCTCCTATTCATTTTTTTTTAAATTACTTTTTCGCTCTGTATTATTGTCCCTTTGAATTCTACAGTTTGCCAGCTCTTGTGCTGGATATTATAGCTGTAGCTTGGCCTGCAAGGACAGGATTAAAACTCTGAACTCACATCCTTGAGGCATTACGATTTAAAAATAAAATGGAAACATTGCCAGATTGTATCAAATCAGTGGCCTGAATAAATCAGAAAACAAGTAAATCAATTCCGAACGATATAGCTCTCCTTCGTCTGCTAATTGCAGTTGTGCGAGCGATTACATGGAACTAATCTTTCCGATTCACTACTAACTCCTCCTGAGCTGTCAGGAGACTTGCTTCATTTTCCAGCTACCAGCTGGTAGCTGCATGGAGTCATAGAGATGTACAGCATGAAAACAGACCCTTCGGTCCAACTCGTCCATGCTGACTAGATATCCCAACCCAATCTAGTCCCACCTGCCAGCACCCTGCCCATATCCCTCCAAACCCTTCCTATTCATATACCCATCCAGACGCCTTTTAAATGTTCCAGTTGTACCAGCCTCCACCAGTTCCTCTGGCAGCTTATTCCATACACACACCACCCTCTGCATGAAAAAGTTGCCCCTTCAGTCTATTTTATATCTTTCCTCTCTCACCCTAAACCTCTAGTGCTGGATTCCCCGACCCCAGGGACTTTGCCTATTCATGTCCCTCATAATTTTGTAAACCTCTATAAGGTCACCCCTCAGCTTCCAACGCTCCAGGGAAAACAGCCCCAGACTGTTCAGCCTCTCCCTGTAGCTCAAATCCTCCAACCCTGGCAACATCCTTGTAAATCTTTTCTGAACCCTTTTAAGTTTCACAACATCTTTCCGATAGGAAGGAGACCAGAATTGCACGCAATATTCCAACAGTGGCCTAACCAACATCCTGTACAGCCACAATATGACCTCCCAACTCCTGTACTCAATACTCTGACCAATAAAGAAAAGCAGCTTTGCCATAGTTCCCGATAATTCAATTGTGATGACACAGTCATGTTATCCTGCACAAAGTTGGCATGTAGCTGCATAGATTTACAGTGGTGCTCGTCTAATAAACCATTGCCAGCCAAGGCTGAGTGTGTAGCACTCAGTGGGTTCATTCCACTCTACAAATATGAGCAGATAATCTTGACTTATCTCTCCTGGCTCACTGTGTGCTGCCCCTTCAGAGATATGTTTTTTTTTTATTCGTTCCTGTCCGGTTCTCAGTTGACTGCAAAAGATCCCATGGCATTGCACAGCAAGGCAAGAGTGTTTTGCTGCAGATGGAGGCTGTATGACACATCATCCCTACATCAATTCTCCAGACGTGCATTCTCCTGTTCTTTCCCTGTCAAGATACTTTCTAATCACCCTGTTCACAGTTGTTGTTGCACACCTCTGGAGCAAGGTGACACTTGAATCCTGGGCCCTCTGGCTCAGATTTAGGCACACTTACCATTGCTGCACAATAATCCGCAACCCCCATCCCTCCCCAACTCTTTCAAAATAAATAAATCACTTATTTTGATTTCAATAAGTATGTGAAGGTGTCTTTAAAACTACGACTGAACCTGCCTTCACCACAATTCCAGGCCAAAGTGAGGATTTCAGAAGCTGGAGATCTGGTTCGAGAGTGTGGTGCTGGAAAAGCACAGCCGGTCTCAGCGTCTCAGGAGCAGGAGAGTCAACATTTCGAGCATAAGCTCTTCATCAGAAAACATTATATCTTTTCTTTCTCACCCAAAACTATGGCCTCTAATTCTGGACTCCCCCCGCCCCAGGAAAAAGCCTTTGTCTATTTACCCTATTCATGCCCCTCATGATTTTGTAAACCTCTATCAGGTCACCCCTCAGCCTCAATTGCTCCAGGGAAAACAGCCCCAGCCTATAGCTCAAATCCTCCAATCTTTAATACTTCGACTGAACCTGCCTCCACCACAATTCCAAGCAAAAGTGAGGATGCTGGAGATACTGGAGATCAGAGTCGAGAATGTGGTGCTGGAAAAGCACAGCTGGTCAGTCAGCATCCGAGGAGCAGGACAGTCGATGTTTCGAGCATAAGCTCTTCATCAGGAAACATTCTTGATGAACAGCTGATGCTCAAAATGTCGACTTTCCTGCTCCCTGACTGGCTGTGCTTTTCCAACACCACACTTTTTAACACAATTCCAGGCGGTTCATTCTAGACCTGCAACACTCAGTGTTTGTTGAAGTCCCTTCTCCTCCTGTCATATTTATTTGTTTTGCAAATCACTTTCAATCTGTGCTCTCTTGCTTTTGATCCTTTTACGAGTGGAAACGTTTTCTCTCTGTCTACTCTGTCCAGATGCCTCATGACTTTAAAACCTCAGTCAAACCTCCTCTTAATCTTCCTCTCTCTAAAGCCAGCAGTCCTAACTTTTCCAATCTAAATTCAAAGCTGAAGTTTCTCATTTCTGGACTTACAAACCTCTTCTGCACTCTGTCCAACGTATTCATGGCCTTCCTAAAGTATGGTACTCGGAACTCAATCAATTCTGTATTTAACACAGAAATTAAAAACAGAAATTGCTGGAAAAGCTCAGCCGGTCTGGCAGCATCTGTGGAGAGAAATCACATGTATCAGTTCAGGTCGAGGGGCCCTTACTCACAACTGATTGTAGATAAGAAAATGTTCTATGTCTTTTTCCATGCAGTATAAACTCTTGTATTCTATGGCACCATTAATAAAGCCACAGAGACTGAATGTTTTGTTTGTTGTTGGTGGGATGGGGTGTCACTGACATGGCCAACAATTGTTATCCATCCTTAATGGGTGCCTTACCATTTCAGAAGACAGTTTAGAGTCAACCACATTGTTGAGGGTCTGCAGTCACATTTAGATCAGAACTAGTTATGTTGGCAGATCAGGTAGGGATGGCAGATTGCCTCCTCTGAAGTGCATTAATGTCTTAACTAATCTCCATTTCTCCATCGGCCCTCTTTTAGAGCAGAAGAGTGAGTTGCCTCCAGTGTGGGTGACGAGGAAGATAATGATGGTGGGTAGAAGAGGACAGCCAAGTAGAAGGTGTATGCAGAACAACATGAGGAAGCGTGATGGGGTGAGGAGAGGGTGATAGTGACTGTGCCCACCACCGTAGCCTCCACAGGGGGTGCATGGAGGAACAGGGGAGGCATCATTAAGTTGTAAAGCCAGTGTTCATGTGGCAACAGAAAAGTTTGAGGCATCATTTAATGTGGTGGTTCTCCACATGTGGGGAATGAGTGGAAGAGGTTTGCCAGGGTTGTGCACAGAAACAGGAAACATGGAAGCTCATTGGGAGTGTGAGAGAAATCTTGGTGACCAGGTGGAGCCTGTGTCCAACACAAACTGTATTCCCTGTCATTACTTTCCATTGGATTATCCTTCATAGGGAGGGACTGTCTAAACAGGTGGGATCTGCTCACTGAAGTTTAGAGTTTAGATACAATCTCATTGAAACACATGGGATTCTAAAGGGACTTGTCAGGGTAAATGCTGAGGGGATATTCTCCCTCTTGGGAGGTTCTAGGGTCAGAAGACAGTTAAACTCAGTGCCCATCATCTCTCTCTAATGAGAAAGCTGCCTGGTGGTCAGTTAAGACTATAGTAACTTCATTCCTTTTATATATGTGGGTACAGAAGAGGTTCAGAAGGGGGTTAGAGTTTTATACAATAAGGTTATAGGTCGATGCTTTATAATTGCTTATCTGTAGTTAGAATCTTGCTACTTGTCCTAAATAGTGATCCTAGTTAAATATAGAAATCTGGGCTGGGCTTTCTATCAACCTCAGGGCTTTTGATGAAGGGCTTTTGCCCAAAACATCGATTTTCCTGCTCCTCAGATGCTGCCTGACTGGCTGTGCTTTTCCAGCACCACTCTAACCTAAACCCCTCCTTTTTGTCAACCTCAGTCTAAAAGACAGGTACATTGAGATTACGAAAAGCCTGCAAAGTTAATTAACTTTTATGATGACTCTGAGAATAGTGGGACTCGATCCCCAGTGCACTATCCCAGTGAGAGTCGAAAAGTGTGGCACTGGAAAAAGCACAGCAGGTCAGGCAGCATCTGAGGAGCAGGAGAGTCGACATTTTGGGTATAAGCCCTTCGTCCTGATGAAGGGTCCTGACTCTCCAGCATCACTTTCTCCTGGTCACTGTCCCAGTGAGCAATAACAATAGCTGGTGGTTGCATTGCTAATATTTGGCTCACATTGTTCATTTGTACATGTTCTCTTTTCGCCAGCTGTAAATAAAAGCTTGTGGTTGGAATTGTCCCATTGCTTGTCTGTAGGTGACGTTCCCCCATTGGACAATGGCCCAGTGGCCATTGGGACCAGGGTAGTGGTAACTTAGAGTGTTCAGTTGGGATGTAGTGACCATGCAGGTGAAATGTGTGGTTGGTGGTTCACAGAGTGACAGGGGCCAGAGAATGAGGTTGTATGTGCGAGGGAGTTTCAGCCATGTACCATGGACACTGTAGCTGCCCTTGTGAAAGAGGAACAAAGCTGGATTTTCAGTGATTGTCCAGGCGCCCGGCAGCCTTTCAAAGGTCGTTTGATTTGATTTGTTATTGTCACATGTTCCTAGCTACATTGGAAAGCTTTGTTTTGTATGTAGGACAGGCAGATCATTTCATACAAAGTGCATGAGGGTAATAGAACAGAGCAAGCAATACAATGTTTGGCTGCAAATTTAAAATCTGAGAGGTCCATTCAGAAATCTAATAACAGCAAAGATTCAAGAAGCTGCTCTTGAACCTATTTGTACCAGAATATGACCTTTTATATTTTCTGCTTGACTGAAGAGGGTGGAGGTCAATATAACGGTGGGGAAGGAGTCTTTGATAATGTTGGCTACCTTCCTGAGGCAGAGGCAAGTATAGATGGAGTCAATGGATGGAAGGCTGGTTTGTGTGATGGACTGGGCCGTGTTCATGAATCTCTGTAGTTTCTTGTGATCTTGGGCAGAGCTGTTGCCAAACCACACTGTGATGCATCAGACAGAATACTTTCTATGGTGCATCTATAGAAATTAGGAATAGTCCTTAGCCTCCTGAGGAAGTAGAGATTGTACAAGCACACGGGCTAGCAGTCTTTGACTTGTATCTCCTGAACGGCGTGTTGTTCTGATGATGGTGATGACAAGGTAGGGCTGGCTTCAGACATAAAGGACACCGTAGAGACGGAGTTGGCAGTTAATGAGGTGGGCTTAATAAGATGCAGCAAGAAATCTCACTATGCCTCATGGAGGCAATCTCTCCAAAAAAACTGACACAAATCCATGACTCTCTGTGACTCGAACTTGCATGTGGCTAAATAAATGTAAAATTCTGCCCAATGGCAAACTGTTCCCATTTACCAATACCTGAGGACAAATTTTAAAGTTTTGAGTTGGAGTTGCAGGAGGGAAGCGAGGAAGAACTTGAATCTCAATGAATCAGCACTCACTATCAATGAATGTGGTGGAAGCAGACAGAATGGGGAACGTTAAAAGGAAATTCAGTGTGTGGTTGGGGCAAGCACATGGATATGAAAATTGAGGGGGAAAGGGACTGTTTGGGTGACTCGACAGAGAGCTAGTGCAAAGGTGATGGCCTGAATGGCATCCCCTGTAATGTTCCCTTTAAGCTGATAAGCCACGCAGCCACGGAGAGGGTTGCATTGACTTCCAGTTTCAGAGGTTTGCCACAGAGGTCTGCACAGAAGAAAAGATATTAGAAGAATTATAGTCCTGTACCCTCAGTGCTCTTTTATAAAATTGTTGATTGTATAAACTTACTGTGCAAAATCTGACTGTTCTGCATTTTTCAAAAGTGCTTAATTAGCCGTAAAGTGCCTTCGGATGTCCTACAGTCAGGAAAAACACTGTATTTACGTGACAGACCTATGTTTACATGACAGGTTGAGCCAAGTGAATTTGCGTCTGTTCAGTTACTTGCTGTAATTAGCTCAACAGCCATTTACACACAAACAAAGATCCCTTGAGAATGGGCAACTTGTGGTAGGTTGAGGGAGGAATGGTGACTAGAATTAGAATTAGGTTTATTGTCACTAGGTAACTGGGGGAAGATCACTCTGTGGCCCTGTCTGAGTGTGAGTTGTACAGGGGAGTGGGAGGTTTAATTCCTGCTCTATACTCAGTTAGCTGAACTGAATAGGGTGGATTTAGAGCCACTGCAGTCAAAGTCAGTGGCATTGCACGAATTGAGACAAAAAAAACAAGATGCAGAGATCTCACTCCAGGTAGTTAAGCTAGAGGAGTGAAAAGACAGTGTAGCCTTTGAACAGGATACCTCAATTATCAAAAGCTTCCTTATAGTACATCCATTCAGCCGTCTCAGTGCCAACTATGACTGATGGTTCTTCTTGTGAAAGCCCCGAGGCTATGAACTGTTTGGCCAGGGTGGTCAACATCTACCAAACCGAGACTAGGTCGTCAGGAGCTGGAAATCCAGCCGATCTTTTACCATCCCGAATGCAGAGTGCTGAAGTCTATGTGATTAAAATATCACATTCTCAGAGCTCCATGGAATCTGGCTCCACTCTGGACTGTAGGCCTGAACCTTTAGGACTGGAGTCTTTGCCAACTGAGAGCAGAGCTCTTGCACCTCAATTAGTTTTCTGTGATGTAGAATTACACTCGAGTTTTACATAACAGAAAAAAAAGGCTGTTTGATCTATGAAGCCATTTATACTCCACACATACCTCCTCCTACACAAGTTCACTTCATCCTGTCAAGGCATTCAGTTTAAGGCATAATATTAATGAGGTGAAATCATGCTTTGTGAGATGGGATGTCAGCGTTTAAATGGATTAATGTCCCTACAAAGTGTTTCCACCTATGCTGTGAGGACAGGACCTGACACTGAGATGCAGACAAGCTGCACAGTGCTGGAAAAGAATAAGAAGTTTCCTTTAACCTGCTCCAGCAGAGACACTCAAGGCTAACCTTGACAGGATTCTTATAAATGTCACTGTAAAAGCTCCAGTATGTACTCCTGGGAAGCACTGTGACCTGGGAAGGTTGTACGGTCTCCACTGAGAAGGACCAGATAATCTTTAGTTGAGCAGCTTGTGTCAATGATGAATTTGTGCAGTGGGTAAATCAAAGTCTCAGCCTCTGATGTGATAGCCAGGATGATGCATGAGAAAGGTACGGGCTTCAGCTGGATGTTATATGTCAGCTTTATTGGTTCTTCACCTGTCAAGGTCAACACTTTTTCATCCTCTGGCTTTATTCACAGTATAACCACCAGAAAGCCTTCTCCAGAGAATGGAGAAAGGTGAGAAGCCGGCCTGATATGTGAAGTGTGAACCATATCTGCAGTGTACGTTACCTACATGGGGCATACTGCAGAAACACGCTGAGTCTAGCCGAGATGGAATTCCCATGACCCTCCAGATTCAGAGCAGCAAGTGCATTGGAGCAATCAGTCCCCAGGTTCTGCTCTCTGTCAGGCACATCACTCTGACTTGAAGACATGGTATCAAAGTTGGGAGAACCCCTCCCTCACAGCCTTGTGCCAATTGAGTAGCATGGTCAAATTGGATCGATTTCTGTTCATTCACTCAGGAAATGCGGCTCCCCTGGTGAGACCAGCATTTAATGCCCCATCCTTAATTGTTCTTAATCACCATCATCTCAAGGACGATGAGACAATCATTCAATCCCGACAGTGCAGAAGTAGGCCATTCAGCCCATTGATTCCACACTGATCCTCTGAAGGGCATCTCACCCTGCCCACCATAACCATAAAGCCCTGCATTTCTGATGGCTAATCCATTAATTTATACACCCCTGGACATTATGGGTAATTTACCATGGCCAACCCATCTGACCTAGACTTCTTTGGACTGTGGGAGGAAATCAGAACACCCAGAGGAAACCTCTGCAGACATGGGGAGAATGTGCAAACTCTACACAGACAGTCATCCCAAGCGTGGAATTGAGCCCGGCTCCCTGGTGCTATGAGGCAGCAGTGCTAACCACTAAGCCACTGTGCCATCCATAATGGGATAGGCCATAAATGCTGGCTTAGCGAGTGAAACCCACATCTTCTGAAAGACTTGAAAAAAAAATGTGTTCTCAAGATCTCAGGAATGTCTCAAAACACTTTACAGTCAACTATATATTTTGGAAGTGCAGCCACTTTAGGAAATATGACAGTCCATTTATACACTGAGATCTGAGGTAAATAGCAATGTGATAGTAACCAAATGATCTACTTTCTTACAGATATTAGCTGAGACATAAATATTAGCCAGGATACTTCACCGCATTGAACCTGCCTCCACCCAACTTCCAAGCAATGCATTCCAGACCCTAACAAACTTACATTTGCTTCTTTTGCAAAACACTTTAAAACCCCTCCATCTGATTCTCATTCTGTTTATGAGTGGGAACAATTCCTTCCTGTCACTCCTATCTAGTCTCCTCATGATATTAAGAACTTCTACCAATTCTCCTCTTAGCTTTCTGCCCTGCAAAGTGTGGTTAGCTTTGATAAGAGGTTTATGAGTCTCTTATAAGGTTTGCATCCACAAGAGAACACAGTTCAGTCTGGACTGACTTGTTTCTTTCCCCTTCTGGAGGGTTGTTTGAAATTCTGTTGCATCCATATGTGCAGCATTCCATTGGTCTCTCTCTTGCTCTCTCTCTCACGCACTCTCTCTGTATCGTGTTCTCTCAGCCACTTAATTTCCATAGGAGGCCTTTTTAAAAGGACATGTTTTGGAATTACAAGTTAAACCTTTCCATTGTATGCTATGGGATTCTGATTGGTGGTCATGACATACTGCCCCACGATTCTAGATTCCCAGATGAGCAGTAACATTCTCACAATATCTACTCTCCCAAGGTCCCACAGGATCTTACATGTTTCAATAATACCTCATCTCAACCTTCGAAACCTCAATGATTTTTGGGCCGGATTTGCTCAAACGTTCCTGGTAAGACAACCCCATGATTCCAGGAATCAGTCTTGTGCACCCTCTCTGAGCTGCTTCCAATGCAATTCTTTCTTATGGAGACCAAAATTTTATGCAATATCCATATGCAGTCTCATTAGTCCCCTGTATAGTTATAGGAAGATCTCCCTACTTTTATACTGCACCCATCTTGCAAACAAAAAGGCCAACTTTTCAACTGCCTAAGCACTGGCGATAACTGCATGCTAACCTCTCATGATTTAAGTAAAGGGTTTCCTACTCCTACTCACAAATATAGGATGGACAAGCTACCTGAATTGCTGTAGCTGCCTTCCATACCTCTTCACTTTAAGGATTCATAACTTTGAGGAGAAAGTGAGGACTGCAGATGCTGGAGATCAGAGCTGAAAATGTGTTGCTGGAAAAGCGCAGCAGGTCAGGCAGCATCCAGGGAACAGGAGAATCGACGTTTCGGGCATAAGCCCTTCTTCAGGATTCATAACTTTGTCATGCGAGGAGCCATTGAAAACTCAGGGTCTATATTCAATGGAACTTAAAAGGATGAGGGGGAATCCAGTTGAAACTTACAGACCACTGAGTGACCTGGATTGAGTGGATGTGGAGAAGATGTTTCCAATAGTGGGAAAGACTAAGACCGAAGGGCACAGCCTCAGAGTGAAGAGATAATCCTTCGAACTAAGATGATGGGGAATTTCTTCAGCCAGATGATAGTGAATCTGTGGAACTCATTGCCATAGAATGCCATGGAGGCAAAGTCATTGAGTCCATTTAGGACAGAGATAGGTTCTTTATTTGTAAGGGAATCAAGGGTTATAGAGACAGAGAGTCACAGCGTTGTACAGCACTGAACAAACCCTTTAGTCTTGCTCATCCATGCTGACCAGATACCTGAAATAAACCTCGTCCCATTTGCCAGCATTGGCCCATATCGTCCTAATCTGTTCCTTACACAGGCAAGGCAGGAGAATGGGGTTGAGGAGCACATCAGCCATGTTTGAGTGGCAGACAGACTCGATAGGCCAAATGGCCTAATTCTGCCCCAACATCTCATGGTCTTGTGCTGTGCCTCTATTTCTATAGAATGCTACGTTGCTTTTATTACAGTGTCGAATCATTCCCATTATCCACCAGAAAATCATTCCAAAAGCAATCACTCTTTCAATATGAAGCATTTCCTAATTCTTCCTTTTTTTTTTCATTCTTCTCAACCTTTATAGCCTGAAGTGCTTTCAGGCAACACAGAAAGTTTTTCATCCATCACCAAATCACTTGCATCACTTCTGTTCCTTCATCCTTCACTACTAAAGGAAGTGTTTCCTAATAGCAGTATGAAACAATTTGCTGCTGAACATCCTTAAATTGGAATTGTCAGTGAGTCTGCAACCTTTAACCCTTCGCAAGGTAAATCTATCCAGTTGGATGTATTGTCGGCCTAAAACCTCAAGAAAGAGAAGCCATAAATAATCAAAGGGCTCAGTCACCTTTACTGTCCATAGACAAGATCCTATAATGAAATTTCCTACTCTTCAGTAATTTACTGACTGGCAAAATTACCTCAGGATACAACATATCCATGCAAACCACTTGTTTGAGTTAACCCATATATCAATATATTAGAATCTCAACCCATTAGAAGCAGTCTGTGATTTTGTTTGTGTTCTTGAGGATTTAAGTCTGACAGTATATCCTTTAAACATGTACTTTTGAATATTTATTTTTAAACACCAATTCTGGATTATGAGTACTTTACGATAGAGTATATGATATTCAACATTCCTGATGAAGGATTTATGCCCGAAACGTCAACTGTCCTGATCCTCGGATGCTGCCTGACTTGCTGTGCTTTTCCAGCACCACACCTTTGACTCTGATCTCCAGCATCTGCAGCCCTCACTTTCTCATAGTTGCTATAACCTTACTGTGAAGCCTCTTCCAAGGATATCTACCTTGAAGAAACTCTCCTCCTCCCTCAACAAGAATCTCAGCGAGTCTCTCTTTCACTGCACCCTCCCCGCCCCCGCCCCCCCCCCCCCCCCCCGCCTCCCAGATCGTAACATTCCTGATGAAGGGCTTATGCCTGAAATGTCAACTCTCCTGACCTGCTGTGCTTTTCCAGCACCACATGTTTTGGCTCTATATGGTCATCAAAGTTAAGTATAAAATGATCATTCCATTTTACATATAGATATAATTGTTAAATACTCCTTAAGAAATAATTGCTACTCAAAATAAATGTAAGGAAGATTATACTCACAGACCAGTGTAATTCCTTAATAAGATGGAGTGTATTTGTCACCAGCTTGAAGAGGGTGTTTGGAGTCAATCACAAGGACCTCAATTGGAGCAGCACGGTAGCTCAGTGATTAGCACTGCTGCCTCACAGCACTAGGGACACGGTTTGATTCCAGCCTCAGGCAACTGAGTGGAGTTTGTACATTCTCCCTGTGTCTGCGTACATTTCCTCCCACAGTCCAAAGATGTGCAGGAAAGTGGGTGCTGCAGATGCTGGAAATTAGAGTCAAGTTTAGAGTAGTGCTGGAAAGGCAGAGAAGGTCGGGCAGCATCCGAGAAGCAGGAAAATCGACGTTTCGGGCAAAAGCCCTTCATCAGGAATGAATGATTAGGTGAATTGGCCATTCTAAGTTGCCCATAATGTGAGGTGCATTAGTCAGAGGGAAATGGGTCCGGGTGAGTTATTCTTCGGAAAAAAGGTGTGGGTTTGTTGGGCAGAAGGGCCTGTTTCCACACTGTAAGGAATTAAACATGTGGCTCAGTAATCAAAAAAAAATCTACTCTTGTCTATGTTTGAATTTTTTTTTGTTTTATTCGAGCTCACAGAATGTAGTTCATCAAAAACCTGCTGCTGTTGTTTGTTGTACGGTCTTGTCGAGAAAATGATTCTCAATAGACCTTAATAAATCCCTTTTTCAACAGATCAATTATAACCTTACAAGATGCATCATCAAATCACCTGCATCACTTCTGTTCCTTCAGCCTAAAGGAAGTGTTTCCTGATCGCAGTATGAAACAACTTGCTCCCTACAGTTTACAGAAATGGTTCATTTGTAATAAATTGAAGCCCCACAGTGTGTAAAGAGGCCCCTTGAGTTTGCATGGATTCTCCAAACAGTATCCCACCCAGATTCAGCCCCCTACCCTACCCCCACAAACCCACACCTACCACGACAAATCCATCTCACCTGTACACTATAGGGTAATTTAATATGACCTAACCTGCACATCTTTGGACTGTGGGAGGAACCTGGAGCACCTGGATGTAACCCATGCTGATGTAGGGAGAACATGCAAATTCCACACAAGCAGTCACCCAAGGCTGGAATCAAACCTGGGTCCCTGGTGCTGTGAGGCAACAGTACCAACCACAGAGCCACCTGTGCAAGTTTAATAAGACCCTTCCACACATCTCTGTGTCTACAGTACTATCTGAGAGCTTGCTTCTGGCAAATTTCAAATTCTCATAATGCTTAGATTGTATTTTACATTTAACGCTCTAATTG
The DNA here is from genome assembly GCF_004010195.1 of Chiloscyllium plagiosum. NCBI lineage: Eukaryota > Metazoa > Chordata > Chondrichthyes > Orectolobiformes > Hemiscylliidae > Chiloscyllium > Chiloscyllium plagiosum. Next base: position 75,986,981 of record NC_057721.1, read on the forward strand.
CTGATTAGTTGGGTGATTTTTTTTGCAGTCGCAGTTAACATTGAAATGACATTGAAGATTATCTTTCTCTGTTCGACTTTTGGTGCACAGAATGAATTCCACAGAATGTACAGAGTAAAACTGAACATTCACCCTAATGGCTCCATGCTTTGGTGTTTGATCCAGCAAACATTCTCCCACCATATTTCATCTCACCCTATTAACATGTCTTCCTGTTCCTTTCTCCCACATTATTAGATTACATTACCTACAGTGTGGAAGCAACAAGTCCACACCGACCCTCCGAAGAGAAACCCACCCCCCCCTTATATTTACCCCTGACTAATCCACCTAACACTAGGGGCAATTTAGCATTACCAATTCACCTAACCTGTACAACTTTGGACTGTGAGAGGAAACTGGAGCACCCGGAGGAAACCCACACAGACACAGGGAGAATGTGCAAACTCCACACAGACAGTTGCTTGAGGCGGGAATTGAACCCGGGTCCCTGGCACTGTGAGGCAGCAGTGCTAACTACTGAGCCACCATGCTGCCCCAAGATTATGCTATCTAGTATTCCCTTCAATCCACTGACAATGTTCACTTCAGGTATTTCAGATGGAACAGAATTCTACGGGCCCTGGCAGGCAGTGGGATGTTGGTGCCTCTCACTGCCAGGTGCAACATCACTTTGTCCTGCCATTAACTCCAACCTATTCTAAGCACACTGTCACTTACTGGCTTGCTGTCACCTTACCCACCTGGTCCATTGACTCTCTTCTTACCTGGCACTCTATGCACCTGGCATCTTAACCCCACCCTTACCTACATGCATATTCTTTCACAGCAGCTGTCTAAATGATTGGCTGTGATGTTAGATGTTTACATCAAAGAACCGGGTATCTACTGTCCTGATAAAGGGGGCATGATTTGACTTCCTTTGCCCTGATTATTCTGCAAGAGAACACGAAACAGGGGCAGAAATAGACTGTTTGGTCCATCAAGCCTAGTTCCCCCATCCAATGCCTGATCTTGGCCATATCCCATGATTCCCCTGAAAGGCAAAAAAGTCTGTTGATCCTACATTAAATGTATCCAATGATGAAGAATCCAAAAACCCTCTGAGTAAAGGAGTTAGGCAGTCAAATTGTATAATGAATATCCCCACTGTAGATAATTTTATGATCTAGCCAATGACTCAGCAGCTCCCATTACATGGAGACATTGCCAGATGAAGGGTGCTGATGCCTCTGGAAGCTCACAGGACTGTCAGAGATGGGGTTCAATGCTCAAAGATAATCCACACAGGGAAGAAAGATCTATTATTCCAATGACCTCAGGTTCCTCCCTCGCCCTTGGTGTTTTGGACTAAGCCAGACCAATCAAAACATTCTTAAGCAGGCAGCCCAGACCATAACTTTCAATGTGTTTCGCTAAGTGTACAGTGAAAATTACCCAGAGTAAATTAGAACGGTTGACTACCAGGTTTTAAAACAGAAAAAAAAATATTCACAAGATTACACAATGAAACACAAAGAACAGAATTAAGAACCCCTACAGAACTCAGTCTATCCAAAGTAGACATAATTATGCTGTTCCGAATGTACATAACTGTCCCAATAAGCAACCCCTTAAAAACCAGTACATATGGAACACAAGCTCACAGGTTGATGTTAGAAAGGCAGAGAGAGAGAGAGAGAGTTTGTTTCCACACAGCTCACTGTTGAACTCCCACCTAGTTCTGGACTGAACTAAACTGCTCAGCTAGAGAGCTGACCACTCCCCTTTCATTAAACAGGTCACTTCTAAAACATGACCACTTTGGCCTGAAGTATCATCTGTTTATATATACACAAAAACGCCTCTCGATATCCTTTCATCTCTGCACCAAGCCAGTCTAATCAACACCGAGAGTGGTTTACTCCTCTGAAAAAACCAAGGACATAACATCCTTGAGAAAAGGAACTGATTTTAGAAAAAATAAACCAGCTTTGTAACATTGGCTTCTGTGAAACCGTGATTTTTGTTTAATCTGTAGGGGGCTCAAGGTCTCCTGTTTGTCTTGACCATAGCCATCCTTACTCCTTGCCCTCTCCGATGCTTTCTGCTGAGGTACTAGAGTTGCCAGCCTTCTGACTGGGCCGGCAGCATTGTACGGCAGCCTACAGGTGGCCATTCAGAATGCCTGTGAAAAACCTGCCAAGGGGTCTTTCTACTGTTCAGTTATTAGGCTTGGGTATTACAACAGGAACTACTGGAGAAACACAACAGATCTGGCAGCATCAGTGGAGAGAGAAACTCAGTTAACGTTTACAAAGAAGGTTTACCAGGATGCTGCCTGGCCTGGAGGGCTTGAATAAGCTCGGACTTTTCTCTCTGGAGAGAAGGAGGAAGAGAGGAGACCTGATCAAAGTGTACAAAATAATGAATGGCATAGATAGAGTCAATAGCCAGAGACTTTTCCCCAGGGCAGGATTGACTGGTACGAGGAGTCATAGTTTGAAGATATTAGGAGGAAGGTATAAAGGAGACGTCAGAGGTAGGTTCTTTACACAGAGAGTTGTGAATGCATGGAATGCGCTGCTAGCTGTGGTGGTGGAAGCAGAATCATTGGGGACATTTAAGCAACTGCTGGACATGCACATGGATAGGGGTGCGTAGGTTAAGTTATTTTATTTTACATTAGGATTAAACCTTGGCACAACATCATGGGTCAAAGGGCCTGTTCTGTCCTGTACAGTTCTATGTTCTATCTTTCATAGAAATTTAAAAATTAGGAATGGGCTCATTGGGCCCGTTACACCATCCAGTACAATCATTGTTGATTATCCAACTCCGTCCCCTGTTCACTTTCTCTCCATACCCTTTGATCCTTTTAGTCCTGTATCTAACTCAAACAAAAACAAAAATTGCTGGGGGATAGACAAAACTAGGCAGATCTGGCACAGATACTACCAATAGAACATAGAACATAGAACAGTACTGCACAGAACAGGCCCTTCAGCCCACGATGTTGTGCTGACCATTGATCCTCATGTATGCACCCTCAAATGTCTGTGACCATATGCATGTCCAGTAGTCTCTTAAATGTCGCCAATGACCTTGCTGCTGGCAACGCATTCCATGCTCTCACAACTCTCTGTGTAAAGAACCCACCTCTGACGTCCTCTCTATACTTTCCTCCAACCAGCTTAAAACTGTGACCCCTCGTGTTAGCCATTTCTGCCCTGAGAAATAGTCTCTGGCTATTGACTCTATCTATGCCTCTCATTACCTTGTATACCTCAATTAGGTCCCCTCTCCTCCTCCTTTTCTCCAATGAAAAATCTTTCCTATAATAGGGTGACCAGAACTGGACGCAGTATTCCAAGTGCAGTCGAACCAAAGTTTTGTAGAGCTGCAACAAGATCTCACGACTCTTAAACTCAATCCCCCTGTTAATGAAAGCCAAAACACCATATGCTTTCTTAACAACCCTGTCCACTTGGTAGCCATTTTAAGGGATCTATGTACCTGCACACCAAGATCCCTCTGTTCCTCCACACTGCCAAGAATCCTATCCTTAATCCTGTACTCAGCTTTCAAATTCGATCTTCCAGAATGCATCACCTCCCATTTATCCAGGTTGAACTCAATCTGCCACCTCTCAGTCCATCTCTGCATCCTGTCAATGTCCCGCTGCTGTCTACAACAGCCCTCTATACTGTCAATGACACTTCCAACCTTTGTGTCATCTGCAAACTTGCTGACCCATCCTTCAATCCCCTCATCCAAGTCATTAATAAAAATTACAAAAATTACAAACAGTAGAGGCCCAAGGACAGAGCCCTGTGGAACATCACTCATCACTGACTTCCAGGCAGAATATTTTCCTTCTACTACCACTCGCTGTCTTCTGTTGGCCAGCCAATTCTGTATCCAGACAGCTAAGTTCCCCTGTATCCCATTCCTCCTGACCTTCTGAATGAGCCTACCATGGGGAGGCTGAAGTCCATATACACCATATCCACAGCTCGACCCTCATCAACATTTCTAGTCACATCCTCAAAGAACTCGACAAGGTTTGTGAGCAATATGACTCTCCTTTGGAACTGGGACTAAAGACATTGTCAAAGAGTTACATAACATGGAAACAGATCCTTCAGCCCAACCTGTCCATGCTGAACAGATATCCTAATCTGATCTGATCCCATTTGTCTACATTTCACCCATATCCATCTAAACCCTTCCTATTCACAGTGGTTAGCACTGCTGCCTCACAGCGCCGGAGACCTGGGTACAATTCCCACCTCAGGCGACTAACTGTGTGGAGTTTGCATGTTCTCCTCGTGTCTGTGTGGGTTTCCCCCGGGTGCTCTAGTTTCCTCCCACAGTCCAAAGATGTGCAGGTTAGGTGAGTTGGCCATGCTAAATTGCCCATAGTGTTAGGTGAAGGGGTAAATGTAGGGGAATGGCTCTGGGTGGGTTGCGCTTCGGTGGGTCGGTGTGGACTTGTTGGGCCGAAGAGCCTGTTTCCTCACTGTAAGTTATCTAATCTATTCATATGTCCATTCTGAAGCCTTTTAACTGTTGTAATTGTACCAGCTTCCACCACTTCCTCTGGCAGCTTATTCCATACATGCTCCACCTCTGCATGAAAAATCTTTCCCTTCTCACCTTAAACCTATGCCCTCTAGTTTTGGACTCCCCTACCCTGAAGAAAAGACCTTGAATCTTCATCCTCTCCATGTTTCTCACCTTGAACAAAAACAGAAATCACTGGCAAACTCAGGCAATGATACTTCCAACCTGCTGAGCTCTGGATCAGATTGAGCGGTGAAGTTTTCCATCAAGATATAGAGGAGGAACTTAACAGCGTTTCGTTTACCAGCTTCACTTCATAAGATGAGGTTAATTTAAATTTTGCAACTAACTTAGGGGGCATTGCTTCCTTTCTATTCAGCATGGAAGTATGACAGAAAATAAAACTCACCCACATTTTACACTGGTTGGGGAATTGCAATAAAGGAAGAATATGCATTTCCATAAAGCATTCAGGTTATCCCAAAACACTTCATAAGGATGAAGCACTTTAAAATTGTCATCGCTAATGTCATGTGAAATCATGTTATATCATGTTATCTCATGTAATGTCATGTCCTGTTAATTTGCAAGCCAATTTATGCATAAAAAGTACCATGATAATGACAAGACAATCTTTTTCAGTGGTGTTTATCGAAGGATGAATATTATTCTGGTCACCAGGGATGAATATTGCCATGGAATCATTATATCCATCTGAAAGGGAAGACTGGAGCACAGATTGGCGTATCATTCAAAAGATGATAAACCTGAGGTAGAGTACCTGCCCCAATTCCACTCACACTGCACTTTCCAGGGTGCCACCCTAGATGCTGTGCTCAAACCACAAGAGTGGATTTGAACTCACAGTTTTGGAGCTAAAGAGTACTACCCACTAAGACACAGCTAACATCACACTAAGGAAGAGTAAATGTTGCTGGCTGGGCTGGATAGGCTTCCTGATTACATTGTCACATATAGAAGTATAAAAGGTGCTTGAAAGTGCCAGGATTGTTGCTGAACAAAGAGACCTTGAAATGTAGGTTCACAGTTCCTTGAAAGTGGACTCATAGGTTAGACTGGGTAAGCTTGCCTTTGTCGGTCAGAGCACTGAGTTTGGGAGTTGGGAGGTTATGTTGCAGCTGTACAGGACATTGGTTAAGCCATTATTAGAATAATTTGTGCAATTCTGGTCTCTGTGCTATAGGAAACATGTTGTGAAACTTCAAAGGGATCCAAAACAATTGACAAGGATGTTTCCAGGTTTAGAGGGTTTTAGCTATAGGGAGAGGCTGAATGGGTTATGATTATTTCCCCTGGAGTGTCAGTGGGTGAAGGGTGAACTTAGAGAAGTTAATAAAATCGTGAGGGGCATGGATAAGATGAATAGTCCAGGTCTTTCCCTCAGGGTAGGGAGTCCAAAACTAGAGGACAGAGGTTTAAGGTGAGAAAGGAAAGACTTAAAAAGGGACCGAAGGGGCAACGTTTCCATGCAGAGGGTGATGTGTATATGGAATGCAGAATTGTCGGAGGCTGGTACAGTTACAATATTTCAAACGCATCTGGATGAGTATATGAATGGGAATAGTTTAGGGGGATATTGGCCAAGTGCTGGCAAATGGGGCTAGATTAGTTTAGACTATCTGATCGACATGGACGAGTTGGATGGGTCTATTTCAGTGTTGTACATCTCTTTGGCTCTATGCGTCTATGCTGCAAAGTGCTTTACTTTAAAGCGTGAACATTCCTGACCTTGATCATAAAAGAATTGCTGACCCAGGAAAAAATAGTTTCGACTAATCTTGTCATGGTTAATACGTTTGGACAATATTTTGTGTGTCCTTGCTAAATCTCAATCTTCAACTAAAGGGATGCAATGAATTGTGATTGCATCTCCCACTCAAACACTGCCTGGTCTTCCAAAAACTTGCTTGAGTTTCTACGCCTCATGTAACATCCATTCCCCCATGACTGACTTTGACGTGAAAATTCAACACTCTGAAGCGATCGGGAAGTTGACTTGCCATCGGCTGTGACTGACACACCTGAACTTTATGGTTCAGCGTCTTCCAACAATGTCAATCATTTCACATGTGCAATCTGAGCACGGTCCAGTTCCAGTTTTCAGTCAGTTTAAGTAAACAGCTCACATACCCACTGGAAAGAAAGCACATATTCGTCAGTGCCTTCTCAATACATTGGATAATCGACACACTAATGATGTATCCTCCTCCTGGTGTTTACCTGATCAACCTTAAAGAGTGTTAGGGGATCTTTCTTTTCAAAATTGAGGAATTTTTTAACTTGGAGTTTCTGAATTGGTGGCAAGTCTCTGTTGTCTGATACGGAGCAAGATGTTTGGTATTTTGGATCAAATCACTCTAAAGATCAGAGTGAACAAATCTGGGTCTGATGTTCTAATGGCATATAGGAACTACGCCAGTTCCTAATGTAATTCCTGTATGATCTGGTGTAATTCCTATATATACAGGACCTGTAGGAACTAGTGTCATTTCTATATATGTACTTTCAAGAAGAACAGGTACAGTTCCTATATATATAGTTCCTATAGGAACTGATGTAGTTCTTATATGCACATAGTTCCTACAAGAATTGGTTTAGTTCCTATACATGTCACTTCTATAGGAACTGGTTTCCAACAAATGGCAACAGTTTCATGGTCATCATTAATGTTATGACACAGTGGTGAGCCCCTCTATTAATAAAACCAAACACCCAGAAAAGCTCACATCATCTCGTAATCTGTTAAAACATGAGTGACAGAGAACTCCCAAATTCCACTATTAAAAGAAAATAATATCAATTTATTCTTTAACTCTAAAAGTGAACATTAAACAACAACTATTCACAACTTTAAGCTACCCTTTTCTCTCAGCTTCCCCCAACTCTATAATAATATGCTGTTCCAATGGGACATGTATTAAAATTACATCAGGATAATTTCAATACCACACAGCAGCTGTTATCTTTCATGTCTTTCTTCTTCTAATTGAAGATCTCCCTGGGAAGTCTTCTTTCCTTTTCCTATGAATATGTTTCATACGGAAAGGTACCTTTGATAGAGAGGGCTTCCTAATTATTTGGGTCTTTCTTGATAGCAGTTGCTCTCTCTCCAATGTTCAAAGTGCCTGCATTTTATATCCCCAACATCTGATCATCTGATGTTGGCAAACTCAATTCTGTTTTAGTATCCTGGGGTATAATTTAAACTGATTGGTCAAAACAGCAGCCAGCTCAGGTATCTATTTCGCAGGCATATGTTACATATTTTCAATTTTCCAGTACACTCTGAGGTAGTCATCTAGCCATATACACAGGTGCTTGTAATCTCTCAGTTCAAAGCAGCAATCACTTTCTCTTAAAGGTACAGTACACATCTCTAACTTTAATTAGTCTCTTAATTCAATACTTTTTTGCGTTGAATTCAGATTTGCTATTATGAGATTTGAACCCAGGTCTCAGAACATTGCCTGGGTCTCTGGATTAATATTTTAGAGGTAATATCACTAGGCCATTGCCTCCCAATGTTCTGCTGGAAAACAAAACACACACAATGGGTTAAAACACAGATTAATGACATGGGCAAAAACTATGTGCTAGAAATGTAAATCGCTGCATTTATTAACTCACAACAATTGTGTCAAGGAAGCAAAAAATAAGGCTTTGGAAGATTACAATTCCAGTCGCCCAGGTAAATTAAGAAAAACTTGAGTTGGACTAGAATTTGTACCAGCTGATTCGTATTTGTTTCATTCTTACGTGAGCTGTGTCAGGACTATTCATCACCCATTTGGACTCTTTGGCCAATTATTGGTTTTATTGGTTTGCATTATCTACAAGCCACAAAGAACAGGTAGTAGCATTGTGTACATCAATAAACTTAATGAAACAGGCTTTAAACATAATGAAATGGGCAATAAACTTAATGAAACAGCAATATTTAAAATCTTTTTCCTCCAACACATTTTGAGGAAGTGCTTTCCAAAGATTCAAGTGCCTCTGTAAGAAAATGTTTCTCCTCATCTCTTGTCTTACATGGATGCACTCTTATTTTGCATAAGTGAATGCTAATATGAAATGATAGGCCTGTCCTATGACTGGGCCTGTACTCACTGGAGTTTTGAAGAATGAGAGAGGCTGTGATTGAAACATAGAAAATTCTAACAAGGGTTGGACAGACTGGGTGCAGATAGAATATTTCCCCTGGTTTGGAAGTCTAGAAACAGGAGATACTGTCTCAGGATAGGGGATAGATTTAAAATCGCGATAAGGTGGTTGTAGAGCTGCAGAATTCTCTATCACAGAAGGCTGTGGAGGCCAAGTCACTGAGTATACTCAACATAGAGATTGATCAATTTTAGATTTTAAATGCATCACGAGGTATGGGGAAGAAGTAGAAATATGACATTGCAATAAGGGATCAGCAAAGATCATACTGAAAGGAAACAGGCTGAATGGCCTACTCCTACAATGAGTTTCTATGTTTCCTCATTTTGTCAGGAGGCCCAAGGCCTGGAACTAGTTAATTCAATTCCTCAGCCATCGCCAGATATTCCCCTGCCCTCAATTCAGTTTGTTTTCTGTTTATTGTATCTCTCTCATTCTGTTATAACACTCACATCCATCATCAGCTCCAGCCCATTTCATTAAGTTTATTGATGTGCATAATGTTACCGTCTATTTTCTATGGCTTGTAGACATTGCAGACTAATAACCAATAATTGGCCAAAGAGTCCAAATGGGTGATGAATAGTCCTGACACAGCTCACATAAGAATCAAACAAATACGAATCAGCTGATACAAGTCTAGGTTCAGCTCAAGTTTCTTTTAATTTAACTGAGTTATTAGAATTCCGTTCATCTGAGGCCTTTCCTTTTTGTGTTTCTTTGACACAATTGTTGTGAGCTAAATAAGTGCAGCAATTTACATTTTTAACACGTGGTTTTTGACTGTGTCACTGATCTGTGTTTTAACTCACTGTAATTATGAGGAGAATTACTTTTTTTAAATAGGAACATTGTAATAAATAGAGTTGGAGAGCCTCTGGACTCTTTCATGGACAATAAGTCAAGACAGAAAACCAGTTACTGATACTGAATGTGGCCATTCAGCCTATAGTATATGTGCTAGCCAAAATAGCAGTGCTCCAAGCCAGACTCCTTTTCCACTTCCTTTGTACCCTATAGGTCAAGACAGTTCAAATAGTCTTTTTAAATGGGTTAAGGGGTTCTGCCTTCACTACCCTTTCAGGTTTGAGATTGAGACAGCCATTGTGCTCAGTATCAAAAACACTATGGTGGCTCAGTGGTTAGTACTGCTGCCTAACAGCACCAGGGACCTGCGTTCGAATCCAGCCTTGGGTGACTGTGTCTGTGTCTGTGTGGAATTCCTCCGGGTGCTCCAGTTTCTTGCCACAGTCCAAAGATGTGCAGGTCATATGAATTTGCCATGCTAAATTGCCCATAGTGTTAGGTGCATTAGTCAGAGGGGAGTGGGTTATTCTTCGGAGGGTTGGTGTGGACTTGTTGGGCCAAAGGGCCTGTTTCCAAACTGCAGGGAATCTAATATAAAACTCCTCCTCTTTAATCCTTCTATTAACTTATCTGAAAATCCTGCTCCCCTGCCCTCAACCCTGCTCTCAACCACTCCAGTATACTGATCACTTTGATCAGTGAAATCAAGCCTTCTGATTTAATCTATCAAAGTCCTACACAACTTTTTACACCTCAGTTAAACTTCACTGGAGACTCTCACTGGTGATGTTATCAAGTAATATTGACAGAACATCTGAAAACAAACCTTCAAGCTCAGCGAGCTAACTTACATACTTTGTACACCTCAGATAGACATCCACACAATCCATTCTTTCTAAAAGAAAATCCAAATTTCGTTAGCTCCCTTGTTTGTAACATGTTTGGAATCTCTCTGATGCAATGAACACCCAGTTTTCTTCATGTGTAGCTGCAGTATAACCACTGCTATTATAGTCTATACCTCAGCTATTTTTTATTCATTCATGGGTTATGGACACTGTTGGTAAAGCCAGCATGTCTCATCGCCCTGGGGAAGGTGGCGCTATACTAATACAAAAATGTGTCCCCTCTGCCTTCTTAATCAATTTATCAAGCTGCCTTGTTGTATTCAGGGATCTCTGGATTTGGACTTCAAAGTCCCTTGGTTCCGCTGCACTGCTCAGAATTCTATCATTTTTGTTTGATTTCTCTCTTGCTACCTTCCTGTCATCTGTAGTTTTCTTCTCTCTCATCAAGAAAATGAAAGTGTTTTCACCATTTGCAGACTTCTTAACAATGCACCTATATTGGAAGCCTCAATCATTGGTAAAAAGCAATTAAGGGACCCACTAGCTTCCGGGTCACAAATATATCATAGAGTCAGAGAATCAAACAGCACAGAAACGGACCCTTTGGCCCAAATAGTCCACACCGATCATGTTCCCAAATTAAACTATTCCCACTTACCCGCGTTTTGCCCACAATCCCTCCAAATCTTTCCTATTCTAAATGTCTTTTAAATGTTGCAACTGTACCTGTATCAATGTGGAGGTGCCGGTGTTGGACTGGGGTGGACAAAGTCAGAAGTCACACGACACCAGGTCATAGTCCAACAGGTTTATTTGAAATCGCAAGCTTTTGAAGCACTGCTCCTTCATCAGGTGAAGTCCTGATGTCTTGTTGGAGTACAACCTGGTGTTGTGTGACTTCTGACTTTGTCCACTCTCTGTGTAAAAATGTTACCCCTCGTGTCCTTTTTAAATCTTTCTCCTCTCACCTCAAAGATCTGTCCCCTAGTTTTGAATTCCCCCATGTTAGGGAAAAGACCCTTGCCATTCACCTTACCTATGCCCCTCATGATTTTGTGAACCTAAATAAGGTTATCCCTCAAACTCCTACACTCCAGTGAAAAAAGTCCCAGTCTATCCAGCCTATTTTTATAACTCAAACTCTCCATTTGTGGCAGCATCCTGGCAGGTCTTTTCTGAAGCCTCTCCAGTTTAATAATATCCTTCTTATAACAGGACGATGCAGAACAGCACATAATAATCCAGAAGAGACCTCCCCAGTGTCCTGCTCCATCTCAACATCACATCCCTCTTTGCTCTTGCAGCTGAGCCAAATTTTGCATCCAACTAGGCACATCCCCATCAGGTTCCATTGGCTTGTACCTGAAATACAAAGTTAAAAATCACACAACACCAGGTTATAATCCAACAGGTTTATTTGGAAGCACTAGCTTTCGGAGCACTGATTCTTCATCAGATGAAAGAGCAGCGCTCCAAGAGCCAGTGCTTCCAAATAAACCTGTTGGACTCTAACTTGGTGTTGTGTGATTTTTAACTTTGTTCACCCTAGTCCAACACCGGCATCTTCAAATCCTGAAACACAATGGAATTTTCATGATTTTGTGCCTTAGCTGTTAAGGGTTCCTTTTGCATGGTTCAATGAATGGCTTTGCCCACATAGAGTCATGGAGTCCTACAGCATGGCAACAGGCCCTTTGGCTCAAACTGATCCACGCCGACCAAAATGTCCATCCATGCCAACCCCATTCCCCTGCACTTGGCCCATATCTTTCTAGTCCTTTCCTATCCATGTAATTGTCCAAATGCCTTTTAAATGTTGTTAATGTACCCACCTCAACCACTTCAGGTGGCAGCTCATTCCGTATGCATCCCACTCTCTGCGTAAAACAATTGTCTCCAAAGTTCCCTTTTATTCTTTCCCCTCTAACTTTAAACTGATGCCCTCTTGTCCTCGATATTCCAACCCTGGGAAAAAGACTGACTGCATTCATCCTATCCATGTATCTCATGATCTTATACACCTCTAAAAATTGGAGGTGTAGTGGACAGCGAAGAGGGTTACCTCAGATTACAACCGGATCTTGCCCAGATGGACCAATGAGCTGAGAAGTGTCAGATGGAGTTTAATTCAGATAAATGCGAGGTGCTGCATTTTGGGAAAGCAAATCTTAGCAGGACTTATACACTTAATGGTAAGGTCCGAGGGAGTGTTGTTGAATGAAGAGACCTTGGAGTGCAGGTTCATAGCTCCTTGAAAGTGGAGTCGCAGGTAGATAGGATAGTGAAGAAGGCGTTTGGTATGCTTTCCTTTATTGGTCAGAGTATTGAGTACAGGAGTTGGGAGGTCATGTTGCGGCTGCACAGGACATTGGTTAGGCCACTGTTGGAATATTACGTGCAATTCTGGTCTCCTTCCTATCGGAAAGATGTTGTGAAACTTGAAAGGGCTCAGAAAAGATTTACAAGGATGTTGCCAGGGTTGGAGGATTTGAGCTATAGCGAGAGGCTGAACAAGCTGGGGCTGTTTTCCCTGGAGCATCGGAGGCTGAGGGGTGATCTTCTAGAGGTTTACAAAATTATGAGGGGCATGGATAGGGTAAATAGGCAAAGTCTTTTCACTGGGATCAGGGAGTCCAGAACTAGAGGGCATAGGTTTAGGGTGAGAGGGGAAAGATACAAAATAGATCTACAGGGCAACCTTTTCACACAGAGGGTGGTACGTGTATGGAATGAGCTGCCAGAGGAAGTGGTGGAGCCTGGTACAATTGCAACATTTAAGAGGCATTTGGATGGGTATATGAGTAGGAAGGGTTTGGAGAGACATGGGCCGGGTGCTGGCAGGTGGGACTAGATTGGGTTGGGATATCTGGTCGGCATGGACGGGTTGGACCGAAAGGTCTGTTTCCATGCTGTACATCTCTATGACTCAATGACTTTATGTGTTTGCATCGAAGATAATCTTTATTATATCATAGGTTTCACTCTCACAGAATACTCCAAAGTTCTTCACAGCCACTGAAGTACCTTTTCTGCTGTCATCACTATTTTTATGTCAATAAATGTAGAAGCTGAAGTTGAACAAAATCAGGGCTATCAGGAAACAATGAGGTGGATGCTGAATTGCTCTGGTTTTGTGGTTTTGCTTGGTTGCTGGGTAAACATCCTGTAACTCCCTCCGTCACGTCACTTTGGGTCCTCTGATACCAAATGGACTGCAACTCACCAACACTTTCCGAAGGACAATCATAGATGGGCAATAGATGCTGACCTAGCCAAGGGCGCACGTATCCCATGAATTATCTGAAAATAAATCAATGAAAACTACTCTGGTCTCTTTCAAACATTGGAATTTAATGCTAATTGAAATGCATTCACGATTGTAATGGAGTTGATGGAGCAGTCATTTTGTGCATTTCGTCCTCTTACAAGCAGCAATAAGACAATGACCAAACAATCTGTTTTCATAGTGATTGTTTGAGAGATATTTTATAGAATCCCTACAGTGTGGAAACAGGCCCTTCAGCCCAACAGATCACACCAACCCTATGAAGAGTAACCCACCCAGACCCATTCTCCCTACTCTATATTTACCCCTGACTAATGCACCTAACCTACACATCCCTGAACACTATGGACAATTTAGGCATGGCCAGTCCACCTAGCCTGCTGGTCTGTGGATTGTGGAAGGAAACCCACACAGACACAGGGAGAATGTGCAAACTCCACACAGTCACCCAAGGCTGGATTCAAACCTGGCGTTGTGAGGCAAAAGTGCTAACCACGGAGCCACTGAAGAACTCCACCTCTTTAATCCAATGCTCTGGAATGTATTCCAGTAGATAGGGAAAACTGGGCCTTGGCCGAACATCTCATCTGAAAGAAGACACATTTAATGGTACAGCACTCCCTCAGTACTATCACCTTAAGGAGTACACTCACTTCAAAGTTTGTGAGAAGATTTGAAGCTTGGGTGCTCGTTGTAGCACTCGCTTTCAACAAACACATCAACCTGGACCCAATATACTGGCCACTGCAGCGGACAGCTGGAACTGACAACTGGAAGCAGCAGAGACAAACCACTCTAAATGCCAGAGGAAACATCACAGAAGCGCTTCACAGGAGGCTCCCAAGCACTGAGGATGTCACCTAGACAGGGGATGAAACGTTTGCAACACAAATTCCCAGCTCGGCGAACAGAACCACAACAGTACACTCACTTTCAACTGGTTCACCTCTCAATCCTCCCTTCCCTTCCTCGGCATCTCTGTTTCTATTTTGGAGGATAGGTCCGCCACCAATAACCATGACAAAACCCACCGACTCCCACGAGTTATCTTGGCTATACATCTCCACACGCTGTTTCCTGAGAAGACGTAATCCTATTCTCCCAGTTCCTCCACCTCCTTTGCATCTGTTCTGGTGATGCCAACTTCAAAACTCTGAAATGTCCACCTTCTTCTTCAACTGAGGATTTCCCAGCATCGTATTAGATGGGCCTTCAGGTGGGTCCAACCCATCTCCTCCACTTCAGCCCTCACCCCATCTCTTCCCTCCGTCAACAGTGAAAGGGTCCCTCTTGTCCCACCTACCATCCCACCAGCATCCACTTCCAGATGACCATTAGCTGCCATTACCACCATCTCCAGTGGAATGCCACCAGTAGATATATATTCACTTCCCCTCCACTGTCAGCCTTCTGCAAGGACCATTTCCCATAGGACATTCTGGTCCAGTCTCCCTTCCCTCTCCACAGCCTCATGGAACCTCCCCTGCAACCGTAGAAGGTGTAACACCTGCCCATTTACCTCCTCCCTCCTCAGTATCCAAGGGCCCAAACATACCTACCCAGTGAAACAGCGCTTTATCTGAACTTTGCTCAATCTAATCTACTGCATTTGCTGCTCATAATGTGTTCTCTTGTATATTGGGGAAATGAGAGATAGACTGGGTGATTACTTGACAGAACTCCTATGTTGTGTCCTCAAAAATGATCATGAGCTTCCAGTTGCCTGTCATTTCACTGCACCACGTGTTCCCCGGCCAACATCTCAGTCTCAGTCCTGCTGCAATGCTCCAATGCAGCTCGGAGCGAATTGGAAGAACAGCACCTCATTTTCCGCTTGGGAACTGTACAGCTTCTGGGCTCAATATCAAGTTCAATAATTTTAGGGCTTGGGGCAGTTTCGCCCATGTCCTTCCCTCAACACCCACATACAATCCATTGTTAGCCACTGATTGTCCCCATTGTTAGCTAATCAGTCTTTCAAGCTGACTATTATCCACTCCTTTGTCGTCCAACTGTTCTTTTCCGTCTTTGGGCTCCATCTCTTCCTTTTATTTATGCCTTACCTCCTCCTCTCACCATATCTTAGTTACTGTCAGTTCTGAGGAAGGGTCACCGGACTCAAAAGGTTACCTCTGCTTTGCTCTCCTTAGATGCTGCCAGACCTGCTGAGCTTTTCCAGCAATTTTTGTTTTTGTCTCCCTCGGTACTGGACTGGTAGTACCAATCTAGATTTTGATATTGGATCACCAGAATGAATCTATGAAACCACCACCACATGTGGCTCAGAAACAAGTGGACCCCAAATCTCCAAATGTATTAACAAGAAAATTCAAAGGACTCCTTTTCCTATTATTCTTTTCTTCTTCTTTCAGCATTTCCCATTTTACATCGATCCACCATGAAGCTGGTTGGTCAATATTTTCCATCTTCTCCTCTCAGTCGCCCATTCATCCTCCACGCATCTTGACACCACACATCTTCCCTTCTAATCTTGGATGTTCCTTTCTCCTTCTCTGTGGTGCTCCCACCTGTGTGTTAGTCACCTCTCTCTCTCTGCGTTGGAGGACCATATCATTTCAATCTCCTCTTGACCATTTTCTTCAACTCTTTCACAATCTTGACTGAGCCCCTGCTACTTACTTCACACATTCATCTCAACATTTGCAACTCATTCACAACCGAATATTGTTCCTCTCTTCTTGACATGACCATCTCACGAAAAACTTGAATGGATTGCATTGTCTCCTGTGAAATTAACTGCCCACCAACATCATGGCAGAAATGTACAGCGTGGAAATATTCCTTTACTGAGACGACAAAGTTGGTGGGGTGGGGGAAGCATCCAGTTCTGTTTCTCTGTTGGGTCATTAATCACAGCCAAGAAAACAAAGACTCCCCTTGAGATCTTGAGTTTCTTTGTGGTCCTGTGATTTGAAATAGGGAGGCAGGGGATACTTGTTAGAGGCAGCAATGAAAAGCAATTGCCAGTGAAAGAGCTGTAAAAGATCGGCAACTGATGCCAGTCAGTGAGAATACGTTTAAGGAGTTAACTTGGTGTGTCTTCATTAAGCTTCCAGCAGAGTCAGCGATTTGTGGTGTGAATCTCTCATTTGGTCCTGCTCTTTTTATTAGACTAATTGATCCTCCTGCATCATCCCCTCATGTGAACCTAGGTAACCTTCAGAATCTTCCCTGTCCCACTGACGGGAGACTGCTGAGAATGCTTAGAACAGCACAAACTGAGAGCAAAACTGTGCAGAGTGCCATTCAGATGCCACTAATGACACGGCACCAGGTGACCAAGGAAAAAAATAGCCATATTTATTCTGGTTGAAAAGAGCATTATATTTTGGTAGCTCAGCATTTTGCAATCTGTTGGACTGTCTCATCCTTCCAGGATTGAGTCAGTGCTTCATTAAAATAGCAAAACTGTACACCCTGTTCCCTGGGAGAAGTTATTATTCTTTTCTCACTGGATGTGGGTGCTGTTTCATTTTTAAATTGAAAATTTTGAACTGAGTAGTTTGACAAAGCATTTTAGAGTCAAAATCATGCATGCTCTCCCTGCTTTATGTATATTTAACTTAAAAGCACTCATGCTAATGAATATGATCCCATTAACTGTACAATTTCTGACAAATTAACACTTCTGTCCTTAGGGTGGTTGCTGTATATTGTTACGCATTATGTTCCAACTTGCATAGAAATCAATTTTGTCTGGGGACTGCTTACTCCATGGGCTAAGAATCACATGTAGATCAGATCAGATAAAAATGGCAGATTTCCTTCCCCAAGGAATTTGAGTGAACCGAGTTTTTTTCTGAAACAATCGATGATCACCCTTGGCTTTATCATCAAGGTTTACCAGTTGAACCTAAATTCTACCAGATTCCATAGTAAGATTTGAGTTCAAGTCCGCAGAGCATTGACTGGATTTCTGGTTTGCTTGTCTAATTGCGTTACCATCAACTCACCATCTCCCTATAAATCCCTGCAGAAGGTTAGCAATTATTGTCCATCCCTAGGTTCCCTGATAAATCCAAGCTCCTGGTTCAGGTCACTTGAGATGGTTTCATCAATGCTAGACTTTAGCGAGAGCTTTCCTTTAAGAGACCCATTAAAACCTAACCATTGGATCAAATTTTGGTTACTAATCTCCTTATGTAGCTTTACTTTGGTAATTCTTGAGACTAATTCTTTACCTTAGTGTGATGTGGGCATCACTGGCTAGTCCAATAGTTATTGCCTGTCCCCAGTTGCCCTCGAGAATGTGGTAAGCATGCTGTCTTCTTGCTGCACTCCATGGAAAGCATGTACACCCACCAGTGCAGTTAGGGAGGGAGTAGTTTGATTCAGTGACAGTGAAGGAGTTGTATTACAATTTCCAAGTTTAGGTAACTTGGAAGAAAACTTCCAGTTGGCATCATTGCCATAATTTTTACTTGCTCACGAAATGTGGGTGCCATTGAACACGTATTTATTGACCATCTCTAATCGCTCAAAGGACAATCAATAGTCAGCCACATTGCTGTGAGTCTGGAGTCACATGTAGGCCAGACAGGTTAAGGAGAGCAGATTTCCTTCCCTAATGGACGGTAGTGATCCAGAACAGCGGTTTTGTACTTTAATCTGAAGTGGAAGTGGGAATGTCTGCTGATGATTGTGCAATGTTCAGCACCATTCATAACTCCTCAGCCACTGAAGCAGTCCATGTCCAAATGCAGCAAGACCTGAACATTGTTCAGGATTAGGCTGAAAATTTTAGCAAGTAACTTTCACAAAACACAAGTGCCATGCAGTAGCCATCTTCAACTGCAGACAATCTGGCTATCACCCCTTGACAGGCCGACGAGGGGGGAGGCCAGTCTAGACTTGGTGCTCGGAAACGAGCCGGGGTAGGTATCAGACCTTGAGGTGGGAGAGTATTTTGGTGATAGTGACCACAACTGCCTCACATTCTACATAGCTATGGAGAAGGAGAGGATTAGGCAAAATGGGAGGATATTTAATTGGGGAAGAGGAAATTATGATGCGATTAGACATGAGTTAGGAAGCATGGACTGGGAGCAATTGTTCCATGGTAAAGGCACTATAAACATGTGGAGACTGTTTAAGGAACAGTTGTTGCGAGTGATGAATAAATATGTCCCTCTGAGACAGGCAAGAAGTGGTAAGCTAAAGGAACCTTGGATGACGAGAGCGGTGGTGCTTCTCGTCAAAAAGAAGAACATAGAACATAGAACAGTACAGCACAGAACAGGCCCTTCAGCCCACAATGTTGTGCCGACCACTGATCCTCATGTATGCACCCTCAAATTTCTGTGGCCATATGTATGTCGAGGAGTCTCTTAAATGTCATTAACAGGGGGATTGAGTTTAAGAGTCGTGAGATCTTGTTGCAGTTCTATGAAACTTTGGTTAGACCGCACTTGGAATACTGCGTCCAGTTCTGGTCGCCCTATTATAGGAAAGATGTGGATGCTTTGGAGCGGGTTCAGAGGAGGTTTACCAGGATGCTGCCCGGACTGGAGGGCTTATCTTATGAAGCCAGAGACTATTTCCCAGAGCAGAAATGGCTAACACGAGGGGTCACAGTTTTAAGCTGGTTGGAGGAAAGTATAGAGGGGATGTCAGAGGCGGGTTCTTTACACAGAGTTGTGAGAGCATGGAATACGTTGCCAGCAGCAGTTGTGGAAGCAAGGTCATTGGGGACATTTAAGAGACTGCTGGACATGCATATAGTCACAGAAATTTGAGGGTGCATACCTGAGGATCAATGGTCGGCACAACATTGTGGGCTGAAGGGCCTGTTCTGTGCTGCACTGTTCTATGTTCTATGTTCTATGTTCTATGACATTCAATGGTATGCCATTGTTCATTCCCCCACTATCAGTATTGTGAAGATTATCATCGCCCAGAAACTAAACTGGCCAGCCATATAAATACAGTGGCATGTCAGTGGCTAGGAATACTGCAGTGAGTAATTCAGCTTCTGACTTCTCGAAGCACAAGTTAGGAGTACGGTGAAATACTTTCAACTTGACTGGATGAATACAGCTTTGACAACAATCAAGAAACTCAACCCTATCCAGGACTGAAAAGCTTGATTGATTGGCAATACATTGAATGCCTTCAACATCCACTTCTTCCACCATTAGTGTCTCATTTACCCCTCTACCATTTTACTTCATGGAACCTAACCTAGCACACTCTTCAATCCCTTTCCACACAGTGTATTTATTTCGCTTCACTTTCAATGCATCAATGCTATTTGTTTCAGATACCCTTTTTAATCAGTGTTTTTGTTCACTCATGGGATATATGCATCACTGACCGGCCTGTATTTATTACCCGTCCCTCGTTGCTCTTGAGTAGGTGGTGGTGAGCTGCCTTCTTGATCCGCTGCAATTCATCTTCTATAAGTAGACCCACAATCTCCTCTTAATCATTTTCTTCAACTCTTTCACAATCTTGACTGAGCCCCTGCTACTTACTTCACACACTCATCTTGACATTAGCAAATCATTCGCAACCGAATATTTTTCCTCTCCTTTTGACACCACTGTTTCGAAGGCAGTATCAGGATTTTGTCCCAATGACCCAGAAGGAACAGCGATGTATTTCCAAGGATGGCGATTGGCTTGGACATGAACATGCAGGTGGTGGTGATATTGAAAGTGAAATCAAGTTCCAATGTCAGATTTGAACTCATGTCTCCAGATCAATTGCCTGGGCCTACTAGCCAGTAACACTATCACTACACTGGCACTTCCCCTTTCTTGCTTTATTTTCCACGTTGCATCACTCTCTCAGCAAAATAAGGTTCTCTTGAATTCCCTGTCAGATTTATTGATGGCAGCTTTATGTTTAAGACCGCTGGTTTTGAATTCCCTTACAAAAGGAAATATCTCCTCTACTTCCATCTGATCAACTGCTTCGTTACAGACACCTATTCAATCAACATCTGAACCTCTCTTTTCCGATGAAATGAGCTCGAGCCCACGACTTATGTTGACTGTAGTGCCTTGTACGGTTGAATAGCACATACCCACACAGTAGGTTTGTTGATGAAATGTTGCTCTTCATTTATCTCAGAGTTCTAGCCCCAGTTGACAAGAATGATGAACAAGCAAGCACAAACCAAACAAGTGGGTGAGATGAAGTGACTTGGGAAGCAGTGCATGTGCTGCATAAATACTGTTGCATCAAATTATCCGTTGTGATTCTTACATTCTGTTTAACAGTCTGTGACTGGAAATGAGAATCCACGCAGTAAATGCTACATCTGGTGAGTAACAAATTATCAATGTGAAGCTTGAAGCTCTGGGAGACAGGAAGAAAAGAAAATCAACAGATTTAAAATGTAGATTTTAAGAAAGATCCTACGGTTGAGCTGAGAGCAAAATTGATGAAAAATTACCACAGAAGAACAAGAGGACTCTTAAATAATCTAAAAGAAGCTTCAGGAATACTGTGTCCAGTTCTGGTCGCCCAGTTATAGGAAGGATATTATCAAGCTGGAGAGGGTTCAGAAGAGATTTACCAGGATGTTTCTTCATTGGAATGTAGGAGGTTGTGGGTGGCACAGTGGCATAGTGGTTAGCACTGCTGCCTCACAGCGCCAGAGACTTGGGTTCAATTCCCGCCTCAGGCGACTGACTGTGTGGAGTTTGCACGTTCTCCCCGTGTCTGCGTGGGTTTCCTCCGGGTGCTCCGGTTTCCTCCCACAGTCCAAAGATGTGCAGGTTAGGTGAACTGGCCATGCTAAATTGCCCGTAGTGTTAGGTAAGGGATAAATGTAGGGGTATGGGTGGGTTGCGCTTCGGTACTTGTTGGGCCGAAGGGCCTGTTTCCACACTGTAATGTAATCTAATCTAATGACTTAATAGAAGTTTATAAAATAATCAGTGGTATAGCTAGAGTTGATGGTAGTTGTCTTTTCCTGAGGATGGGAAATTTCAAGACAAGGGAGAACATTTTAAGGTGAGAGGAAAGAGATTTTAAAAAGACATAAGAGGCAATTTCTTTTTACAGAGAGGATGATTCATGTGTAGAATGAACTTCTTGAGGAAGTGATGGATGTAGGTACAATTACAACGTTTATAAAGACATTTGGATGGATACTTGAAAAGAAAGGTTTGGAGGGATATGGCCCAGGAGCAGGCAGGTGGGACGAGTTTAGTTTGGGATTGTGTTCGGCGTGGAATGGTTGGATCGAAGGGTCTCTTTCCATGCTTTATGACTCTATGACTTTATGATAAATGGGAGTCCTTTGGATGTCTTATCTATGGAGAAAGATTGGAAAGCACTACGAGAAGGATTAAAGGCGAAAGAGCATAAAGGCAACAGCAAACATAACGGCTTGACAATGATAAAGACTGGCTTAACCAGAACTCCAAGAACCACATAAACAAAGCAAAGAACAGCAGCTGCGAGAAATTGGAAACAAAAACAGTTACTGCTGGAGAAACCCAGCAGGCCCGGCAGCATCTGTGGGAAGAAACCAGAGTCATTGTTTTGGGTTCGGTGACTCTTCTTCAGAATGGTTATGGACCCAAAACATTAAGTCTGTTTCTTTTTCCACAGATGCTGTCAGACCTGCTAAACGTCTCCAGCAGTTTTGGTTCCGCCAGCCACTGTTGCTATAATTGGGATGTTTGGCCGATCAAGGTAATTACACTTGATGTAGCACACTGACAATGACCATTCCTCCTTTGCTATCATCACTCACACTAACTCCACTTCACACATCACTGCTTCTGCTCACTAACCTACAAGTCTCACACCATGGGTCAGGCAGCATCCGACGAGCTGCTTGGATGCTGCCTGATCTACTGTGCTATTCCAGCACCACACTCACAACTCTGATCTGCAGCATCTGAGGTCCTCACTTTCTACTCGGTCTCACATCGTGTCAAATTTGTAAATCTCATCCTCACTCTTCCCTCTCTTTCTAAGTTCTAAGGCCTTTGTGCTCCTCCAATTCTTGCCTTTGGCTCCTAGCTTTAGACCATAGTGTTTGCTGCATGGGCCTTACATGGGCTTTCCTGTCTTTCCTATATTTCCTGTATCAACACCTTCACCTCTCTCTCTCTCCCTCTCTCTCTGTTTCCTTCTTTAAGTTGCTCCTTGAGTTAACTTCTTCAGGGACTGGATGCCAAAATTTGACACACCTGAAAAGTCTATTGGGACAATTCACTATGTTAAAAGTGCTAAACAAACACAGGTTGTTGTTACATGTTTGGAAAGGCAAGGACTGATCAGGGATAGTCAACATGGCTTTGTGCGTGGGAAATGATATCTCACAAACTAGACTGAGTTTTTTGAAGAATTAACAAAACGGATTGATGAGGGCAGAGTGCTAGACTTAATCTATATGGACTTCAGTAAGGTATTCGACAAGGTTTCTCATGCTAGACTGGTTAGCAATGTTAGATCTCAGGAATACAGGGAGAACTAGGCATTTAGATACAGAACAGGCTCAAAGGTAGAAGGTGGTGGTGGTGGTGGAGGGTAGATTTTCAGACTGGAGGCCTGTGACCAGTGGAGTGCCACAAGGATCGGTGCTGGGTCCTCTGCTTTTCGTCATTTATAAGAATGATTTGGATGTGAATATAGGAGATAGAGTTAGCAAGATTGTAGATGACACCAAAATTGGAGGTGGACAGCGAAGAAGATTACCACAGAGTACAACGGGATCTTGATCAGATGGGCCAATGGGCTGAGGAGTTTCAGATGGAGTTTATTTTAGATAAATGTGAGGTGCTGCATTTTGGAAAAGCAAATCACAGCAGGACTTATGCATTTAATGGTAAGATCTTAGGGAGTGTTGCTGAACAAAGAAACCTTGGAGTGCAGGTTCAAAACTCCTCGAAAGTAGAGTTGCAGGTAGATAGGATAGTGAAGAAGGTGTTATGATTGGAGAGGACATTGGTTAGACCACTTTTGGAATATTACATGCAATTCTGGTCTCCTTTCTATCAGAAGCATGCTGTGAAATATGGAAAGATTCAGAAAAGATAGAGTCATAGAGATGTACAGCATGGAAACAGACCCTTCGGTCCAACCCGTCCATGCTGACCAGATATCCCAACCCAATCTAGTCCCACCTGCCAGCGCCCGGCCCATATCCCTCCAAACCCTTCCTATTCATATACCCATCCAAACGCCTCTTAAATGTTGCAATTGTACCAGCCTCCACCACATCCTCTGGCAGCTCATTCCATACACGTACCACCATCTGCGTGAAAAAGTTGCCCCTTAGGTCTCTTTTATATCTTTCCCCTCTCACCCTAAACCTATGCCC
>NC_057721.1:76011433-76013308 GCF_004010195.1 Chiloscyllium plagiosum
AAAACAACCCTCCACCACTACCCTCTGTCTTCTACCTTTGAGCCAGTTCTGTATCCAAATGGCTAGTTCTCCCTGTATTCCATGAGATCTAACCGTGCTAATCAGTCTCCCATGGGGAACCTTGTCAAAAGACTTTCTGAAGTCCATATAGATCACACCTACTGCTCTGCCCTCATCAATCTTCTTTGTTACTTCTTCAAAAAATGCAATCAAGTTTGTGAGACATGATTTCCCATGGCACAAAGCCATGTTGACTATCCCGAATCAGTCCTTGCCTTTCCAAATACATGTACATCCTGTCCCTCAGGATTCCCTCCAACAACCTGCCCACTACCAAGTTCAGGCTCACCGGTCTATAGTTCCCTGGCTTGTCTTTACCGCCCTTCTTAAACAGTGGCACCATGTTTGCCAACCTCCACTCTTCCGGCACCTCATCTGTGACTATCGATTATACAAATATCACAGCAAGAGGCCTAGCAATCACTTCTCTTGCTTCCCACAGAGTTCTCGGGTACACCTGATCAGGTCCTGGGGATTTATCTACCTTTAACTGTTTCAAGACATCCAGCACTTCCTCCTCTGTAATCTGGACATTTTGCAAGATGTCACCATCTATTTCTCTACAGTCTATATCTTCCATATCCTTTTCCACAGTAAATATTGATGCAAAATATTTATTTAGTATCTTCCCCATTTTCTGTGGCTCCACACAAAGGCCACTTTGCTGATCTTTGTGGGGCCCTCTTCTCTAGGAGAAAGTGTTTTCCCAGCACCACACGTTTCAACTCAGGGCCCTATTCTGTCTCTAGTTACCCTTTTGTCTTTAATATATTTGTAAAACCCCTTTGGATTCTCCTTAATTCTATTTGCCAAAGCTATCTCATGGCACCTTTTTGCCCTCCTGATTTCCCTCTTAAGTATATTCATACTTTCTTTATACTCTTCTAAGGATTCACTCGATCTATTCTGTCTGTACCTGACATATGCTTCCTACTTTTTCTTAACCAAACCCTCAATTTCTTTAGTCATCCAGCATTCCCTATACCTACTAGCCTTCCCTTTTACCCTGACAGGAATATAATTTCTCTGGATTCTTGTTAGCTCATTTCTGAAGGCTTCCCATTTTCCAGCCGTCCCTTTACCTGCGAACACCTGCCTCCAATCAGCTTTCGAAAGTTCTTGCCTAATCCCATCAAAATTGGCCTTTCTCCAATTTAGAACTTCAACTTTTAGATCTGGTTTATCCTTTTTCATCACAATTTTAAAACGAATAGAATTATGGTAGCTGGCCCCAAAGTGCTCCCCCACTGTCACCTCAGTCACCTACCCTGACTTATTTCCCAAGAGTAGGTCAAGTTTTGCACGTTCTCTAGTAGTTACATCCACATACTGAATCAGAAAATTGTCTTGTACACACTTAAGAAATTCCTCTCCATCTAAACCTTTAACACTATGGCAATCCCAGTCGATGTTTGGAAAGTTAAAATCCCCTACCATAACTACCCTATTACTCTTACAGATAGCTGAGATCTCCTTACAAGTTTGTTTCTCAATTTCCCTCTGACTATTGGGGGGGTCTATAATACAATCCCAATAAGGTAATCATCCCTTTCTTATTTCTCAGTTCCACCCAAATAACTTCCCTGGATGTATTTCCGGGAATATCCTTCCTTAGCACAGCTGTAAAGCTATCCTTTATCAAAAATGCAACTCCCCCTCCTCTTTTGCCTCCCTTTCTATCCTTCCTGTAGTATTTGTATCCTGAAACATTAAGCTGCCAGTCCTGCCCATCCCTGAGCCATGTTTCCGTAATTGCTATGATATCCCTGTCCCATGTTCCTAACCATGCCCTGAGTTAATCTGCCTTCCCTGTTA
>NC_057721.1:76013723-76024944 GCF_004010195.1 Chiloscyllium plagiosum
CCTCTACATTTTCCAAAACAGCATACCTGTTTGAAATGGTATATCCACAAAAGAATCCTGCCCTAGGTGATGACCTCTCTCGCCCTTCCTGGAGTTAACCCATCCATGTGACTGTTATCTGAGACTTTCCCCCTTCCTATAACTGCCATCCATCACATACTGTTGCTGTTGCAAATTCCTCATCGCTTCTATCTGTCCCTCCAACCGATCCACCCGATCTGACAAGTTTCTCATCCAACAGCATTTGTGGCAGATATAATCCGCAGTAACCCTTAAAATCTCTTTAAACTCCCACATCTGACAAGAAGTACATATCACTGCAAAGGCCATTTTTGCTCCTTCACAATCTACAGACCCAGAAAATAACACCGTCTTATTCCTCTACAAACACTGCCCCAGGTTAAATTAATAGCTATGGCTTATATTTTAAGTTTAATCAAGAGACTTATCTCCAAAAACAAAGAATCAAAAAAGAATCCACTGTACCCACTATTACAGCCTTTCTCTTGGACAGACTTAAAACAACAATGAGCTTATCTGATTCTGTGCTGTGAACTTCACCCAAAAGTTCCTCCAAGATTAGTTGTGAATTTCACTGTTTGTTAATTTTCCCAGATGCACTCCAGCGATACACGAATTCAAACAGCAAAGGCGGTAACTGTGCAGGTTCTCTCTCTCTCTCTCTCTCTCCTGCACTATCCTCACCATGTGCTTCCTTTGTCTGCTCTTCTCCCTTTTAAACTGCGGTTGTTTTTTTTTCCAAAGTTCCAAAACAATGCAACAGCTTATAAAACAATAATTGCTGCTCCTGGAATTCGAGGAAATCACCTCCAACACCTAAAATACCTCAAAAAAAGGAACAGCTCTTACAGCCAGAAATTTTTCCCGTCCTCCATCTTGGATTACCCAGAATCCAATCTCAATCTACAAGGATGTTGCCAGAGTTGGAGGATTTGAACTACAAGGAGAGGCTGAATAGGCTGGGCTTGTTTTGCCTGGAGCGTCCGAGGATGAGGGGTGGCGTTATAGAGGTTTATAAAATCATGAGGGGAATAGATAGTATAAATAGATAAAGTCTCTTCCCTGGGGTGGGGCCATCCAGAACTAGAGGGCATAGGTTTGGGGTGAGAGGGGAAAGATGTAAAAGGGACCTAAGGGGCAACTGTTTCATGCAGAGTGTGTATGTGTATGGAATGAGCTGCCAGTGGAAGTGGTGGGGGCTGGTACAATTGCAGCATTTAAGAGGCATTTGGATGGGTGTATGAATAGGAAGCATTTAGAGGACCAAGTGCTGGCAAATGGGACGAGATTAGGTTAGAATATCTGGTTGGCATGGACGAGTTGGACCGAAGGGTCTGTTTCTGTGCTGTACATCTCTATGACTCTATGACTCTACGAGCTTATGTATGTTGTTTGCTGGGTCAAATTGCTGGAATTCCCTCCTTAAAAGCACTGCATGTATACCTGCATCACAAGGAATGCAGCTGTTTAATTTACCTTCTCAAGGACAATTAGGGGTTGCTAACCTAGTCATTGAAATACCACTGACAAATTTTAAAAAACAGACATTCCCTTGGGAGGGGGAAGAGGCAGATAATTAGCCAACTGGACAGAAAATGTCCAACATGAAATCTCAGGTTTGCCAAACATAGCCCGGGTCACTAATATTCATGATCATTCTGTTGTTTTGTTGACTGGAAACCTGCAGGATCCTATTTTAATTTGATGGCCTGTTCATTACTATATCCAGAATGTAAAATTATGTTAAAGCAATGCAGCACCCTCCAGAGAAATACCTTTCCGCTGTTATTGAGACGGAACTAAAGGAAAAGGTTAAATTGACAGCATCAATTTCTGTAAATTGTGTGACTTACTGAATAATTTATTGTTTAATAGATGGAGGCAAATAGATTGCAGTATAATGTCAGAACTTTGTTATTCAATGCCAGTTCCTGGCCTTGAATCAATGTTACAATGTGACACATGTTTAATAAGTAATAAAATTATTAAAACAATACCGACAAGTCACATTTGCTTCACCCACTAATGACTTTATAATATACTTTTATCTGTCGTAACTGGTTTGTTTGCAGAAGTTTCTTTTTCTCCATAACTAATGGAATTTTAAAAAACACTAAGTGATTTGCACTTTCATGTGAAATGAGTAATTTCAGAGCTAGGAGAAAGTGAGGACTGCAGCTGCTGGAGATCAGAGTCGAGAGTGTGGTGCTGGAAAAGCACAGCAGGTCAGGCAGCATCTGAGGAGCAGGAGAATTGACATTTCAGGTGTAACCCTCCCTGATGAAGGGCTTATGCCCGAAACGTTGATTCTCTTGCTCCTCAGATGCTGCCTGACTTGCTGTGCTTTTCCAGCACTATACTCTTAACTAATTTCAGAGCCAGTCCATTTTACATCTCTCTTGACTTTTACATCAACAGGAATGAATAACTGTGTCCACCAATGAGAATCTAAAACCAAAACCTTTGGTTTCTTGATCACCCTGATGCTTGAATCTCTGAACTGCTGGACCACTTGCAGAGGTCAAGTTTCTTGAGCCCCTGGGGACAAGGTAGAATGTCAGTTAACCTGAAGAAAATGGAATGGGACACAGATCAGGATCTTTGATTCGTGTAAAAAATCTCTTCTGATCAAGAATTGGTCAATAGATTTTTGGAGCCTGCTCTGTCATTCAATAAGATTGTGGCCAATCCGATTTTAACTTCGACTCCACCTTCCTGCATTTCCCCATGATTGAGCAGTGATTTTAAAGTGGCAGAGAATCTTTGAGTACAATTCTTGAGAGCTTCCTGATTCAACATACGAATGATGTGGAGGTGCCAAATTTAGACTGGGGTGGACAAAGTCAGAAGTCACATGACACCAGGTTATAGTCCAACAGGTTTATTTGGAAACATAAGCTTCGTCAGGTGAATCAGAGAGACATGCACAGGCACAGAATTTATAGGTAGAGAAATCATTGTGAAATATTTCCAGGTATGAATGGGAAGGGTTTGGAGGGATATGGGCCAGCTGCTGGCAGGTGGGACTAGATTGGGTTGGGATATCTGGTCGGCATGGGCGAGTTGGACCGAAGGGTCTGTGTTTCCATGCTGTACATCTCTATGACTCTATGACTCTAAGTAAGAGTGCCAAAAGATAGTACAAGTAGTGTGAATGGAGTGTCAAGCAGGCTGAATTTGTCTGGTTTGTCTCTAGCACCATCTTATATTTGACTTTTTAATCTCTGCCTCAATTAATCGGATCATAGGTCATCCTTTCACTTGCTGTTCAACTGTTGACACTTTACTCACACTGTTTTATACTTTTGATCACCTGTAGAGACCTGTTTTTCAGCCTGACGACACTCCAATCACACCATTTTTACTATCTTTTGACACTTTTAATTGCCTGGAATTATCTTACAATGATCTCTCCGCCTATAAATTCAGTGTCTGTGTACTTTCCTCCACTTAACCTGAGAAAGGAGCAGTGATCTGAAAGCTTGTGATTTCAAATAAACCTGTTGGACTATAACCTGGTGTTGTGTGACTTCTGGTTTTATCAATTTGTGAAAGTTAAAACACTAAATAGTGAGAAAGCACACAATTTAGTTACATTGACACTCCCTCCTCAATATCCCACTCCCCACCTCTGGCCACACAATCCATGCTCATTAACTGGAATAGCAGTACACCTTTCGGCCCCTCAAACCTGCTCCAATCTCTCTCATCTCTGCCTTCCCATCCACTCCCCATATCCCTTGATTCCCTGTGATGCTAAAATTCTGTTGAGCTCAGCCTTAACATTGTCATTAATGCTGCTGCTGAACAAGCCACATTCCAGAGTGAAACCTGCCTTGAGAAACCTTTTACAAAACAATATTGTTCACATGGTGGTTAGTGACTCAAACATAGTCACACGATTTGCAAACATTAGACTTATAGAGTAATACAGCATGAAAACAGGCCCTTCGGACCAAACTGGTCCATGCTAACCATGTGCTCACTCAGCTAGTTCCAATTGCCTGCATTTGATCCATGTCCCTTGAACTCCTTCCCATCCATGTACCTGAACAAATGTTTATTAAATGTTTCTATCGTACCTGCCTCAACCAATTCCTCTGGCAGCTCATTCCATATATGCAGGACTCTCTCCATGAACAAGTTGCCCCTCAGGTCCTTTGAAATCTTTCCCATCTCACCTTAAACCTATGCCCTCTAGTTTTCAATTCCCCATCCCTTGGAAAAAAAGACTATCTGTATTCATCCTATCCATGTCCCTCATGATTTTATCCACCTCAATAAGGTCCCCCCTCATTCTCCTATGTTCCAAGGAATAAAGTCCTATCCTGGCCAACCTCTCCCTATAACTCAGACTTACTAGTCCTGGCAACATCCTTGTAAATTTTCTTTGCACTCTTTCCAGTTTAACTATGTCTTTCGTATAATAGGGTGAGCAAAACTGTACATAATACTCTAAGTGCAGCCTCACAACTGTAACATAACATCCCAACTCTTATAATTTCATTAACAACAGAACACAAGATTATCACAAAAAGTGGAGGCAAAGAAGCCAAGCTGACTAGGTATAGAAGACAGTTTAGAAAAAAGTTTAAACATGCAGTTAAATAACTTTTTCAACACGATCCATTACAAGAATTTACATCCAAGAGAACTTATAACTTGATATCAAATCTTTAAGTTCGACTTAACTGATTCTTCCCAGTTAATACCCTGTGAACTGTGCAGCCTTCTTATAAAACTGAAAAAAACTGAAAGCTTAAACTTTCTCAGCTGGTAACAACTTGCAGTCCAAAGATGTTCAGGTTAGGTGGATTAGCCATGGGAAATGCAGGGTCACACAGATAGAAGGGGGGGTGGTGAGGCTATGTGGGATACTCTTCAGAGGGTCCGTGTGGATTCAATGGGCTGCTTCCACACTGTCGGGATTCTATCATTCTATGCACATTTCCAACCAAACATTCCTTGTATGGAAGTTTCTCAAGCTAAAATCATTTCCTTAAATGTTTTGAAAAACATTTGCTTCTCAGAGAGAAACTATATTTGCTTCTGACCCCAGTCAAGGTCTCCTCCAAACTGTCCTCTTGTTCAATCTTGAGGTTTTCAAAAGTAAATGTCAATCCTTGATTACTCTGACTTCAAGACAAATGTAAATCACCACAGTACAAACAATTTTCTATTTACAAGCTAATGATTTAGTGTCACCTGCTCTCTGACACTAGCCTGGATTAGATCATGGTCATGGGAAGAGGGTCTGACTTAGAATTATTTGAAGAAAAGCTTTCACGAAAGGAATCAATATCCATATGATACTATTTTTAAAGCAAAGCTCTGAATTTTATATGTTCCACATAACATAAATCACACACACCTTTCTTCCCAATATGCTCAAAGATGGAAGGTTAAAAATCCTTGTCACACCTCAATCAGATAACGCACTCGGAAACGAGGCTCGTTGTTCCCAGAGTCATCACGAAAGTTAAAGATTTTAGAAGAGTATGCAAGATACACCAAGTTTCCTGTCTTTTCAGACTCAGGGGGTCAGGAAGCATGAGCCAGGTTTCTGTATGCCACAAGAACTACCATTTCTGACAATTACTGAAACCCAGGCTACAGGTAAACAGTTGTGAATCACTGGGATTTAACACTCTAAAACTCAAACCCCCAAGTAAACACTCCTTACGTGCCCGGGTACACACACACACACACAAACATTGGTGGAACGAGTGGAAGGAAAGGCGGTTCAGTAGTTCTTGTTCACAAAGTTGCTGAAATGATCCTTGTGCTGATCAGAAAGTCACTTTCAGTTTTCCTTCTCCAGATGTTTCATTTGTTTTCATAAGGCACAGGGCAACGTGTTCATATTATCAAAGATTTTGAACGTTTTAATGAAAAGTGACAGCTAACAGAAACTACTGAAGGAATGATAAACTGATTTTCTCTCAGCTTAAAGTTGTTTGTACTGCGGGACACACAGGGACACCCCAGTAACAAGCAACATGCTACATCTGCTGTAAATATAAACAGAAAGTGCTGGAGAAACTCAATAGTTCTGGCTGCATGTGTGGAGAGACAAATAGAGTTAATAATTCATGTCCAATATGACTGTTCCTCAGATTTACATTATTTCTATATAGAAATTTCTCCAATTCTCAGTTCCACATGATTACCATGAAGCTGTGTCCCTGAATTCTGGATTCTCGGGGAGAAACAGTGTTTACTCTGTGCGGCCTCTACAAATCCCTTTATGTTTCAATGAGATTCATTTTCATTATTCTAAACCCAAAAAAATCGATATAATTTACTCAGCCTCTCAACTGATGGGGAGGCTTGGCCTAATAGTATTATTGCTCTTCTGTTAACCAGAGTCTCAGGCAGTACTCTGGGAACCTGGGTTTGAATCCCACTATGGCAGATGGTGTGGTTTGAATTCAATGTTTAAAAAAAGTATTGAATTAAGAAACTAATGACGGCCATTGTCAATTGTCAGAAAACCCTATTTGGTTCACTAATGTCCTTCAGGGAAGGAAACTGCCATCCTTCACCAATCTGGCCAACACGTGACTCCAGACCTACAGCAAAGTAGTTGAGTCTTAATTGTCCTCTGGGCAATAAATGCTGACCCAGCCGGTGATGCCCACATTCAACAAATATTAAAAATAAGAGCCAGGACCACCCTCTCAACCTTGGGAAATATCAAGTGAACATTTGGCATGGTGTCCAAATGGGTTACTGAATTCAAGGGGTGATGTCCTTGAAGAGGAGATTGAGCATGGAGAATAAACCTAACACTTTTCCTTCCACTGTGGTCTCTACACTGCTTCTAAATATTAACTGGACAATGTAGAAAGGCTTCATCAGCCTACCCTGGTTACAAAGTGCCAACAACTCTACTCTCCCACTGGGGTCATTGCATGACCTTTCACCTATTGTCTCCCAAACTATACTCTTGTCATTGGCCAATGATGTATCTGCCACATTGAGCCTTACCTTCCTGTACCAATTAGACAGTAAGAAGACTATTGTGAACTAATTTAGTTAATTTTCATTGGCAATTAAATAGACTTCATTCACCAATCTAACATTTTTTTTGTGAAGGTTTTCAAAGAACTTAAGTTTAAGACAAAGCCCAGAGATTTGCCATCAGACATGTTCACCGAGAAGGCAGAAGCTGAAATCACTCATTAAGTCTGGTTATAATTCTGGAAAGGGAATTAGTTCCACAATTTGCCGAGAGGTGAAGACAGAGGATAGTGGTGGAGGGTTGTTTTTCAGACTGGAGGCCTGTGACCAGTGGAGTGCCACAAGGATCGGTGCTGGGTACCGCTACTTTTTGTCATTTACATAAATGATTTGGATGCGAGCATAAGAGGTACAGTTAGTAAGTTTGCAGATGACACCAAAATTAGTGGACAGTGAAGAGGGTTACCTCAGATTACAACAGGATCTGGACCAGATGGGCCAATGGGCTGAGAAGTGGCAGATGGAGTTTAATTCGGATAAATGCGAGGTGCTGCATTTTGGGAAAGCAAATCTTAGCAGGACTTATACATTTAATGGTAAGGTCTTAGGGAGTGTTGCTGAACAAAGAGACCTTGGAGTGCAGGTTCATAGCTCCTTGAAAGTGGAGTCGCAGGTAAATAGGATAGTGGAGAAGGCATTGGGTATGCTTTCCTTTATTGGTCAGAGCATCGAGTACAGGAGTTGGGAGGTCATGTTGCGGCTGTATAGGACACTGTTGGAATATTGCGTGCAATTCTGGCCTCCTTCCTATCGAAAAGATGTTGTGAAACTTGAAAGGGTTCAGAAAAGATTTACAAGAATGTTGCCAGGGTTGGAGGATCTGAGCTCCAGGGAGAGGCTGAACAGGCTGGGGCTGTTTTCCCTGGAGCGTCGGAGGCTGAGGGGTGATCTTATAGAGGTTTACAAAATTATGAGGGGCATGGATAGGATAAATAGACAAAGTCTTTTCCCTGGGGTCGGGGACTCCAGAACTAGAGGACATAGGTTTAGGGTGACGGGAAAGATATAAAAGGGACCTAAGAGGCAATGTTTTCACACAGAGGGTGGTATGTGTATGGAATGAGCTGCCAGAGGATGTGGTGGAGGCTGGTACAATTGCAACATTTAAGAGGCATTTGGATGGGTATATGAATAGGAAGGGTTTGGAGGGATATGGGCCGGGTGCTGGCAGGTGGGACTAAATTAGTTTGGGATATCTGGTCAGCATGGACGAGTTGGACCGAAGGATCTATTTTCATGCTGTACATCTCTATGACTCTATGACTCTAAGTCATATATCTGTATGGTTGCGTTACCTGAAACACTACTTGGGTAGTGTCTCCCACCCATCCTCCTCGTCCTCTAACCAAAAAAAAGGTTCTGTCTGCCAGATTGGTAAGGTAACGAGTTTATCTTTTATTCTTTATTTTTCAACAGTCGCTTTGGGAATTTAGAATAGTGGGAATGGAGGTTAGGGCAGTTGAATGTTCCTCCTGCAGAATGTAGGAGGTAAGGGTCACCACTCGTATCCCTGCTGACTACATCTGCGGTACGTGGACCCGACTCCAGCTCCTCGAAAACCACGTTAGGGAGCTGGATGAACTTTAGATCTTTCGGGAGGCAGAAGGTGTTATTGAGAGGAGTTACAGAGAGGTAGTCACTCAGGTACAAGAAAAAGGCAGATGGGTTACAATCAGGGGATGGAAAGGGAACCGGCAGGCAGTGCAGGGATCCCCTGTGGCCATTCCCCTCAACGATAAGTATGCCGTTTTGGATACTGTTGGAGGGTTAGACTTACCAGGGGAAAGCAGTGGGGTACAGGGCTCTGGCAAAGAGTCTGTCCGTGCTGCTCAGAAGGGAAGGGGGAAGAGGAGCAGTAGTCACTGGGGACTCCATCGTTAGGGGGATAGGTAGGAGGTTCTGTGGGGACGAGAGAGACTCACGGTTGGTGTGTTGCCTCCCAGGTGCCAAGGTTTGTGATGTCTCTGATTGTGTTTTTGGGATCCTTAAGGGGGAGGGGGAGCAGGCCCAAATCATGTTCCACATAGGCACCAATGAGATATGTAGGAAGAGAGACGGGGATTTAAAGCAGAAATTCAGGGAGCTAGGATGGAAGCTTAGA
The DNA here is from genome assembly GCF_004010195.1 of Chiloscyllium plagiosum. NCBI lineage: Eukaryota > Metazoa > Chordata > Chondrichthyes > Orectolobiformes > Hemiscylliidae > Chiloscyllium > Chiloscyllium plagiosum. The sequence goes on from NC_057721.1 coordinate 76,022,869, forward strand.
GCTAGGACGAACAGAGTTGTTGTCTCTGGTTTGTTACCCATGCCACGCGCTAGTGAGGCGAGGAATAGGGAGAGAAAGGAGTTGAACACATGGCGACAGGGATGGTGCAGGAGGGAGGGATTTGGATTATTGAATAATTGGGGCTCTTTCTGGTCTAGGTGGAACCTCTACAAGCAGGATGGTCTTCATCTGAACCAGAGGGGTACCAATATCCGGGGTGGGGAGATTCACTAAGGCTATTGGGATGGATTTAAACTAATCCTGCAGGGGGATGGGAACCTAAATCGTAGTGCAAGTACAGAAAAGGTTGAGAGTAGGGAGGTCCGAAATCAAGTTTCAGGGATGCAAGATGGCACCGGCAAGCAAGAAGTTGGTTTGAAGTGTGTCTACTTCAACGCCAGGAACATCTGGAATAAAGTGGGTGAACTTGCAGCATGGGTTGGTACCTGGGACTTCGATGTTGTGGCCATTTCGGAGACATGGATAGAGCAGGGACAGGAATGGTTGTTGCAGGTTCCAGGATTTAGATGTTTCAGTAAGAACAGAGAAGATGGTAAAAGACAGGGAGGTGTGGCATTGTTGGTCAAGGATAATATTATGGCTGCAGAAAGGACGTTTGGGGACTCATCAACTGAGGTAGAAAGGGCTGAGGTTAGAAACAGGAAAGGAGAGGTCACCCTGTTTGGAGTTTTCCATAGGCCTCCGAATAGTTCCAGAGATGTAGAGGATAGGATAGCAAAGATGATTCTCGATGGAGTGAGAGAGACAGGGTAGTTGTCATGGGGGACTTCAAATATTGACTGGGAAAACTATAGTATGAGTACTATAGATGGGTCAGTTTTTGTCCAGTGTGTGCAGGAGGGCTTCCTGACACAGTATGTAGACAGGCCAACAAGGGGCGAAGCCACATTAGATTTGGTACTGGTTAATGAGCCCGGCCAGGTATTAGATTTGGAAGTAAGTGAGCACTTTGGAGACAGTGAACACAATTCTGTCAGGTTTACTTTAGTGATAGAAAGGGATAGGTGTATACCATTGGGAAAGAGTTACAGCTGGGAGAAAGGCAATTACGATGTGATTAGGCAAGATTTAGGAAGCATAGGATGGGGAAGGAAACTGCAGGGGATGGGCACATTAGAAATGTGGAGCTTATTCAAGGAAAAGCTCCTGTATGTCCTAGATAAGAATGTACCTGTCAGGCAGGGAAAAAGCTGGAGAGCACGGGAGCTGTGGTTTACGAAGAAAGTGGAATCTCTGGTCAAGAGGAAGAAGAAGGCTTATGTTAGGATGAGATGTGAAGACTCAGTTAGGGCACTAGAGGGTTACAAGGTAGCCAGGAATGACCTAAAGAGAGAGCTCAGAAGAGCCAGGAGGAGACATGAGAAGTTGTTGGCGGATAGGATCAGGGTAAACCCTAAGGCTTTCTATAGGTATTTAAGGAATAAAAGAATGACGAGAGTAAGATTAGAGCCAATCAAGGATAGTAGTGGGAAGTTGAGTGTGGAGTCAGAGGAGATAAGAGAAGCACTAAATGAATATTTTTCGACAGTATTCACTCTAAAAAATGACAATGTTTTTGAGGAGAATACTGAGATACAGGCTACTAGACGAGGTGGGATTGAGGTTCACAAGGAAGAGGTATTAGAAATCCTGCAGAGTGTGAAAATAGATAAGTCCCCTGGGCCAGATGGGATTTATCCTAGGATCCTCTTGAAAGCCAGGGAGGAGATTGCCGAGCCTTTGGCATTGATCTTTAAATCGTCATTGTCTACAGGAATAGTGCCAGAAGACTGGAGGATAGCAAATGTGGTTCCCCTGTTCAAGAAGGGGAGGAGAGACAACTCTGGTAATTATAGACCAGTGAGCCTTACTTCAGTTGTTGGTAACGTGTTGGAAAAGGTTATAAGAGTTGGAATTTATAATCATCTAGAAAAGAATAATTTGGTTAGGGATAGTCAGCACAGTTTTGTGAAGGGTAGGTCGTGCCTCACAAACCTTACTGAGTTCTTTGAGAAGGTGACCAAACAGATAGATGAGAGTAAACTGGTTGATGTGGTGTATATGGATTTCAGCAAG
>NC_057721.1:76025453-76030365 GCF_004010195.1 Chiloscyllium plagiosum
GATAGGGTGGACAGGGAGAGCCTTTTTCCAAGTATGGTGACAGTGAGCACGAGGGGGCATAGCTTTAAATTGAGGGGTGATAGATATAGGACAGATGTCAGAGGTAGTTTCTTTACTCAGAGAGTAGTAAGGTTATGGAATGCTTTGCCTGCAACGGTAGTAGATTCGCCAACTTTAAGTACATTTAAGTCGTCATTGGACAAGCATATGGACATACATGGAATAGTGTAGGTTAGATGGGCTTCAGATTGGTATGACGGCGCAACATCAAGGGCCGAAGGGTCTGTACTGCGCTGTAATGTTCTATGTTCTTTGTTCAATTACTTTCATGTTCTGCTGCGTATGCCACAATTATCACCTTTTATCACAGGTTTTCAGTATCTGCCGTGTATTGCTTTTATTCTCATTCATAAATCTGTTATCCCTGGACTTGCCCGTTCAATGCACAGCTGCCCGGTCTTCCACATTCTACCATCTGTAAACTTGAGGTTGTCCAAACCTTTGTCATGTCGTAACTCACACCAAGTCCCCTTCCCCATTTCCACCACCTACAAACAGACCCTATCACCAGAGATATATTTCCCTCCCACCCCATCTGTGTTCCAGAGAGACTATTCCCTCTGCGACTCCCTTGTTAGGTCCATGGCCCCCACCAACCCACCCTCCACTTCCGGCACCTTCCTTTGCCACCACAAGAGGTGTAAAACCTGCGCCCAAATTTCCCCCCTCACCTCCATCCAAGGCCCCAAAGACTCCGTCCATATTCAGCAGAGATTTTCCTGCATATCCACACACGTCCTCTACTGTGTCTGTTACTCTCGATGTGGTCTCCTCGACATTGATGAGACAGGGCGCCAAATTGCAGAATGTTTCAGAGAACATCTCTGAGACACACGCACTAAACAACTCCACCTCCCTGTGACCGAATTCCCCTTCCCACTCCACCAAGGACATGCGAGTTCTGGGCCTCCTCAACTGCTACATTCTAGCCACTCGACACCTGGAGGAAGAACACCTCATCTTCTGCCTTGGGACCCTCCAAATACACGGAATCCCTGTTGATTTCACCAGTTTCCTCCCCTCTCCTCACCAGACTTTATCCCAGATTGAACCCTCCACCTCAGCACCGCCCTCTTGAACTCTCCTACCCATCCATCTTCCTTCCCACCTATCCACCCCACTCTCTGTTCCAACCTATCACCTTCTCCCCCCTCTTCATCTACCTATCATATTCACTGCTACCTTCCCCCCAGCCCTACACTCCTCCCATTTATCTCTCAGCTCCTTGGACGCATTGCTCCCCCCCCCACCGCCTTCCTTCACATTCCTGATGAAGAGCTTATGTTTGAAATGTCGACTCTCCTGCTCCTTGGATGCTGCATTTCCCACACCACATTTTGACTCTGATCTCCAGAATCTGCAGTCCTCACTTACTTCCCTTTCCCTCTGCCTGCTGATCCTTGGCTTGTGAACCTTGATTTTAAAATTATCTTCCTCATATTTGAATCCCTCTGTGGTTTTCCACCTCCATTTTTCTGTAGCCTTCTTCAATCACACTAAAGAAGAATTAAGATTCCATCAATTTGAGCGTCTTGTGCACTGTGGGTTGTAATTAGTCTATCTTTGGTTGCCATCCTTTCAAACTTCCTCGGCCTCACTCTAGAATTCTCTCCCTGAACCTGCTTTGTTTTTCTCCTTTCAAGCGCCAATCAAATTATACCTCTTTGGCCAAGTTTGGTCACCTAATATCTGCTCATGTGACCTGGTGTCATATTAGGTTTTATAATGCTCCTATGAAGTGCCTTGAGCTGTTTTATTATGTAAAAGAGGCTTTATAAATATAAGTTGCGATTGTTGTTGTTTTGCTTGTAGCACTGTTCTCAAGATTAACCTTTAATGCTTGGAGACTCCAGGACCACAGTTGGAAATCTTAGGTCCATGCTAACTCTTAGCTGGGTCATTCCAAAACTAATTCCACCAGACAGCTCTCTCCTTGTAGCTCTGAAGATTTGTCTACTTGAATTTCTTTTTAGATTAGATGCAATAGTATTTGTCTGAAACGCTTCTTGTGGCAAATCCTCTCACATCCCAACAACCTACTGTGAATTTTTCCCAAATATTTTTCCTCATACTCTCTCAGCAACTATTTTCAATTCACTTCAAGTTGCAGTTTAAAGATAATTTGTGACATCGGAATTAGAATTAGTGTACAATACAATCACTGCACAGGCATATAGGAAATACTAAAAGGCAAATTGCTAAGATTCATTGATTTAGCTTTCCATCATCCTGATGTTTGCATGCTACAATGATATGGGTGTTATTGACTAATCACTCCAATCAATCTCTATCCATTGGTCTACAATAGTTCATATGTCCTTAAATTATTTATTCCTCCTCAGTTACATTCACCATATGTCCTGTTCCTTGTAACTCATGTACAGTGTCCCAAAATATTATTTTTCAAATTAACTAGCATTGACTATCTTCCAGTATGGTCCCAGATATCGTTCACACTTCCCAAAATAACGAGCACATATTAAGCATCAGCACTCACTGCAGTCTTCAGGATATGCTCAAGATTAGAGTGGTGTTAGAAACGCACACCCGCTGTGCTTTTCCAGCACCAATCTAACCTTGACGCTGATCTCCAGCATCTGCAATCCTCACTTTCACCTTCACAATATGGTGCCCAAGAAAGGTTAGCAATTTCTGTGATATTAATTTCCTTTTTGCCAATCTAATTTGTATCACCATCAGGTCAAAGGGATCTCCAGGCATCTAGTAGCAGTGATATCAGCAAGCCAGATAGGCAGCTTGACACATGAAGAAGAAGCAGAAAAACACATTGAAGTTAAAAGCAGGAAGTTAAAAATGCTTATTATCATCACTTCTAGTTTAAGCTGATAAGACAATTAATGACAATTGCTTGCAGCAAAAACTCAAACATGTAATATTTGGATAAGAAAATATCAGTAGTTAGCCATTTCATCAGAGTGAAAAGTTACGGAGATCTCTTCTCTTGGGCAGAATAAACAAAGGACGACATAGGTGTACTTTTGTTTTTCTCCATTCATGGGATGTGAGCATCACAGGCTATGCCCGCATTTATTATCTGTCAATAATTGCACAGAGAGCAGTTATCACTGTTTGCGTGAAGTCACAGACCAGGGAAGAACAGTTGATTTATTTCTCTACAGGACATTAGGGTGAATGTGTTCTGAAGAAGAGACATCCCAGACTGGAAGCATTAACTTTGTTTCTCTCTTCCACAGACCTGCTGTGTTTCTCCACCATTCTCTCTGTTTGTTTCAGATTTCCAGCAACCCACAATTTTTTTGTTTTTTATAGCACAAATTGTAAAGCCTGAATTATTTCCACAGCCTCACAATTTGAGAGCTATGACGTAAGTTTGCAATTTAGTTGACAGCTCGAAGAGGTTGTTGAAGGATTCAATGTCCTTGGTGGAGTGTTACCTCTTTTTGCTTTAATAAGAGATTAATGTTTTGGGATTTAATGGTTTGAATGGGCTTACATGAATGGGGCTTTTGTGTAAATTCTGGAAGAAGTATTCAGAAATTAATTCAGCTTGTGGAATGTCCGTGGTAGGTACTGAACAACACTTTATGCCTTTAGAGCAGCCAGCTTAGCTTCTCCAGTGTCTGGATTTGAGCTGTATCCTGGAGCGGCAAGCTCGACTCCACCCCACATGCATGTCTCCTATCCCAAGACCAGAGATCTAGAAATTCACGGGAGTGTAGAAAATAGCAGCAGGAGTCAGCAATCTAGTCCTTTTTAACCTCCTCCACTATTCATTATGACCATGGCTGGTCATCCAACTCAATAGCATGCTTTTGGTTTTCCTCCATACCTGTCGACTCCTTTAGTCCCAAATGCTAGATCTGACTCCATTTTGAAATCCTCCCAGTGTTTTTATCTCGACTCCCTTCTGCGGTATGAATTCCACAGGCTCATCTCCCTCTGGGTGAAGAATTATCTCCTCACCTCAGTCCTGTATGGTCTACCCCATTTCCTAGATTGCGACCCCTGATTCTAGACTCCCTGATCATCAGGAACATCCTTCCTGCATTTATCTACCCTGTCCAATCCTGTGAGGATTTTATAGTCTTCTGTAAGTTCCCCCTCATTCTACAAAACTCAAGCTAATATAATCTTAACTAATTCACCCTTTCTTTTATACGTCATTCCTTCCATCCCAGGAACCAGTCTGGTAACTTTTCACTGCACCTTCTCCATAGCAAGAAAGTCCTTCCTCAGATAAGGAACTGCTCACAATACTCCAGATGTGAATTCTGTATAATTGCAGCAAGCCCTTTACCCCAATCCTCTGGCTTTGAAGGCCATCATACCCCTTTGCCTTCTTCACCACCTGCTGCACCTCATACTTATCTGGTGTATGAGGACAACCAGGTCTCATTGTTCATTCCCCTCTCTCAGTTTGCTTAGGGAACTTGATTAGTGGGAGGTCAGAGGATTGCAAAGTCTTTAAAGCCAACAGAGAAAAGCAATAAGGGGTGAAGAGAAAATGAAACATGAGGGTAAGCTAGCTTGTGATAAAAATATTAACTCGTGATCGAACTATAAGGGAAAGCTAGCTAGTGACAGAAAGAAAGAGTTTTTTTCTCAGATCTGTAAAAGATAAGAGAAAGGCAACAGTGAACGTTGGGCCATCGTAAAATAAGCCGAAGAAGTAGTCATGGGAAACAAAGAAATGGTCAAACAACTGAATAGGTATTTTGCATCAGTTTTCTCAGTGAAATATACAAGCAGCATACCAGAACATGAAGAGAGTCAGGGGGCAGAGGTGAGTGTCATGGCCACCCCTAAAGAAAAGGTGTTGGGGAAGCTAGAAGGTCTGAAAATGGATAAATTACCCAAATTGGATGGACTA
>NC_057721.1:76030865-76049315 GCF_004010195.1 Chiloscyllium plagiosum
GATCTGCTTTGGACAAAATTCTGTTTGTCATTTTTATAAACGACCTGGATGAGGGCATAGAAGGATGGGTTAATAAATTTTCGGACGACACTAAGGTCAGTATAGTTGTGGATAGTGCCGAAGGATGTTGTAGGTTACAGAGGGACATAGATAAGCTGTAGAGCTGGGCTGAGAGGTGGCAAATAGAGTTTAATGCAGAAAAGTGTGAGGTGATTCACTTTGGAAGGAGTAACAGGAATGCAGAATACTGGGCTAATGGTAAGATTCTTCTTCGTGTTAATGAGCAGAGAGATCCCAGTGTTCATGTACATAGATTCCTCAAAGTTACCACCCAGGTTGATAGGGCTGTTAAGAAGGCATACAGTGTGTTAGCTTTTATTAGTGGAGGGATGAAGTTTTGGAATCATGAGGTCATGTTGCAGCTGTACAAAACTCTGGTGTGTCTGTACGTGGAGTATTGCATACAGTTCTGGTAACTGCATTACAGAAAGGATATGGAAGCTTTGGAAAGGGTCCAGAGGAGATTTACTAGGGTGTTGTCTAGCATGGAGGGAAGGTCTTATGAGGAAAGGTTGAGAGACTTGAGGCTGTTTCATTAGAGAGAAGAAGGTTGAGAGGTGACTTAATTGAGACATATAGGATAATCAGAGGGTTAGATTGGGTGGACAGTGAGGGCCTTTTTCCAAGTGTGATGATGGATGACTCGAGGAAACATAGCTACAAACTGAGGGGTGATAAACATAGGACAGATTTCAGGGTAATTTCTTTATGCAGAGAGTAGTAGGGGCGTGGAATGCACTGCCTGCAAAGGTTGCAGACTTGCCAACTTTAAGGGCATTTAAATAGTCATTGGGTAGGCATATGGAGGAGAATGGAATAATGTAGGTTAGATGGGCTTCAGACTAGTTTCACAGGTTGGCGCAACATCGAGGGCCAAAGGGCTTGTACTGCACTGTACTGTTCTATGTTCTATGTCTATGTTTATAGGGGATGGGAAAGGCAAGTTTTTTATACAGAGAAAATGGTGGAGGCAGATATAACCGCCACAGTTCAGAGCCACCTTGACAGCTGTATCAATAGTTAGGTATTGGAGGGTTACAGACTGCATAAAGGCAAAAGGTTTTTAGGTTAGAGAGGCATCATGTGTCTGCCCTGTTATAGTGGGCCAAAGGGCCTGTTCCTGTGCTGGACTGTTCTTTGTTCTTTCTTTTTGGGAGAAAAATAGGAGAATGGGATGGAGAAACATAAAAGGAAACTCGATGGGTTGAATGGCCTAATTTTGATCCTCGACCTTCTGGTCTTATGGTCCCGCGCCAGGAAGTTTCCAAACTCAGGTGTGCAAATCCAGACCATAGGGTCAGTTCCCATTGGTGGCCTTGGATTAGTCAGTTGTTCTAAGGGAAGTGTGCCTTGCCTTTATATTTTAAACAAACAGTTAACTTTAATTACCAGGCATTACAGTAAGTGGTCCCCAAAAATTGTTAGCTATCTGTTTAATGCGGAGTAATTAAATTGAACTGCAGCCAAACAAGGATTACCACTATGAGTGACCTGCTCATTTTACAGGGTCCCCAGCTGACATCATGGTATTCAGATCCTGTATTTTCAGATGAAATACTACTTGACTCGAAACTCAAAGGTTGTGAGATCAACCTCTCAGCTAGAAGGCAGCCACCGAATGTAGTTGGGCCTTTAGCCAAGTAATGCATTATCAAATGTCATTAGAGGAGATTGAAAATTAAAGCCAAACTCTGACGGTCCAGTCAATTGGTTCAGACATAGTGAAATTATTCAAGGAAGGGAGTTCCTGCTGCCCATTTCAGTTAGAGTTCCAAAGAAGGCATTGACCCTACAATTCTATCTCCTAAATGTTCAATTGAAAGTTAAAGCACATGTGCCAAAGAAGATGAGCTATCTAATGTCCAAAGGCATAGAGATGTTACAGCACAGAACAAAGCCATTTGGCCAATCCTGTCTTCCCTAGCCCTCTGAATGAGTTCTCCATGGGATGCGATTCTACCCATGATCCTCCAAGTTGTTCCTTCTCAAATAACAGTGTAATTTCTTTGAAAGTCTCGATTGCGAGCAGACCTTAAACAAGAACAGAAGTTGCTGGAGGAACTCCACAAGTCTCACAGAATTTGTAGAGAGAGAAAAACAGTTAACATTTCGAGTTCAGTGACGCTTCTTCAGCATTGATAGAATCTCGGAAAAAGTAGTCTTTATGTTGATGAAACGGGGTGGGCATTAATGCCTCTTTCTTGGTGTTATCAGTTCTGCAGAAGGGTCACTGGGCCAAAACATTAGCTCTGTTTTCTCTCCATAGATGCTGCCAGACCTGTTGAGTTTCTCCAGCTATTTCCATTTTCGTTTCAGATTTCTAGCACACGCAGTTCTTTGTTTCAGTTCAGACGTTAACTCCTTACTGCGTGAATATCTTCTTTGGAATCGCATTTACATATTTGCTTACTGCATTAAATCCATGACCTCCTGTTCACAGTCCCTACAGTAGGGGAATCAATCCCTACCTACTCTTTCTAAATATCTCCATTAGAACACCTCTCAGCCATATTTCCCCAAGGAAAACAGCCCCCAAATTCTTCAATCTATCTTCAGTGCTGAAGATTTCAGTGTCAAGACAATGCGTGTGAATCTTTTCTGCGCTATCTCCAATGCCTTCATATCCTGACGAAAACTAACTGAGGTCTAACTAATGTCTTGTACCAGCCCAACATCACTTCCTTGCTCTTATGTCCCATTAATAAAGCCGAGGAACTGTGTATGCTTTATTAGCTGTTCTCTCAGTAAATTCTTCCACCTACAATGACAACACACACACACACTCATAGTCCTTTGTTTTTCATTTTTGTGATGTACTTAACTGGCTGGGCCATCATTTATTGCACATCCCTAGTTGTCCTTGAAAAGATGATGGTGAGCTGCCTTCTTGAACCACTTTGCTGCATAATGTGGAGGTGCCGGTGTTGGACTAGGGTGGACAAAGTTAAAAATCTCACAACACCAGATTATAATCCAACAGTTTTATTTGGAAGCACTAGCTTTCGGAGCACTGCTCCTTCATCAGGTGGTTGTGGAGTTTAAGATCATAAGACACAGAATTTGTAGCTAACATTTGCAGTGTGATGTAACTGAAATTATTTATTGAAAAAGACCTGGATTGTTTGTTACGTCGTTCATCTTTTAGAATTAATATGTTGGTTTCAGTTCTTTCATCTGTAAATCGCAGAACATTTTAAAGTTACATTCTCAAATGAGCTTGAGCAATTGATATCATGCCGACCCAGATATTGCATTGAAGGTGTGAGGTGCCAATTTGCACCAGTTGCACTTTTAGTATTGTCTCCTTATCCCACCCCTGTCCAAATCCTCTCGCTCGCTGGCTCATGGGCAAACGACTATGACTGCAAAATGAATAATACCAGCATTAACAACATAATGCTAATTATTCCAGCTGTTGTGCCTTTGTTAGAAACCCTCAGCAAACCGTTCATTTTCTGGATGTGGTAACCCTGGTAAAGAAGTGCTGGTAAACCATCTTTTAGAACTGTGATTCATGTCATTCTTCAAGCTCACTCAAACTGAGTGACTCATTAGGACACCTCAAAGGGCAGCAGCAAGTCAACCATCGCAGTGCCAGTCTGAGGCAAATTGAAGGACATTAATAAATGAGTTGGGGTCTCATCTAACAGTTTTGTACTGATGTTTGAAACACACAAGATTCTGAGGACGATTGACAGGGTCGATGCTGACAGATGCCTTCATTGATGAGGGTTTCTCAAAGAACAAAGAACAAAGAAAATTTACAGCCTAGGAACAGGCTCTTCGGCCCTCCAAACCTGAGCCGATCCAAATCTACTGTCTAAATCTGTCCCCCAATCCCTAAGCATCTGTATCCCTCTGCTCCCCACCTACTCACGCATTCGTCCAGATGCATCTTAAATGAATCTATCGTGCCTGCCTCGACCACCTCTGCTGGCAACGCATTCCAGACACCCACCAGCCTCTGTGTAAAGTACTTGCCACGTGTATCGCCCTTGAACTTTTCACCTCTCACCTTAAAAGCGTGACCTCTCATTATTGAATCCTTCACCCAGGGAAAAAGCTTACTTTATTTACCCTGTCTATACCCTTCATGATTTTGTAAACCTCTATCAGGTTCCCCCCTCAATCCCTTTGTTTTCTAATGTAAACAAACCTAACCTACTCAACCTCTCTTCATAGTTAGCATCTTCCATACCAGGCAACATCCTCATAAACCTTCTCTGCACCCTCTACAAAGCGTCCACATCCTTTTGGTAATGTGGCGAGCAGAACTGTACACAGTATTCTAAATGCAGCCGAACCAATGTCTGGTACAATTTTAACATGACCTGCCAGCTCTTATACTCAATACCCTGTCCGATGATGGCAAGCATACTATATGCCTTCTTTACCGCTCTATCCACCTGTGCAGCCACCTTCAGTGTACAATGGACCTGCACTCCCAGATCTCTCTGCCCATCTCTAGAATTAGATTTGCCTAAATGCATCATCTCTCGTTTGTCTGGATTGAACTCCAGCTGCCACTTCTCTGCCCAACTCTCCAGTCCATCTATATTTCTCCTGTATTCTCTGACAGTCCCTTATGCTTTCTGCTACTCCACCAATCTTCATGTCATCTGCAAACTTGCTGATCATACCAACAGTGCCCTCTTCCAGATCATTTATGTATATTACAAACAACAGTGGCTCCAGCACTGACCCCTGTGGAACACCAGCGGTCACCTTTCTCCATTTCGAGAAACTCCCTTCAACTACTACTCTCTGCCTCCTGTTGCTCAACCAGTTCTTTATCCACCTAGCTAGAACACCCTGCACATCATGTGACTTCACTTTCTGTATTAGTTTACCATGGGGAACCTTATCAAACGCCTTACTGAAGTCCATGTATATGACATCAACAGCCCTTCCTTCATCTATCAACTTAGTCACTTCTTCAAAGAACTTTCTCAAACCAGGGAACGTAGTTAGAGAGTAACAGAGCACTCTTTAAAACTGAGATATGAAGGAATTTCTTCTCTCAGAAGTGAGTGATTGAACTCAGAGTGTTATGGAGGCTAGATCACAGAATATACTTGAAGAGGAGGTTGAAAGATTTAGGAGTTGCACACTATGAGGAACTGGCATGAAGGTGGAGTTGAAGCCTGGGGCAAATGAGCTAAGATCTTAAAAATTGGTAATCAGGCTTGAGGGGCTGAATGGCCTACTCCCACTCCCATTCCTAATGTTCTTATACACCCTTCCATTGTCAGTTTTTTTAAACAAACATAAGACTTTAGATTACATTACAGTGTGGAAACAGGCCCTTCGGCCCAACAAGTCCACACCGACCCTCCGAAGCGAAACCCACCCATACCCCTACATTTACCCCTTACCTAACACTACGGGCAATTTAGTATGGCCAATTCACCTGCCCCTGCACATCTTTGTGACTGTGGGAGGAAACCAGAGCACCCGGAGGAAACCCACGCAGACACGGGGAGAACGTGCAAACTCCACACAGTCAGTCGCCTGAGGCGGGAATTGAATCCGGGTCTCTGGTGCTGTGAGGCAGCAGTGCTAACCACTGTGCCACTGTGCTGCCCACTTATGAGTTCTCCAGGTCGCATTAGATTTTCTGATTTGTCAGTCCAGTTCTATTAATTTTCTTTACTCACTAGATGTTTGAAGATGTGATATTAATTGAGCTGGCATTATGTTGATAGCGGGGGATTGCCTTTGAACATCAAGGGGAAATGGTTCGATTTTCTCTTGTTCAAGAAAATCAATGCCTGGCACTTGTGTGGCACAAATGTTAGTTTCCCCTTATCAGCCCAAACCTAGATACTGAGTTGAAAAGGGTGGCGCAAGAAAAGCATGGCAATCAGACAGCATCCGAGAAGCAGCAGAGTCGACATCAGGAATATATTCCTGATGAAGGGCTTATGCCCAAAACGTCAACACTCCTGCTCCTCGGATGCTGCCTGACTGGATGCTACTTTTCCAGCGCCACCCTGACTCTCCAGCATGACACTTTCTCCAAGCCTAGATATTGTCCAAGTCTGAACCCCTGTTGGCACGGGCAGCCTCAGAACCCGAGGAGCAACAGAATGATGCTGAACCTTGTGCAATCATCAGTGAACATCTCCACTTCTGACCTAATGATGGGGGAAGGTCATTAATGCAGGAGCTGAAGACAGTTGTGTTTGGGACATGACTTGAAGACTCTTAAAGTGATGACCTGGGACTGAAATGATTTCCCACAACAAATACCAGCATCTTTCTTTGTGTTGGGTATGACTTCAACCAGTTGTGACTGTTGCCCGATTTCTATCGGCTTTAGTTTTTCCAGGGGTCCCTGGTGGCATACTCAGTCAAATATGACCTTTACATTAAAGACAGTTGTTCTCATCTGGAGTTTGGTTGTTTTGGTCACGTTTGGACCAAGACCTAACGAGGTCAGGAGCTAAGTGTCCCTGGGAAAGCCCAAACTGAGTGTCAGTGAACAGTTTATTATGAAGAAAGTGCCACTTGATCGCACTACCAATGACAACTTGAATTATTTTGCTGACTATCGGGGTTCTGAAGGAAATTTATATCGGAATCGAAACATCAACTTTGCTGCCAGACTTGCTGAGTTTCTGCTGCATTTTCTGTGTTTTTTTTTCCTTCAGATATCCAGCATCTGCAGTACCTTATCGTTTTATCGAAGTGTTAGTTGGCTGGCCTTGGATTTGTCCTGCCTTTAGTGGGACAGGATAAACCTCAGTATTGTTGGCATTTCCATCTTGTCAGGTCGATGCTGGAATTGTAGCTGGAACAGTGTGGCTTGGGGCACTGCTATTTCTTAAGCAAAGGGTATTCAGAAATATTGTTAGAGTGTTGTCATAGCCCAATTGCAGTAGCAGGTCCCTTCACCAATTTTGTGGCCACTGTAAAAAGTGAAGCACATTGGCTGATGACTGGTGTCTGATTGAGAGTTCAACCACTCAGTTTTTCTGGCTGAAGATTCTTTCTTCTTGAGTTTCACACTGACTTGGTAGACTCCTACATCATAGCAAGTTTGGATATTCACAGAGCTTCCTGCTCCTGTCAATCATTTAATTGTCCACCACTCTTCATGGTTCATGAAATAAAGCCGCAGATTGTGGATCTGATCCATTGACTTGTGGAATCACTTAGATCTGACTATAACATGTGGCTGTAATTAGTCCTATACTGGCATGCATGATGCTGCTGGTATGCTCCCCTATCTGGTGACTAAACCAGTTTTGTAGCTTTACTGTTATAGCTTTAGTCCAGCAACACTGGACTCCCATTCAGAGAAGGAAATGTGTTGCTGGAAAAGCGCAGCAGGTCAGGCAGCATCCAGGGAACAGGAGAATCGACGTTTCGGGCATAAGCCCTTCTTCAGCATCTGCAGACCTCACTTTCTCCTCCCATTCAGAGAAGCCCAGTAACAGGTGTAAAATGTCAAATTCCAATGCATCCAGTAATAAAAGGTTAGATCAGTTGTGAGCTTTCTGTCGCAGTTGATGGACATTTTTGCTGTATATTGCAAAACGTATAGAATTAAAACCAGGAAATTACCTTGCAGCATGACAGTCTGGCAAAATTCTGGCAATGACTCTTTCATCCTCTCCCATTAACCAATGCATCAGTGTATCACAGACAGAACATGTTTCATTCATAGTTTTCATTTTGTGGCTAGCTCTGAGTTAAAAGGAATGCAAGGTAAGTAATTGAGTCAAGGCACAGTCTGATGTTAAAGTCAATTTTCACATTTTACTGAGAAGCTGATTGCCATCTCTTGTTTTTTCTCATTTGGAAAAATGATGCAGAGCTGACAATCATTATGACTCCTTTACTTTGCAATCATGATGGTATTATTTCAATTTGCAAGCAGTCGCACCAGCCTAGCCTGGGGCTGAGCAAATCCTCTGCTATAGAGCATCAAAGACACAACATTGAGCATGTTGCATTGGTCTCTGAAATAACTATTGGTTCTGTGTTTGCCAAAGCTGTGGCATATCATCTTGCAATGCAAGCTTGTTTTACAGGAGCAGGCAGGGGCACATCTTAATTGTCTCTTTTCTATGCCAGGTGAATCGATTGTCCATTCTTAAGCTGATTCCTCAGCTTCCACTCCACTTAAGGGTAATCGTTACACAGTGTGCCGCCAGAAAGACTATTCATTGTAAACAAGGGAGCAGTTAATATGACAAAAGGGTCAATGATACATGATGTAAATGCCACACTTCACCAATCTTACTTCTGTAACTTTGGCCGCATTCCGTAGTAAATGTTATTCAATCAAATGTATGACAGGTGATTGAATGGAAGGTATTTACTTCATATTTGTACCCAAAGGTAAAATTACCCCCTTCAACAAAACGTGCCATCTGGAGATTCTGAGAGTGGCATGGTGGCTCGGTGGTTAGCACTGCTGCCTCACAGTACCAAGGACCTGGGTTCAATTCCACTCAGGTCACTGTCCATGTGGAGTTTGCACATTCTCCCTGTGTCTGTGTGGGTTTCCTCTGAGTCATCCCTCTGTCCAAAGATGCACAAGTTAAGTGGATTGGCAGTGGGAAATGTTGGGCGGGAGGAGGGTGTGTATGGATGGGATGCTCTTCAGAAGCATTGGTGTGGACTTGATGGGCCGAATGGCCTGCTTCTAGATTAGAATGGTGCTGGAACAGCACATCAGTTATCTCTCCACCCTTCAGGCTCTCTGTCTGTATTCCTGATGAATGGCTTTTGCCCGAAACGTCGATTTTACTGCTCCTCGGATGCTACCTGAACTGCTGTGCTTTTCCAGCACCACTCTAATCTAGACTCTGGTTTCCAGCATTGGCAGTCATTGTTTTTACCGAATGGCCTGCTTCCACACTGTAGATATTCTATGGCTATCCTCCCAAGTAATTGTGTACTAATTTCCTCTTCATTCATTCCCTTAAGAACTGGAAATAAAATTCTCAGTGAAACAGATTCACCATTTAATGGGATCATTGCCTGATCTATCTTAACCCCATTTTCCACACTCTCCTTATAGCGCTTGGTTCGTTGAGTATCTGAAATCTATCAATCTCTGCCTTGAATATGTTTAATGACTAAGAATCCACAAATTCTTGGACAGAGAGCTCTATCCAAGCTTACAAGTCAAGACTTTTCTCTTTATCTCACTCTTAAATGCCCAACCCATTAAGCTGATGATAAATCATAATCTCGTCCATGCATTCAGGGGAAATCAATCTCTCAGCATTGGCTTTCTTTCAGAATCATAAGTATTTCAACGAGATTAATTCTTAGTCTTCTAAATTGCAGAAAGTACTCAATAACACAATTTGTTCAATTTCCTTCCTTCCGTAACACACCATCTACAGTTGCTAAAACTGACAGATATGACTATAACGCCGTAAGTTACTCGGGGCATAAATAGGTTAGATAGGAGGGCATTTTCATCCATTATATGGTGCCTCAGTGGTTAGCACTGCTGCCTCACAGCGCCAGAGACCCAGGTTCCATTTCATTCTTGGGCAACCGTCTGTGTGGAGTTTATGCATTCTCCCCATGTCTGTGTGAGTTTCCTCTGGGTGCTCCAGTTTCCTCCCACAGTCCAAAGATGTGCAGGCTAGGTGAATTGGCCATCAAAAAAGCAGGGATAGGGTAGTGGGGTGAGTCTTGGTGGGCTGCTCTTTGGAGGTTCGGTGTGGACTTATTAGGTCGAATGATCTGACTTCACACTGTAGGGATTCTATGAATTAGGAGAAGGGTTAATAATCAGGTGGGATAGATTTAAGATAACAGGCTAACAGGAGTGTTGACGAGGTTCTTTTTTCTCACCCAGAGGGTGGTGGGAGTCTGGAATTCACTGCAAAGGTGATTGAATCAGAAGCTGTCGAAGCATTTAAGCAATATTTCGATATTCACTTGCTTTGCCAGAACCTTCAGAGTTTTGGAGCATGAGCTAGAAAGTGGGATTCATGTCGTCAAATCCTTGTTAACCAGTGTGGGCTGAAAGGCCACCTTCTGTGAATAAAAATAATCACTGAGCTAACGAGCTGCGTTTGATGCATTCGTACTGTGTCATTCAGAGAGGAAAAAGATGTTTGGCTAAAAGAACCAGAGGGGAGGGTGAGGAAAAATGACTTTACTAAGCAAGTTATTAAGATGTGGAATGTGCTTCAGGAAAGCAGGAAGCAGATTCAGTGGTAATTGCAAAAAGGAACTGGATAAATATTAAAAATGGAAATATTCAATGAGCTATGGGAAAAGAGTAGGAAGATAGGCTGGGATTAATTAGGCAGCTCCTTCAGAGAACGCATATGCGCATGATGAGCCAAACAATCTTTTGTTTGTAGTATTATTTGGTCGAATTCTCACGAGGAATACTTGCTTTGTTTCATTATAGCTGAGGCCATACAATATGGTGAGTGCATGAGCAATAATCAGACTCTATAACCTCTGTACTCTGCTCGATGTAACCATCAAGGTCTTTGTGATTATTTGTTTTTCAATGAAATCTTCACAGACATTGAGACTGCAATGTGTTTTTGTTCCCTCCTATATTTTGCACTTAAGGACTACTCTCATTACTCCACCGATATACCACTCACATCACTGTGTGTTTGGTCACTAAATGCAGCTGTCGCTTTTGATGCACCTGCTGCAGGCATTTCCAGACAAAAGTAAAATACTGTCTGTAAGAGATCATCAGCTTGCTGTCTGCCCCTGTGGGACCATGTTCAAATGGAACAACACTGTAACATTTGTTAAAGTCTATAGTGGCAATTTATTATGGCATCTGCCTTTCTGACTTTTTGTTGCCTGTCTGTATTTAGTACCATCCGTAATGTGCACTGCGATGGTGGCTTTAGTGAAGAAAGGATCTACAGTAAGCCAATGAAACCCACTACGTCTGAAATGTTGCTACTTATTTTATAGTGTCTGGTCTGCTCCATGTTCATATTGCTGACCAAATTAATGGAATGTTGGGGTCACTGGCTGGACGACCATTCTTAATTGCCCCTCAGTCTGATTGCCTTGCCAGAGAGTCACCAGCTCCAATGAAAGATAATCTAAACATCACTGAATCCCCCACTATCAACATCCTGAGGCTTACCATTGATCAGAAACTCAGTCGGACTTACCTTATTTCTAACTTATATTTTTAAAAACTCTGTAAAGTAATTGCAACTTCTTTTTCTTCCTCTGTTGTAACCAAGATTTGCACCAATGTACCAAAGATGACGCCATAAAAAGGCAGACATTATAAAAGCTTGTCAATACACTTCTATAATGGAGTGTATGTGACAATAAAATATATTCTGTTCTATTCTATACAAATACAGTGGCTGCAAAGCAAGACAGAGGCAGGGAAAACTGCAGCAAGTAACTCAGCTCCTCATTCATCAAAGTCTATCCAGCATTCTAAGACACAAATCAGGGGTATGATGGAGTACTCCCTATTTATCTGGATGAGTGCCACTTAAATAACACTCAAGACATTTGACACCATCCAGGATAAACCAGCCCACTTAATTGACACCACATCCACAAAAATCCATTCCCTCACCACCGACACTCGGTAGCAGCAGTGTCTACTATCTACAAGATGCACTGCAGAAGTTCACCAAAGATCATTAGACAGCAAATCAATAACCACTTTCATCTAGAAGGACAAGGGCAGTAGATACATGGGAAGGCCATCACTTGCAAGTTCCTCTTTGTGCCACTCACCATCCTGACTTGGAAATATTTCACCCTTGCTTCACTGTCACTGGGTCAAAATCGTGGAATTTGCTTCCTAAGGGCATTGTGGGTCAACCTACAGCACGCGGACTGCAGTGGTTCATGAAGGCAGTTCTCTTCCATTTTCTCAAGGGTTAACTGATGCTGGCCCAGCCAGTGAATCCCAAACAGGTGACAATGAAAATGTTAAAGAAGGTAGCAAGTGTGGAAGAAAGAGGGGATAGGTCACTGGAACTTTGTTCTTGATTAAATATTTTACCTACATTGTGAAGACTTGAGAGCAACCTTTCTAAAGCTTTCTTGTTAAACAGAGTAGGTTTATTCCATTGTACTAAATAACTAGCTACATTACATCTGAGTTGCATGAGAGTCACTGTGGGAACTCAGGCTAGACTTTAAGTACACACTCTGGATCAGTGGTGCTGGAAGAGCACAGCAATTCAGGCAGCATCCGAAGACAGGCACACTACTGATTAACTGTGTGAATTAAAAAAAAACACATATTACTCCTCTCCAGGAGCATTTCATTCTTATGGACAGGGCTTATTTTGTGATAATCCTTTCTGGTAACAATTGACTCAGAAAACAAATATCTTCTCCATGTATGCATCTTTAAACCCTTTCATAATTTTAAGGACTTTCTATCTCAGTCGGTAATTTTATGGAGTATTTTCTGCCCTGTTGACATTGTAAATGCATGTTGAGTTCCTGATTGTGGTCAGACCAGCATTAGGGATGAAGGGGAATGGCCATGCATAGCTCAGGTTATTGTGCAATCAAAGAACAATGAGAAAATTACTGAGGAACCGTTTGTACCTGTTGATTGTCTAACTAGTAAATCTATCGATTATTGTAGTATTAATCACAGACCAGGAAGATTCCAGGCTTTATAATCTGTTAGGCATGGGTTAGTCACCTCAGTAGATGTACAGAGTTAAAGAGAATGAATAACAAATGCTTGTGGATGGTTATTTAACCCAGACATTACTGTAGTACGAAAAGACTTATCACAACTTTTACTGTCTCTTAGAAGCATCACAAATCATTTACATGGATGTGCAGAGATTGTTTTATTTAGTGTAACAAAATTGGCATGTAATATATAGGAGGATCCCAGGAACAGCAATGAGAAGAAAGAGTTCATTTTCTTTTCAGTAGTGCTGGACTATTTCTGAATTAACTGATAGCCTTTGAACATCTCAATCAGAAGGACCTGCTCAGGTTCTACTCTAGCATTTAATCTCAAAGTTAAACTTTATCAACCCCAGTCCAACACCGGCACCTCCAAGTCATCAAATCTTAAAGTTAAGGTTGATGCTCCCTGTCTTTCATTGTCCGAGGGGACACATTTTGGAAGACAGGCTAACTCTGGTCTCTTTTCTCATCTTTCATGGCTATCAAATGTTCCGTAACTGTACTTGGGAAAAAACCATTGAGATTCTCCTTCATGTATCGGCCAATATTGATCCCTCAAGGAGAACCCCTGAAACAGAAGTTCTGGTTATTGCCTTAATGCTGTTTTGTGACAGTTAGCTGTGTGCAAACTGACAGCTACAGCACCTACATTTCAGCACTTCAAAGAATACTGTTAAATGTGAAGTGCTTTGGGATATGGTTAAAAAAAATAACTGAATGAATGAATGAGAAAGAATGATTTATTGTCACATACATCGAGGGAGATACAGTGAAAAGTATTCTATCACCACAATTGGGCACCATTTTGAATTACAAAAGAATAAAAGAAAGTACTTAAATAGAGGTCACCTTTAATGGCGAGGGTCCCAAACATGGGTTGATTATGTCTACTCTGGGCACATCACAACTGGGAGCCTCTGCTCCAGGTACCGCTACAGTTGATGACCCACTGCTACTGAAAGAGTTTACACACCAGGCCTGCTACAGAAAAGGGTGCCCATTCTCCCATTGCTGCAGTTGACGCCCTGCCCCCATTCCAGGAGTCCATATTGTGGGTCTACGAGCCGGGACTCATCGCCGACACCATTCCAGCCTCCCCGGGACATCAGGAAGATGAAGAAAAGAGAAAGGAAAATGCAGAAATGGATAGAGGGAAAAGAGTGCGGCCGACCTGGAGAGGATGAGCTCAGCCGAAGCACAACCTACCGTG
This sequence comes from Chiloscyllium plagiosum, assembly GCF_004010195.1. Lineage (NCBI taxonomy): Eukaryota > Metazoa > Chordata > Chondrichthyes > Orectolobiformes > Hemiscylliidae > Chiloscyllium > Chiloscyllium plagiosum. The sequence continues at coordinate 76,044,784 of NC_057721.1, forward strand.
GAGGCTCCACCATCTCGAGGTTGCCAGCTGCAAGGTCTTCCCCTCGTTGAGGCAGTACGATGACAAGGAAGCAGAAGCAGCTTTGTGAATTGGGATGGCAAGCCGTATAATATGCAATTTTAAATATGCTGTTTTCAGCTGGGTCCCTGCATGGATTCAGATTAAACCTTCTGCATTTCTTTGAACATGGCTGAGATCGCTAACCAGTGACAGCTCCTCAGGTTCAAATCTCATTGGCAAGACAGCACCTCCAACAGCATAGCACACCCACACTGAAGTGCCAGCTAAAATTATGCACTTAAGTTCTTGAGTGATACTCAATGCGACAGGCGTCTGACTGAGAGCCAAGATTGCTGAACCAAACTGATGCTGTTCCCGATCACTCCTTCAATGGATGCATTCAGAAAACAAGCTGAAATCTCAGCTGTATCTCAAGGACTGAGCAACTGCGCCTCCACCTAGAGGGATAGTAACTCAAGTGTGAGGCATATTACAGAGTGGAATGTAAAGTTGACCAAGGTAGAACCAAGAAGTGGAGGTGCCAGTGTTGGACTGGGGTGGACAAGGTCAGAAGTCACACGACACCAGGTTACAGTCCAAAAGATATATTTGAAATCCAAAGCTTTTGGATCTCTGCTCCTTTGTCAGGTGGAGCAACTTGATGAAGGAACAGTGTTCCGAAAGCTTGGAATTTCAGACAAACCTGCTGCACCTGTTCATTTGATAGGCATATGGACGAGAATGGAATAGTGTAGGCTAGATGGGCTTCAGATTGATTTTACAGGTCGACACAACATCGAGGGCCGAAGGGCCTGTACAACGCTGGAATGTTCTATGTTCTATGATTATAAGCTGGTGCCGCGTGACTTCTACTCAAGGTAGAACCAAAGCATTCAAAGGACAGGAGCATGAAATGAAGCAAAGATTATGGTCTGAGAGTAGTGTACAGTTTAACTGTGAGATGACTGTAAAGAAAGGGTTTAATTTGCATTCTGCAAATAACAACCTCAGAACATCCCAGAGCTATTTACAGTCAAGGTGCTTTTAAACTGTATCCAATGTAAGAAACACAGCATCCAATTTTTGCAGAGCAAACAATAATGTGATGATGACTGTGTTAATCCCTTTCTGTTTTGGTTTGGCAATCTTTTTCATCCAGTTAATTGATTTATTTATTGTTGCCACATGTACCGAGATACAGTGAAAGTGTTGTTTCATGTGCTATAATGCTAGATTGTACCATAAAAGTGCATCAGAGTAGCAGAACAGAGTACAGTGCTACTGCCACAGAGAAGATGCAGTGAGACAGATCAGAATTAACATTTGATAGGACTGTTCAAAAGTCTGATAGCAGCAGGAAAGACATTGAGAGGCTCTTGATGCTGTTATAGGCTGTAAATTGAATCTCCAATACTGCAGCACTCTCTCTATCCTGTACTGAAGTGCAAACAGAGGTTTTATTGTTCACGTCTCAGGACTGGATCTGGAACACATGAGTTTCTGAGTGAGAGGCAAAAGTATCGCCTCTTTAGCCAAGGCTGACATTGTGAAGTAGGACGAACTATAGGATCAGATTTTGTATGATGATGATCTGAGAGTTTGTGATGAAAGGCATGAAGGTGCCCTTTGATTAATGAGAAATGCTGTGAGAGGAGAATTTTATAAGTGGCTCAAAGGTAGAATTAGGTTTATGATACAGAGCCTGCAGTGACACAGGATTAATTACAGAGATACTCAGGAGTATCAAATTTCTGATAGAAATTCAAAACCTTCATGAAACAACTTTTAATTTTGCGAATGTGCTATCCTTCTGACACAGTGAGTGGATAAAGTTACCAACAGTCTTACCACACCAAAGGATTGCTCTTTCATTAGAGAGAGACAACTGGTGGTCACCAGGTCTCAGGCGAGTGGAGAGGTTGGGAAGAAGTCCTTTGTGGTGATCTCAGCTGGTGCAAAAATTGAACCCATGCTGTAGGCAACTCTTTGCATTGCAAACAAGGCATCCAGCCAATTGAGCATACTGACTCCCATGAGCAAACGCAACTGGTTGGATTAGTATTGGAGACATTGGAGAATAGTGATACCAGAATGGCAATCCTGAGGAAATGAAAACAGAAAGTGCTGGAAATGCTCAGCAGATGTGGCAATACCTGTGGCGTGAAATCAGAGTTAATGTTTAGAGGTGAGTAACCCTTCCTCAGAGACCTGGAATAATAATCCAGCTGCAATGGATTCTAACCCAGGGGAGAATGAACAAACTCATGACCAACTCAATTTTTGAAACAAGAAACTGGAAACCAAAAGTTAGAATCAACATAAGGGATTGCACTGTTGTCCGATGTGTCATAATTCACCCAATGGTGCTCTGGAGTCCATTGAAGAAGGAAACCTGTCATTCTGAAATGGCAAGGACCATATTACTGCTGACTGAACAAACCATTGACCACCACCTAGGACAATTGCCAGCAATCTCCAAAAAGCAAGAATAACATTGATTAAAAAAAACTGCAGGCCAAGACTCAAGGATGAGTGGCCAATGTTTACCAATCTCCAGCCATGCAGACGTCTTACCAATGGCTGTCGTAATACTGACCATTTTATTTTGATGGGATATAGGCATCGTTGGCAAGGCCAACAATTATTGCTCATCTCTGAATGACCTAGAATTGAACAGCTTGCCTGGCCATTTAAAGGGCTAAAGGGACAAAAAAGTACAGGTTGAAAACATGTACGTAGTGCTGTGATGGATGATCAGCCGTATTCATATTGCGTGGTGGAACAGGCTTGAATCTACTCAGGCCTCTCAGTATTCTGTAAGTTTCAATGAAATACTTCTTCATTCTTCAAAACTCCAAGTACCGACCCAGAGTCCTCAACTGCTCCTCAATGACAAGCCCTTCATCCTCTGGGTCATTCTTATAAATCTCCTCTGGACCCTTTGTAATGCCAGCACAACCCTCTTTAGATACAAGGTCCAAAACTGCACACAATATTCCAGATGCGCCTGACCAGAGCCTTATACAGATTTAACAATACATATCTGCTCTTGTACTCTAGCCCTCTTGGAATTAATGCTAACACTGCATCTGCTTTCGTAACTGCCAAATGAACCTGCATGTTAACTTTATGAGAATCCTGAACTAGGGGCTCTCCACATCTGTTTCTGTTTCAGACTTCCAAAGCCTTTTCCCATTCAGGAAATAATCAATGTCTCTATTCTTCTGACTGAAGTGCATAACCTCACACGTTCCCACATTGTATTGCATCTGCCACTTCTTTGCCCACTCTCCTAGCCTGTCCAAGTCCTTCTGCAGCCTCCCCACTTCCTCAAAACTGCCCATCTCTCCACATATCTTTGTGTCATCTGCAAACTTAGCAACAACGTCTCTGACTCCTTTGTCCAGATTGTTAACGTATGGCATGAACAGTTGGGGTCCCAATATGGACCCCAACAGAACTCCACTAGTCACTGGATACCATCCTGAGAAAGACCCCTTTATCCCCACTCCCTACCTTCTGCCAGTCAGGCAATCTTCTAGTGATACCCCTATCTTATATTTGTAGCTCTGGGCCCTGGTCTAGTCCTCTGGGTATCTTTTTGAATCTAGTGATTCCTGAAAGATCACCACCAATGTCTGCACAATCTCCTACAGATCTCTGGGTACAGTCCATTCAATCCGGGTGCTTTATCCACCTTCAGACCTTTCAGCTTCCCCTGTACTTTCTCCTTACTGATGACTATGCCACTCACTGTCTGCCCCTTGACTCTCTTGAAGTTCTGGTATGTTGCTGGCATCTTGAAAACTGATGCAGAATATCTATTCAGTTCCTCTGCCCATTCATTGTTCTCCATTACTACTTCTCCAGTCTCATTTTCCAGCGATCCAAAGTCCACTCTTGCTTCTCTCTCACATTTAGTTATCTAAAAACAATCTTTCAAACTTCTTTTATATTACTTACTAGTTTACTCTCATATTTCATCTTCTTTGTCTTTACTCTTTTTTAATCATCCTGTATTGGTTTTTAAAGGATTCCCAATCCTCTGGATTCCTACTAATCTTCACAAGATTGTATGCTTTTTGTTTTGCTTTCATAGTGTCCTTGACTTTCCTTGTCAGCCATGTTGCCTCATCCTGCTCTTAGTGTGTTTCTTCTTCCTTGGGATGAATTTCTGCTGTGCCCCCCAAATTACCCCCAGAAACTTCTGCCATTGCTGCTCCACCATCTTCCCTGCTAGGCTCCCCTTCCAATCAACTCTGGCCAACTCCTCCCTCATGTCCTTGGAGTTACCTTTTACTCAATTGTAATACTGTTACAACTGATTCCAGTTTCTCCCTCTCAAACCACAGGCTGAATTCTGTCATATTATGGTCACTGCCCACTATGGGTTGCTTCATTCTAAACAAGTCAGTCTCATTACTCACCACCACATCCATAATTGCCTGTATCCCAGTGGGGTCTCCCACAAGCTGCTCCAGTATCCTTGGGGGGAGGTTTGCTAGTGCTCTTGGGGGGGGGGGGTGTGGTTT
>NC_057721.1:76050793-76108704 GCF_004010195.1 Chiloscyllium plagiosum
GTCGCTCCGAAAGCTAGTGTGCTTCCAATTAAACCTGTTGGACTATAACCTGGTGTTGTGTGATTTTTAACTTTGTGCACCCCAGTCCAACACCGGCATCTCCGAATCATCTCCAGCCTTCATTTGTGCTCAGAAAGCTGATAACAGCAGGGAAGATGTTGTTCTTTTATCTGTTGCCAGTGTTTTCAAACTTGCGTGTCTTTGGCTGGAGGGTAGAAGAGGGTGCAGGAGAGTAATACAGGGTTGGGAGAGGTCTTTGATGATGCTTTCCCGAGGTGCGGGAAGTGGAGACAGAGTCACTGGATGGAAGGATGGTTTGTGTGATGGACTAGGCTGTGGGTCACCAGTCTCTGGTCTGTCTTCCACATGAGCTGCATCTGTAACATTTTGGTTTTGAGGGACTGGGCGAATTTCTGGTGTCAATGTGACCATCTCCTCATCTCTGTGTTAAGTGGCTGGCTCTTTATTTTTTAGCAGTGACCCCCTCCTCCCACCTTTCAGTTCCATCTTCTCTCACAAGAGGCATGTTCTCCCTCTTTACATCTGTCCCCCTGTGGAACTTCAATGTGGGAATCACATTAGATTGCCTACAGTGTGGAAACAGGCCTGTCGGCCCAACGCGCCCACACTGACCCTCCAAAGAGTAACCCAGCCAGACCCATTTCCCTATATTTACCCTGAACACTACGGGGCAATTTAGCACGACCAATCCATCCTGACCTGCACATCTTTGGACTGTGGGAGGAAACCCACGCAGACACGGGGAGAACGTGCAAACTCCACACAGACAGTCGCCCGAGGCTGGAATCGAACCCGGGTCCCTGGCGCCGTGAGGCAGCAGCACTAACCACTGAGCCACAGTGCCGGCCCATCTTCTCCTGCTGTTCTCAACTCCAAAGTTTACAATCCTCACCTTCCCTCAGAAAGAAAACTAGCCCGTTCCAAGTATTAGTCCACAAAATCTTCAAACTGTTTCCAATACGTTCAGGTCTTCCCTTAAATAATGTGACCAATACTGTACACTGTGCTCCAGATGTGGTCTCTCCAGTGCCCTGTATAACTGAAGCATATCCTCCCTTGCTTTTACATTCAACTCCTGGTGCAACAGAAAACATTGTATTTGCTTTTCTCATTATTTGCTGTCAGTACATGCCGACCTTTTGTAATTCCACATCTGTCTACATCTCAGGGTTCAGTAAGTCACTCACGAGGTCATGTTGCAGTTGTATAAGACTCTGGTGCGGCCGCATCTGGAGTATTGTGTGCAGTTTTGGTCGCCATACTATAGGAAAGATGTGGAGGCACTGGAACAGGTGCAGAGGAGGTTTACCAGGATGTTGCCTGGTATGGTAGGTAGATCGTATGAGGAAAGGCTAAGACACTTGGGGCTGATTTCATTGGAGAAAAGAAGGTTTAGGGGTGACTTGATAGAGGTGTACAAGATGATTAGGGGTTTAGATAGGGTTGACCATGAGAACCTTTTTCCACGTATGGAGTCAGCTATTACGAGGGGGCATAGCTTTAAATTAAGGGGTGGTAGGTATAGGACAGATGTTAAGGGTAGATTCTTTAGTCAGCGAGTCGTGAGTTCATGGAATGCCCTGCCAGTAGCAGTGGTGGACTCTCCCTCTTTATGGGCATTTAAACGGGCATTGGATAGGCATATGGAGATAGTGGGCTAGGGTAGGTTAGGTGGGCTTGGATCTGCACAACATCGAGGGCCAAAGGACCTGTACTGCGCTGTATTTTTCTATGTTCTATGTTCTAAAAAAAACTCATAGAAATTCCACAAAATTATTTTTCATGAGACCTGTTGCCAACAAAAGTTTCCCATTGCTATATACCTCTGGAGCAGCTGGGATTTGAACCTGGGTCTTTTGGGCTAGAGGCACAGACATTACCACTGCACTACAACATTTCAACTCCCCCTCCCACTCTGCCGAGGACATGCAGGTCCTGGGCCTCCTCCACCGCCACTCCCTCACCACTTGACGCCTAGAGAAAGAACACCTCATCTTCCGCCTCGGCACACTTCAATCCCAGGGCATCAATGTGGACTTCACCAGTTTCCTCACTTCCCTCCCCCCACCTTACCCCAGCTCCAACCTTCCAGCTCAGCACCGCCCTCATGACCTGTCCTACCTGCCAATCTCCCTTCCCACCTATCTGCTCCACCCTCCTCTCTGACTGATCACTTTCATCCCCACCCCCATCCACCTATTGTACTCTTGGCTACCTTCTCCCATTTATCTCTGCCCGAAACATCGATTTTCCTGCTCCTCAGATGCTGCCTGACCTGCTGTGCTTTTCCAGCACCACTCTAATCTAGACTCTGATTTCCGGCATCTGCAGTCCTCACTTTTGCCAACATGATTTTTCCAGTCCACCTGCACATTGAAGTCCCCCATGATTATTTTAACAGTGCCTCTCTTAGATGCCTTTTCTATCTCCTGATTTATTTTGTTCCCCACATCCTGGCTACTGCTGGAAGGCCTGTACACAATTCCCATCAGGGTCTTCTTCCGTTGCCATTCCTCAACTCTACCCACACTGATTTTCACCTTCCGACTCTATGTCATGCCTTGCTATTGATTTAATTTTATTTCTAACTAACAAGGCATTCCCGCCACCTCTGCCTATCTGCCTGTTCTTTCCAAGAGGATGCGAACCCTTGGATATTTAGTTCCCATCTCTGAACCTCTTGTATTCACGTCTCCATGATGCCAATAGCATAATAACTGCCAATTTCAATCTGCACTACAAACTATTAACCCTGCTTTATATGCTGTATGCATTTAAGTATAACACTTTCAGTCCTGCATTGAGTGTCCCCTTCTCCGAGTTGTCCCTTATCTGCTCTGCCTGTTTCTGACCTTTTCCATAAGCTCAATCCTATTATTTGTTCTGGAATCTTTAATAACCTCTGCAGAGCTGTCCCCCCATTTTTTGTCCCATAATTTCCCATGCAATTAATCACCTCTCACCCCTTTCTCTCGGGCTTTAACATCTGTCCTTACATGAAGTACTCAGAACTGAGCATAATGCTCCAAATGAGGTCAGATTATAGAGATGTAGCATCGCTTCCTTGCTTTTACATGCTGTACCTCTATTTATAAACCCAAGATCGTAACAACTAACTTATTAAATAAAATGTTCTTGGTCCTAGGAGTATTCAAATGAAAAAGGTATCTCATGGTAAAATATTATTATCAAATATAGTATTGTAGAGAAAACATCCTTTAAGATAACCAATTCTAGTCATTTGAATTCTCCCTTTAATATTCTGGAGAGGTTTTTGGCTTGTGAGATAAGATCTACATCTTTTATGATGATTACTTCATAATATTTTGTTTTAGAATCAATCGTGGATTACATTATAGCAATGGGTAAAATATTATACCCTGTACAATGATTGAAATGGTCAATTCATCTGGAAATAAATGTTGGAATAATAATTCCCTTTAGAAAAGGAATAGTAACAAATCAACTTTGGAGTAAATGTTCAATAAAAACTTGAGTTAAATATGTGTGAAGCTTTTAAAATCCAGTCAAAAAATAGTGCAGAATATACAGACAAATATTGCACTAAGATTATGCTATAAATCACAGTTTTCTTTAGCTGTCTTGGCTCAGCTTAAGATAGCTTTTTCTTTTAAGATTTTGACTTTTGTTTGTGTTAAGGATGGAAGATCTCACTTAATGTTTTCCTACAAACTGGTATTACGACAAAAAAGAGCTTTCAGGGTTTTTTGTTCAGTTTAAGAAATCTTGTAGAATGAATTCAAAGTCAGCAAATGTAAGTTTTGATTGTACCTCATCTCAATGTTCCTGTTGTCAAAGCAACCAGCTGCAAGGATTGTTTACCAATTTGCTTTTGTCAAAGATGGAAATTCTGCATTAGTTGCTTTGAATTCTGGCACTTCAAGTTCTGCATTAATTTATTATTTCAGACTGGGCATCGATTGGGATAATGTCTTAACATGTGAACATACAAATGCATGATTTTTGGAACATGGGTAGGCCATTCAGCCTCTGTCTTGCCAGAAAGGTCTCAAGTCACTTCTCGGTCAAGAATCTGTCTCCCTCTGCTTTCACCATTTCAAGCTTGCTGCTTGGACTGACATCTTGGTACAATAATGATGGAGTGCTACATTGTCAGAGATGACAGTTCTCAGGTCAGGTTGTTGAAGGATAAAATCAGAAGCCGTGTAGAATGGTGGCTACCACTCTCATGCCATCCTGCTTGAGAGAAGTTTCATCCCCTGTAAATTTTGCCTGTTTGGAATAACACAATATTTATAAAAAAATAAAATGATAATGTTTGTCAACAACATTCCTTCCAAACTGCGCAGCTGAAGGAATAAAATACCTGATTCTAAACCTCAATCTACATTAACTCCAACTTCCCAACCCATCTCTTGATTCTCAACATGAAAATCAGTCACTCTGGAACAGGAAGTGACTCAACAACTGACCATCCACAGTGCTTTGAAAGCAAGAAATCCGAAGATGCTCAATCCTCTGCACCAGTTACCGCCTGTCAGGTTTCCATTCTCCAAATCCTCAAACCATAATAATCTATTGCTCCCCAACCCAATGGTTTCTTTTCTTGCACAATTAATTGTAAGGTGGTATCCTATCAAATTACTTCCAAATACCTAGATGCACAACATATCCTTGTTCTGTCTTAATAGCCCAAAAAGATATATCCTCAAAAGTCTGGAACTAAACAAAGAAACGTGATTTCTCTTTAATATGTGCGATGTTTTGACTGAACCATATTATTGTGGTTCTCAAAGTATCCTTAAGAGTAGATGTCTGCATTTATAGCATGATTTATTTTTCTCTGCTTGCTCTCATGCAGCTTTTTGAATTGTGGTTTTACATTAACTATGATTCAGTGGGGGCTATTTTAGGATCTGGGGAATTCTGAAAGATCGAAACCAACATATTAATCATTTATAAAGCCTCCTCTTTTACAACTGTAGGACATAGATCATCAGAACTAGGGAAATCAGCAATTTTTAATCCCATGAATTTCTCCAGCTTTATTTCTGTTCAAAAAAGTATCTACAACACACAAAGTCAGGCGTGTGATGGAATTCTCCCCACTTGCGTGGATGGGTGCAGCTCCAACAAACCCTAAAAGCTTGACACCATCCAGGACAAAGCAGCCCACTTGTTTGGCACCACATCAGCAAATATCCAATTACACCATCACCAATGCTCTGTAGCAGCCAGTGTATACCATTTACACGATGCACTGCAGAAATTCTCATAGGATTCCTGAGACAGCACCTTCCAAACCCACAGCAACTATCATCAAGAAGAGTAAGGTTTCTGGGAGTGCCGCCAGTTACATATTCCCCTCCCAGCCACTCACCATCCTGTGTTGCGAATATAGTGCCAATATATCAGTATGATTCGGAGATGCCGGTGTTGGACTGGGGTGTATAAAGTTAAAATCACACAACACCAGGTTATAGTCCAACAGGTTTAAATGGAAGTACACTAGGTTTCGGAGCGACACGCCTTCATCAGGTAGCTATACTGTTGGACTATAACCTGGTGTTGTGTTATTTTTAACAATGTATCAGTATAGCTGTGTCAAAATCCTGGATTTCCCTCCTTAGCAGCATTGTGGATTGACCTATAGAGTGTGGACTGCAGCAATTCAAGAAGTCAGCTCACCATCACTTTCTCAAAAGCAAATAGAAATCAGCATTAAATGCAAGTCTAGCCAGCGATGCCCAAATCCCATGAATGAATGAAAGAAGTCCCTAATTATCAACGAGATCCACTTCATCATTGCTTCTGAAACATTTTTTGTACTTTCAGTTATGAAGGCAGATGCAAATTAGATTTTTTAATGTCTCTACCTTTTTCTGGTTCTCAATTACAATTCCTCCTTTCTCTGTCTTTGAAAGACTCACATTTAACCTATTTTCTTTTTCTTTTTACATTTACAACATTTACAATCAGTCTTATTATCTCTTGCCAATTAACTTTAATATCCTATTTTCTCTTCCTTTATTAGTTTGTTTATTATCTTTTGCAGAATTTTAAAATCCTGACTTCCTCATCCAAGCTTTTTAGATTAGATTCCCTACAGTGTGGAAATAGGCCCTTCAACCCAACAAGTCCACACCGACCCTCCAAAGAGTAACCCACCCAGACTCATTTCCCTACATTTACCACCGACTAATACCTAATAGTATGGGCAATTTAGCAAGGCCAATTCACCAGACCTGCACATTGTTTAGAATGTGGGAGGAAACCAAGGCAGAAATGGGGAGAATGTGACACAGACAGTCGCGCGAGGCCATAATTAAACCCGGGTCCCTGGTACTGTGAGGCAGCAGTGCTAACCACCAAGCTCCCATGCCACCCTCACTGAGCCACTGAGCCACCATGCTGCCCTTTTTAACTAATTCTTTTTGGCTTTTTGTAATACCATGTCTGTTATTACAACCACTGTTAACAGACTTGCAAAAAATATCACTTGACCTGAAACATTTATTTCGACTTCCCTTCACAGATTCTGCCAAACCTGCTGAGCTTTTCCACCAATTTCTGTTTTTGTTTCCAATATATTGTTTGTTACTGCTTCATAACTCCACACAAACTGATTCTACACCTTGCTTTTTTCTCTGTTAAAGTCCTTTTTACCTTTAATCAATCCTATGTTTTTTTATACATTCCCGAATGTTACAACTCTTCTAATAGTTTGATATGCTAGAATACTTAATTGTCAAATGTGGTCACTTGCAAACACATCCCTATATTGTTTGTCAGATCAAACCTAATAATTTACATTTCTACTGTTAATACATCTATTTCGCTGAGATTGCAGCCTCATTTATATGTAGTGCCTTTAGGTTTGAGTATTTTTTGTTTTACTCAAGTCACTATTTCTCCATTATCTTCTTGCTCTCACTATCCCTTTCTGATCCATTCTGCTGAATTAAACCTAAATTACTATCGAACTCTGCTGTACATCCACAATATTTCTCTTATTACTTCTGAATTCATTCTTCCCTGAAACCTTCCGCCCAGTGTTCATTAGATTCAAAGTGTTATCTACTGCCCTAGTTAGTCAATTCTTTACTTGAACCTATCTTGTCAAATTGTAACCTGCCTGATACATTGACAGTAATCTCACCAACTTAACTACTTATTAAAAATGTAATTACGTTCTCCTTCAGATAGACTTTTTCAGCAGGAAAAGAATCCTATTCTTAAAGAATCATAGGAGCATGTCAAATGACACAATGTGAAGTAATAATCTTAATGGCAATCTGGAGGCGTGGGCTGTGTCTTGTAGCATCAGGTTTTGTCTGAAAAATTATCCAAAGAGAATTTCTTCTGAATCAGAAATTGTTGATTCAGACCCAGGAGCATAAAAAGTTAGGGTTGACTCCGCAGTAGTAAGGGAGTGCTTTACTGTTGCTAGTATTGTTGCTGTTGTTGGTATCAACCCTGTTGATAAAGTATTGCTCTGCAGCCCCACCTCAGGTGAACACAAAGCATGCCAGGGCTATTACTTTGAAGAAATGCAGGAAAGTGTTTCCAATCTCTTGGTCAATAGTGTGCCATCAACTCACCGAAACAGATTATTCATTTAGTGTTACCAGTGAGAGAAAAAAATAAAAGGACAAGTAGACAAAGGATCAAAAAAATGTCATCCACTTTTGTGAAGTGATCTAGTCTCTCTTCATATGTCAGTTTTGTGATCAGTGTCACAATAAATTATAGTAAACTAGGGAGGAAAGAAAAGCGAGATAAAAAATGACTGAACTGCAGATGCTGTAAATCTGAAACAAAAACAGAAATTGCTGGAAAAACTCAGAAGGTTTGGTAGCATTTGTGAAGAGAAATCACAGTTAGTGTTTCAGAACTGAGGAAGGGTCAATTGACCCGAAATGTTAAGGAAAAAAAGCTAGCTGGGTGATAATGGGGAGTATGAATAGTAGAAAGTGGATTGTCTGTGTTGAAAGCAACCCATTTCAGGACCTGAGTGTTGGGTTAGGTAATAGGCATGAAAGGAGGTGTTCATGCTATGAAATTCTTAAATCTGATGTTGAATCCTGAAGGCTGTAAGGTACATAGATGAAGATGAGGTACAGCAGACAGAAGGAAGAGGAAAGATCATTTGGACGTGGGGAGAGAGAGAGAGAGGGAGAGGAGCTTGTAATGCCTAGCGAAAGCAAAGAAGAGAGAAAGAGACAAAGAAATTGGAGCAGAAGAAAAATAGCATAAAGGATAGCAGACACAAACAGACAAGAAATGAGACTGACAAGAATTATAATTAAAACGATGACAGAGGAAAAGGAAAGCAGAATGAATAATGTCCCGAGGGTAACAATTTATGAAATGCTAATCTTTCTGAAAGTGGAGCTGTAGCAATAACTGAGAAAACTAGTGTGGTTATTACAACTTAGTATTGCTTGAGAGATTGAATCCTTCAAGTGCTCATTTAATGGTTATGAAGATATAAATAAACATAATCATTCACGTTGATAAGGTGGATGGTGTGTTAATGTTGACAACTTGAAATCTGTGATCAGGAGGAATGCTGCCTTTGATTGTCTGCAATGAGTGTGTCATTTCTCAGCTGCTCTGACCAGTAACAGTGGCTCCTCTTTCCTAGATCTCTCTCCCCTTTTCTCCTCCCCACTGCTTTCAGCAGTCTCAGGTTCTACTGATACCAGCTGCTAGCCTTCACATGTGAGAATAGATACTATAGTTACTGTTGTCAGATGACTTTGTCTTGTGTGGCATTACATTGAGACTGTCACGTGTCCCACCACCCCCCCACCTCCCCCCTCCCCAAAAAAAAACCATGTTCTTCCTGTGATAGTAATGTTAGGAAACCAGTTTCCTGTTGGTCAATGTAGATAATATCACACCATGCTGCGCTCTGGGACCAAACTGATCGATTGGGATCACATGGGAAGAGCAGGGTTTTGATTATACTATAGAATTTCTACAGCGCAGATAAAGGTCATTTGGCCCATCAGATCTGCACTGGTTCTCCCATGAGCATTATGACTTAGTGCCATTTGCCTGGTCATTTTACCCCATTGTTTTTATGTAAATAATCCTCCAGTGTCCTTCTGAAAGCTTCAGTTCACTTTTCCCTCTAAATTTCCAGGGAGCACATTCCAGACATGAACCATTTGCTGTGTGGAAAAATTGTTTCCTCACATCCTCTTTCCTACATCTGCTCATCAATTTAAATCTCTGCCCTTTTGCTCTTGATTCTTCTACAAGTGGGAGCACTTTCTTCCTATCCATTCTATCGAGACCTCACATGATTTTCAAAACTTCTATGAGATCTCCTCTCAACCATCTTCTCTCCCAGGAGAACAATCTCAATTTCTTCAATCTAACCTCATAACTGAACCATTTTTGCAAATCACTTCTGCACTTTTCCCAATATATTCAGATCTTTCCTATAATGTGGGGGCCAGAACCGTGCACAATACTCCATCTAAGGTCTAAAAGGTCTCTTGTATAAGTTCAGCATAACTTCTTTGTTCTTGTATTCTATGCCCCATTAATAAAACCAAGGACATCAAATGGCTTATTACCAACTGTCCATTTGTCCTGCCTTCACCTGTGTGCATATACACCCCTGAAATCTTTACTCCCTGCACCCCCTTAAGTATTGTACCACTTATTTTATATTGTCTGTCAATGTTCTTCCTTCCAACATTTCTCACTCATACTTTACCAGATTGATCTTCATCTGCCACCAATCTGCCCAGTCCACCAACTTGTCAATGTCCTTTTGGAGTTCCACACTGTCCTCATCAAAGATTACAGTACTTCTAAGTTTGGTATGATCCACAGATTTGAAACTGAGCTCTGCAAACCAAGATTTTGATGATTCATAAACATATCAGTAAATGCTAGGGTCTGAACACTGACCCCAGGAAACTCCGCCACATATCTTTCTCTAGCCTGACTACTATTCTCTGTTTGCTGTCACTCAGTGAGGGAGGTGATGGCCTAGTGGTCTTATCTTAGTCTAGGGGCCTAGGTTCAAATCTTTGCCATGGGAGATGGTGAAATTTGAATTCAATTTTTAAAAAAATCTGCAATTAGTGATGAACCTGTATCTAATGTTGGCTCACTAATGTCCTTTATGGAAGGAAATCTGCTGGCCTTGTTTGGCCTACATGTGATTCCAGGCCCACAACAATGTGGTTGACTCTCAACTGCCCTCAGGCAGTTAGGGATGGGCAATAAATGTTGGCTTCACCAGTGACACCCTCATCCCTGAGCAACTTAAAAGTTACTGTAGTATCCATATTCCTACTGCATCTTTTATTCCACGAGCTATAATTTTTCTCTGAGAGAATATTTTCTTCCACTAAACTATACCTATTGATATGGAAGCCAGACATGACTACGTGGGTTATTTTCTAGCTTTTTGAGTTAGCTTATGGTGTCAGTTACCACTTCAGAGACTCAGTAATTTGAGGTGTCGACCCAATCCATACCCTACCCCCCCAACCAGCTCCCCTGCCCTATCAAATGAGTGCAAATGATCCCTTGGCTGCATTTTATATAAGGGCAAAGCAGTTCCTCCTAGTATTCTGGCTAATGTTTAGCCCTTAACCCATGTCATAAAAACAGACTATCTTACACCATGACAACTGGCAGAATTGTAAGTTAACTAGGCAAGAAGTGGCGTTGTGTCTCTTGAAGAGCATTAAGATGGATATGGGCGGCACGGTGGCATGATGGGCGGCACGGTGGCACAGTGGTTAGCACTGCTGCCTCACAGCACCTGAGACCCGGGTTCAATTCCCGCCTCAGGCGACTGACTGTGTGGAGTTTGCACGTTCTCCCCGTGTCTGCGTGGGTTTCCTCCGGGTGCTCCGGTTTCCTCCCACAGTCCAAAAGATGTGCAGGGTCAGGTGAATTGGCCATGCTAAATTGCCCGTAGTGTTAGGTAAGGGGTAAATGTAGGGGTATGGGGTGGGTTTCGCTTCGGCGGGTCGGTGTGGACTTGTTGGGCCGAAGGGCCTGTTTCCACACTGTAATGTAATCTAATGTAATCTAATCTAATCTAAGTCCCCCGGGGCCGATGTTATCTAGCCCAGGTTATTGAGAGAGGCAAGAGAGGAGATTGCTGGGGCCTTGACCAACATCTTTATATCCTCATTAGCCACTGGAGAGGTCTCAGAGGATGGGCAAGAAACTAATATGGTTTCTCTTACGGAGAAGAATAAAAAGGGACAATCCAGGAAATAATAGACAGCTGATTCTCACATCAATGATTGGGAAGCCATTGGAGAGAATTCACAGGGATAGGAGTTACATGTATTTGGAAAAGCATAGCCTAATTATGGACAGTCAGCATGGCTTTGTGCAGAGTAGGTCATGTCTTACTAACTGTAATGAATTTTCTTGAGGAGGTGACTAAGGTGATCGATGAGGGTAGAGCAGTGGATGTTGTCCACATGGATTTTAGTGAGCCTTTTGACAAGGTCCCTCATGGTAGGCTTATCTAGAAGATTAAGATGCATGGGATCCACTGTGACTTGGCCGTGTGAATTCGGAATTGGCAGAGGGTAGTGGTGGAAAGGTGTTTTTCAGACTGGAGGTTTGTGACTAGTGTTGTTCTACAGGGATCTGGCCTGGGACTTCTGTTTATGATATATATAAAACTGACTTGGATGAAAATGTAAATGGGTTAGTAAGTTTGCAGATGATCCAAAGATTGATGGAGTTGTGGATAGTGTAGAAAGTTGTCAAACGATACAGAGGGATATGGATCACTTCCAGATATGGGCAGAGAAATAGCAGATGGTGTTTAATCTCGGGAAGTGTGAGTTTCTGCACTTTGGGAGATCAAATGTTAAGGAAAAGTATATGGTTCATGTCAGGACCCTAAACAGCATTGATGTACAGAGGGATTTTGGGATTCAAATCCATAACTCCCTCAAAGTGGCCATGCAAGTAGATATGGTGGTAAAAAAGGATTATGGCATGCTTGCCTGTATTGGTTGAGGTATTTGGTACAAAAGTCAGGATGTCTTTACACCACATTACAGGAAGGGTGTGGATGCTTTGGAGAGGGTGCAGAAGTGTTTATCAGGATGCTGCCTGGATTAGAGGGTATGAGGTATAAGAGGCTAGAAAAACTCAGGTTGTTTTCTCTGGAGTGGCGAAGGTGGAGGAGAGACTTGATAGAAGCCGATAAAATTATGAGATGCACAGATAGGGTTGATGGTGAGAATCTTTTTTTCCCAGAGTTGAAATTTCTAACACTAAGGGGCATGCATTTAAGGTGAGAGGGGAAAAGTTCAAAGGAGATATGAGGTGGCAGAGTTTTTACGCAGAGAGTAATAGGAGTCTGGAATGCACTGCCAGGAGTGGTCATGGAGGTAGATATGATAGGGGAATTTAAGGGACTTTTAGATAAGTACATGAATATGCAAGGATGGAGGGATATGGACCAAGGGCAGGCAGAAGGGATTAGTTTAATTTGGCATCATGTTTAGCACAACATTGTGGGCCAAAAGCTCCATTCCTGTGCTGTACAGTTCTATGTTCTATGTAACTAACAAACCCAGAGGTGTTCTCATCATGGTGACTATACCAACTGTCGGTGTTTGTTCGAAATAACCCACCTCTACATCCGTTAGGGAAGTAAGTTGCTATCCTTGCCTGATCTAATCCACATGTGACTCCAGAGCCACAACAGTGTGTTGGGCTTGTATCTTCCTTTGAAAATGACCAAATAATCCATTCATTTTTTAGGCCACTTAGGAAGGGTGATGATTGACCTTGCCAACAATGCCCACATCCCACAATTTATTTTTTAAATGGGACCTTCCAATGCATGCATTTTGTTCAGTTACAATGTTGGAGAAATGCGAGACTTGTCCTGTGAGGATAGTTTAGACCTGAACTCGCTAGAGTTTTGAAGAATGAGAGGAGACCTAATTGAGATGCAGAAGATGTCCGAGGGGTTTGACAAAGTAGATGTAGAGAGGATGTTTCCTTATGTGGGACAATCTAGAATGAGGGATCGTAGTTTTAAGTTAATAGTTCTCAGTGTCTTCTTCCAAATCTGGAACCTTCTAAACTGAAACTACCTGGTCCAGAATAAGGAGTCAAGCAACCAGCAGGGAGTTAAATTAATGTGGAAACCGTGCTACCTTTTCATGTTAATTCCTGCAGTTTTTAGGATTTAAGCATCCCAGAGACACTTTCAAGGTTGTGCTGGAAGGTCAGTGTGTCAGGTAAATGGGGAGCTGGTATCCGAAGTACTGCCCAGGTGGGTGGACCAGTTGGAGTGCTCGGCAGTTGAGGGGTCAGGAAATGGGGAGGAAGCAGGAGATCTGCACTAAGTAATGAGGCTCATTTGAAGAGCAATTGCAGGAACGATGGACTTAATGGCTTACTCCTGCAACAATCCTGTCATTCTTCAGACGCAATGGTAGGTGAATGAGTGATTTCAGTGCCAGGACAGTGAGTGGGTAGACTGCAAGGTGGATGAGAGGTGAGGGGTAAGGGGGGAGGGTAACAGGTAAATGGGTCCCGTGCATAGGATCGGCTTGAGGGTGGGTGTGAATTGGGGGCTGCTGCAGGGATCCATGTCGAGAAGGTGATGGGCAGAAGAATAGAAGGGCAGTGCCAGATATCCATGACATCTCCAAGGTAAGGCTGTGGGCAGGGTTGAGAGATTGAGAGATGGAAGGACATTATTAGCCTCTCGAGTCAGGCCCTGTACAGTGGATACCAGTTCCTCAAGAGGATCAAAGGGTTAAGGGAATCGGGTTGGGAATGAGGGAATGGTGTGCTGTCAGTTGCAATGTGGATTGGCAGGGAATATGAGATCAGGTCAAGTCTGGGTAGTGTCAGGAATCCAAGGGTGGGGGTCAGGTGTTTTTTTGGAATGAAACACACACTGAATCCTCCAACCCTAACTCTGGAAGAGTCCTGAATGACCAGCTAACAGAAGGTTCAATGTCTGGGGCCATTCCAGGGGAGTCAGTTGCACCTAGGTTTCCAGAAGTTCCCAACCTTCCTGTTGGAAGATTTGGGTCTTTATTTTCCCTATCCTCCCGCATCATTAATTCTTGCCTTCCTTTGGGTTTGCCATCTTATGGGAAATGCATAGGTGTTAACTAAAACTCTCCAATGACAATCATTCACCACCAGTTGCAAAGCACTTTGGGATATTCGAAGTTTACAAAGAGTGGAAGTGTTTCCATGTTTTTCATTTTTCAAATTCTTTCAGAATTTTAGTGATCCCTACCAAGAAGGCCCTTCAGCCTTTGCTGATAGTTACCGCTTCTCTGTTACGGTATGCCATTCTTGTAAATCATTTTTCCTTATTTGCACCGCAGTTTGTAATGCAAAGACAAGATCAAAACTGTCCGCAAATGATGTCTCTGGTTTGCAATAAGGCTGTATAAGCTGGTGTTTTGCAGAAATGAAACCAGGTAACTAAATAAGACTCCCGAGGTGGGTGTAAGATTGTAAACGCTGGAAGGCAAACGCAGGAAACTGCTTCAAATCAAACAGTGACAGCAACACAAGAGGGCACCAGCTCAAGCTGATGAAAGACAACTTCAGGGAAGATATAGGGAACTTACAAACAGTGGGAAATGTGACTGTGAGATCTAAGGGTGGACAAAAATAGCCAAGACCAGCTTTATTAGAATGGAGGATGTGTCAACATCAAAGAAACAGAACCTGAATCTTTGTTATATTTTGCCAGCGATGTTGTGTGCCTCAGAGACATGGTCAACACACAAGTAGAATATTGATAACCTGAAAGCATTTGAAATGTGGATGTACAGGATAATGTATTACACATCCAACAAAGCCAGCAAGATGAATGAGGCAGTGCTGGAAGTGACTAGAAGTAAGAAGAAATCAGTATATCATCAAGATATAATATTCTGGTCCCATCAGTAGAGCAGACTACAAGGAGAGACAAGTTCTGGAATAAATGTTTGGATCAGAAATTGGCTAGCTGAAAGGAGACAAAGGGTGGTGGTTGAAGGGAGATATTCATCCTAGAGTTCAGTTACTAGTGTGTGTTTTGTAAATAGTTTTGTAAATAGTTTGTAAATAGATTGTAAATAGTTGTGGCCTGAAGACTGAACCCTGTGGCACCCCTGGTTACAAGCGTGTGTTTTGGGTCCACTGTTGTTTGTCATTTATATAAATGACCTGAATGAGGGCATAGAAGGATGGGTTAGTAAATTTGCAGATGACACTAAAGTAGGTGGAGTTGTGGATAGTGATGAAGGTTACAGAGAGACATATATAAGCTGCAGAGCTGGGCTGAGAGGTGGCAAATAGAGTTTAATGCGGAAAAGTGTGAGTGATTCACTTTGGAAGGAGCAACAGGAATGCAGAGTACTGAGCTAATGTAGGTAGATGGGCTTTAGATTGGTTCCATAGGTTGACGCAACATCGAGGGCCTCAGGCCCTGTATTGCACTGTAATGTTCTATGTTGACAAAAAGTAGGAGAGGGTAGCAGAGGACAAAATTGATGAGAAATGATAATATACTCATTGTAGTCCTGCTCATTCATCAAAGAGGGACATGGTTGATCATAAGCTTAACCTGAGGCGTAAAGTTGAGATCTCAATTTTGACCCCAGCTCGTGCAGGAATTGAACTCATACTATTGGTGCTACTTTGCATTGATTGTTTCATTGATTAATTTGATTCTGCAAATGATAACCTCAGAACATCCCAAAGCTATTTACAGTCAAAGTGCTTTTAAACTGTATCCAGTGTAAGAAATGTAGCATTCAATTTATGCAGGGCAAGATCCCACAAACAATAATGTGATAATGATCATGCTAATCCTTTTCTGTTTTAGTGATATTGGTTTAGCAATCTTTTTCATCCTGTTGATTGATTGTTTGATTATCATACTTGGAGAAAGTGAGGTCTGCAGATGCTGGAGATCAGAGTTGAAAAATGTGTTACTGGAAAAGCACAGCAGGTCAGGCAGCATCCAAGGAGCAGGAGAATCGACGTTTCGGGCATCAGCCCTTCTTCAGGAATTCCTGAAGAAGGGCTTATGCCAGAAACGTCGATTCTCCTGACCTGACCTGCTGCGCTTTTCCAGCAACACATTTTTCAGCGCTGATTGTCACACTTATCAAGATACAGTGAAAAGTGCTGTTTGAGATCTGCTCAGACAGACTGTCCCATACAGGATAGTAGAACAAAGTGCAGAATACCATGTTACAGCCACAGAGAAGGTGCAGAGAGAGATCAGAAAGAACGTTTGACAAGTCTGTTCAAAAGTTTGATAACAGCAGGGAAGAGGCTGTTCTTGAAGCTATTCGTACGCGTATTCAAATTTTTCTTGTTCCTGCCCGATGGAAGAGGGTGGAAGAGCGTATAATCAGAGTGGGAGGGGTCATTGATTATTTTGAATGCTTTCTCAAGGCGGTGGGAAGTCTAGGTGGAGTTGATGGATGGTTTGCGTGATGGACTGGGCTGTGTTTACAACTCCGTAGTTTCTTGTGGTTATGGGAACAGCAGTTGCTATACCATGCTGTGATGCATCCGAATAGGATGGTTTCTATGGTGAAACCATAAAAATTGGTGGACCTGCCAAATTTCCTTAACATCCTGAGGAAGTAGAGACATTGTTGTGCTTTCTTGACCATTTGTCAGCGTGGGTGGATCACTGCGTTGACGTGAGAGGACCATTGTAAGCCAGCTATCCAGCCAACTGAGTTAGCCAAACCCCTAGAGATCTGGAATGTTCTGGACGTGACGCAGTTGACCTGGGAAGAATGTGTCAGGGCAGCACAGGTGAGCCAGAGAAGGAGATCTCTGGGCATTGGCTAACTCAGTTGGCTGGACAGCTGGCTTGCAGTGGTCCACTTACATCAAGGAAGCACAACAACGTCTTTACTTTCTGAGAAAGCTAAGGAAATTTAGCATGTCCACAAGGAATCTTACCAATTTTTACCATAGGAAGTATCTTATCTGGATACATCACAGCATGGTTTGGCGACTGCTGTTCCCAAGAAGGGTAATCTAGAATGGGCTTCAGAGCTTTCTGCAGTCATAGATATCCTGTTGTTCATTATTTTGAAAGAAATGATCCAGATGCACTGGAGAGGAGAAGTAAAGGCAAAAGATGGTTTGAAAGAGATCTTTGCAATTACGATGGAGCTTGACAGATTGGATACAGAGAAGATGTTTCACCTTCTGGGTGACTCCAAAACTTAGAGGTCTTAAATATATGATAGTTACTGCTAAATGCAGTGAAGAATTCTGGTGACAACTCTTCAAATAGAAAGTGGTTGGAATGTGGAGCTAGTGACCACAAGGAGTAGTTGAGATGAACAGCGTAGGTGTGTTGAAGGGAAGGTGAGAAAAGGATATCAACAATGTTAGACAAAGTAGATTGTTGGAGGTTGCTGAGGAGATTAAACAGCTGCATAGATGAGTAAAGCCAAATTACCTGTGTCTGCTGCAAAATATTGCATATTAAATCACAATCAATCATTATTACTTATTCTGCTATTTAAATTATTGCTTTAGTGTCTCACCACTGATCTTCAAAATGTAAATATTTAAATATTCTGTGGCTCTTGAATATGAAATTAAACTCAACACTGTTATCATGGGATTCTGATTGGCATTAATTGGCCAAAACAATACGGCCTTCAGTGAAAGAGAAACATTACAAAAGGGGAGAGAGGGCACTGCAGAATAAATAAATATTATGAAGGAACTATGCTGATTGTCGGGGTCCCAGTGTAGTTTATTTATTATTAACTGACCACACATTCCCTTCCTAAAGCTAGCTCAGGCACACACTGAGAAGATTTTCATTTTGGGGCTTTGCATTTTGGTCTCAGATATGTATCAAACAGGGAAGAGCTGGGGGTCTGTGGAATTATTTTTGGAGAATACTTTAGTTACTAAAGAGGGGAAGAGCTGGCCAGTTTGCTGTTAGCCAGAGCTTAGCCCAAGATGACACTTTATTACAGATGAGGTACGGATGCCTGGTGGCTTGTTAAGCAATTCATTAAATCTTAAAGCATTTGTTAATGATCAAAAAAGAGTCTGCATGACATTTCACAGCATCCACGGTGACTTCAATCACTATAAAAAAGAGATAATCACAACGCGAAGGGATTTTTAAAAATTCTTTTCAAGTGTTGTGGGTTTTGCTGTCTTGCCCAGTGTGCACTTGTCTTTGAGAAAGTGTTGGTGCGCTCCCTTCTTGACCTGTTGCAGTCCAGGTGCTGTAGGGACACCCATAGTGCTGTAAGCAAGGGCCTTTCAGTAATTTGACCCAGCAACAGTGAATCATTGGAGATCTAGCTGCAAGTCAGGATGATATGCGACTTGGAAGGAACCTGCAAGTGGTCCCATGTGCCTTTTAGGTGGTTTTTTTTCAGTCCTGGGACATGTGTGTCACTGGTTAGCCAGCATTTATTGCCCCTCCCGAGTTTCCCTTGCGAAGATGGTGGGGGAAGTTGCCTTCTTGAACAACTGCAGTCCATATGCACTAGGGATGATGTTCCATTTATCCGCTGCCCTTGTCCTTCTCGATGGAAGTGGTCATGGGTTTGAAAGTTGCTGCCTAAGGATCTTTAGCAAATTTCTGCAGTGTGTCTTTTAGATAGTACACACTACTGCTCCTGAGTGTTGGTGGTGGAGGGAGTAGATGCTTGTGGATGTGGTGCCAATCAAACGGGCTGCTTTGTCCTAGATGGTGTTGAGCTTCTTGAATGTTGTTGGAGTTGTACCCATTCAGGCATGTGGGGAGTATTCCATCACACTCCTGACTGGTAGATGTTTGACAGGCTTTGGGGAGTCAGGAGGTGAGTTACCTGCCACAGTATTCCTGGCCCAGTTGAGTTTCTGGTCAATGGTAACCCTCACGATATTGATAGCTTAGACGTCTTCCATGTTCAAGCTCCATTTAATTTAAACATATTAACCACACAAAAAGATTGATGAAACAGTAATGCACCTTCCCTAATGAGAGAAAAACTTTTTGCAGGTACTGTGTGCTGGGAGCTGTTTATTTTCTATGCTTAGGACAGTCAGGTCTCCCAAAAAGATACTGATTGAATCCATGATCTTTTTGTCAAGAGCTCTTTATCAAGTGCTTGCTTTTTATATATGTTCTCTTGCGGTTGAGGGAGTAAATGTTGAAATTGTTAGACTGGATTCTAATTTGGCTGCTTTGTCCTGGATGGTGTCAAGCTTCCTGAGTGTTTTTGGAGCTGCACCCATCCAGGAAAGTGGGAGAGTATTTGATCACACTCCTGACTTGTACTTTGATGGGTGACAAAACAGGGACACTGATTTTGGGACTCCATCCGCTGATTTTAATACCTGAGTGTGTCACAGACTGAAATATTTTAAATAAGGTCAAGAGTTAATATGGCATGCCACTGCTGCCTCACAGTGCTAGGGAAACAAGTTCAATTCCAGCCTTGGGTGACTGTCTCTGTGGACCTTACACATTCTCCCCGTGTCTGCCTGGGTTTCCTCCCAGTGCTCCGGTTTCCTCCCACAGTCCAAAGATGCGCAGGCTAGGTGGATTAGCCATGGGAAATTGCCCATAGCATCCAGGGGATGTGCAGGCTTGATGAGTTAGCCATAATAAATGCAAGGTTAGTGGGGTGGGTCTGGGTAGGATGTTGTTTGGAGGGTCAGTGTGGACTTGTTGGGCTGAATGGTGTACTTCCATACTAGAGGACTTCTACAAAATTCCAACTTGTGGGTGACAACAAAACTAGAGATCCTAAATATATGATAGTCACTAATAGATGCTATAAAAAATTCTGACAATAACAGTGTGACTAGAGAGTGGTTAGAATGTGGAACTCACTGCCACAGGAAGCAGGTGAGGTGAATAGCATAGGGAATATTGGATTAAAAGCACACAGGAGTAAAGGTGAGAAAATGATATCAATGGTGTTAATTAGTTTCATAGTGTTAACTTATAAATTCTTTCCATCTGAGCTTCCTGTGATGGAGAGTTCCAAAGCTGGGGAGCATAGGTTTAAGGGTGGATGGGTGCGCAGATTTAAAAGGGACCTGAGGAACAACACTTTCATACAGAGGGTGGCGCATATATAGAACCAACTGCCAGAGGACATGGCAGGGGAGAGTACAGTTATAACATTTAAAAGACATTTGGACAGATACATGGTTAGGAAAGATTTCGAGGGATATGGGCCAAACGCAGGAAAAACGGGACTACTTCAGTTTCGGAAATTTGGTCAGCATGTATGAATTGGCCTGTTTTCTATACGACTCTATGAGTCAGTGCCTCCTTTGAGAAGCTGTCAGCTCTCTCCATCAGTCTTTGTACCACCTTGAACCCTATGAGGATTTTGCCTGTTATGGAAGGTGCTAGCTATGAAGAGAGGTTGAGTAGATTAGGATTGTTTTCATTACAAAAAAGGAGATTGAGGGGGGACCCAATTGAGGTTTACAAAATCATGAAGGGTATAGACATGGCCGATAGAGATAAGCTTTTTCCCAGGTGAAGGATTCAATAAGGAGAGGTTACGCTTTCAAGGTGAGAGGTGAAAGGTTTAAGGGGGATACACGCAGCAAGTACTTTACACAGAGGGTGGTGGGTGTCTGGAACGCATTGCCAGCAGAAGTGGTAGAGGCAGGCACGATAGATTCATTTAAGATGTGTCTGGACAGATACATGAGTAGGTGGGGAGCAGAGGCATACAGATGCTTAGGAATTGGGCGACAGATTTGGATCAGCTCAGGCTTGGAGAGCTAAAGGGCCTGTTTCTGGACTGTAAATTTTCTTTGTTCTTTGTTCTAACCCTGAAGCCATGTGTCAGCCACTGCAATCTACACCTTCAACAGAAGTGCGTGTGAGAGAGTCACATGTGCTATCACATGGGGAATTATCTTGAATTGGATTTTACGTCAAAAGGCCACAGTGGTCTGCTTACCATCACCAGGCCATCAGCAACCAAAACCACACACTGAGTCTTTTCTACAAATATTCTCGTGTGGTACATGGGTGTCATTGGCAAGCTCAGCATTTGTTGCTCATCCCTGATTCTCCTGGAACTAGATAGGTTCTTGAGTATCAAGGGAATCAAGGGTTATGGGAGGAAAGCAGGAGAATGGGGATGAGAAACTTGATTGAATGGCAGAGCAGACTTAATGAGCTGAATGGCCTAATTTCTGCTCCTATGAGTTATGATCTTTTTGTCTGAGTGGTTGGCAGAGTCAATTCAAAGGGTAGCTAAGGACCAATCACATTGCACTGGGTCTGGAGTCATATGTCCGCCTGACCAAGAAAGGGCAGAAAATGTCATTCCCTGAAAAACTCCAAGATTCAGTTTAGGCTTTTATGGCAATCAATGTTTGGAATATATAATTATCGGTTTAAAAAAAAATCAAATTTGACCATTGCAGGATTTGAACTTACAGCTGTAAAACATTAAATAAAATCAAAACTGTAGGTGCTGGAAATCAGAAATAAAAACAGAAGCTGCTGGAAAAGCTCAGCAGGTCTGGCAGCATCTGTGAAGAAACATCAGAAATAACGTTTCAGATCCAGTTCTAAGTTTTGAGGAAGAGCCACTGGACCCGAAACATTAACTCTGATTTCTCTCCACAGATGCTGCTAGGCCTGCTGAGCTTTTCCAGCAACTTCTATTTTTGGCTCCAAGACACTAAGCTGAATGTCATCAGTGCTACAAATCTTGAACACCAACTCTATGCCACCTCCGTTAGCACTGTGCTAGCTGCTGTTTTTATCTTATTGTGAACATTACTTCATCCTCTCATGATAAGGGTTCACTCATTAAGGACGGAGGTGAGGAGAAATCTCTTCATGCAGTATGGTGCAAATCATTGGAATCTACTCCAAAGACCTGCAAAAGATCAGTCTTTATGTATTCAGGACTGACGTTGATATATTTTTCTGCATTAAGTGAATCGAGAGATTTGGAGATGGGAAGATCGGAGATTTGTCATGATGAAGCAGTCTCGAGGAGCTACATGGCCTCCTGCTCCCATTCTTTATATTCTGTTATTGATTTCCAGTCACATAGACAGGTGAAGGACATCATTGTGTAGCCCCTTCATGCTACTCCATCCCATGTTATTTAATTATTAGGATGATTTATTTTTGCCTTGTAGTTGGTGCTTGATATTCCCGGATGAAAAGCACATTTGAATAAAAATAATGTTTCATTTTCTTCACCCCCCACTTTTAAAAATGCAACTAAGGCAAGAAGGGTGCATGCAGATGCCTTGAATTTCCCTCAGGCCCTCTTTGAATTAATGTTCCTGTCTTCTTACCCTGGCTTATTCAGTCATTTTGTGAGACAGAGCACTCAGGAGCAATTCTTTTGAGTATTTTTAGAAGAAATGAGAGTCCTACTCGACACCTGTAACCTGTTGGAAGTTTTCAATGCCAAGAAAACCCTCTTTTCTTCAATCTTTCCAGACTGTTATAAGTTACACTCTGCACTCCCAAAGGTTGCGTGAATATGTAGAAAATACATTAAACCAGAGAAGTGGTCTATTTTCAGATCTCTCTCATACTTTCCAAGTCCAAAATGCATAACTGAATTTTGTTCTCTGTATTGTGGTGTACTCATTACTTTTAAACGATGAACTGTACTCTGGTCAGAAACTCTGGGACGGACTTTATAAAGTGTGATGCAAACATGGCTGCTGAGGGTCATCTGACTCAGTCTATAGACTCAAAATGGCCATGTTACCTTGGAAGACAACAGTATATTTTTATGTTTTGGAGTCAGAGTTGTTTCAATCAGTCCTGTGGACTGTTATTTGTAAACACTTTGATGTTAATTTAGGTATATTTAGATATGTTTCCAGACAAAACTGAGTTGTTCACTATGCTTGTTTTCACTTCATCTCTGGACAGTGCCAGTGTCTTGAACCACATGATTGTGTAGTGATTGCAACGAGGTCGGCCTCTTAGAAGATGAATTCCCTGATTTGGGCTGTTAATCTGGTGCTGACAGATGGAAACAGGAATGTCAGGGGTTCTGTTCACTCTGAGAGCTGGCTCTGTGGGAGCTGGATCAGTGTCAAGGATTCTTCACATTTAAATAAAACATGACTTGGTGACGGGATACTGGCCTTTGTGGAGTTATTTCAAAATGTATACCTTCTACACTATCACAGACTATTACAGCTAACTCTTTATGGAATTTAGTTTAACATACTCCACCTACCGCATCTCCCCCACATGTATTTGTTCAGACTTTAACAGTCCCTGACCTTCCTAAAAACTCGCTCTTCAGTCTCCTAGTCATTGACAACATTTTCAGTGTTTTGAGACCTCATCGGAAATGTGGGGTCTTCCTGTTCCCATGTACGACTGATTTTGTTTATAATTTTCTCCATGTTCTCTTATACTCTGTTTTCTCTCCTACTCTGGTCTCTGATATTCATTTGTTGCTTCATCACAGCTGTTCTGCTTCTTCTTACTGTGCCATGTTCCATCTGGGTAAAATAACATCACAGCTGCTCATGGTGACTTTTCCACTATTTCTCCAGAGAACATAGAACATAGAACAATAAAGCCCAGAACAGGCCCTTCGACTCTCGATGTTGCACCGACCTGTGAACTATTCTCAGCTGGTTCCCCTGCACTATCCCAAAATCAACCATGTGCTTATCTAATGATTGTTTAAATCTCCCTAATGTGGCTGAGTTAACTACATTGGCAGGTTGGGCATTCCACACCCTTACCATGCGCTGAGTAAAGAACCTGCTTCTGACATCTGTCTTAAATCTATCACCCCTCAATTTGTAGTTATGCCCCTTGTACAAGCTGACGTCATCATCCTAGGAAAAAGACTTTCACTGTCTACACTATCTAATCCTCTGATCATCTTGTATGTCTCTGTCAAATCCCTTCTTGGTCTTCTTTCCAATGAGAACAGACCCAAGTCTCTCAACCTTTCCTCATAAGACCCTCCCTCCAGACCAGGCAACATCCTGATAAATCTCCTCTGCACCTTTGCCTCTCCATCTATACCCCCAGAACACTAACCAAAAATCATCGACAACAACAGAAATTGCTGGAGAAACTCAGCAGATCTGGCAGCATCTGTGGAGAAAGAAAAACAAAGTGAACAGTTTCTTCCCCCAGGCCATCAGGCTCCTTGACACTGTATGATCAAATTCTATTCCATCTGAAACTCTTTGCACGACTTTGAATTGCTGCGAGAACAATGTTTAATTAATTATCATTCTTTTATTGCACAGTAATTTGTACATCACTGTGCATATTGTCTTGTCATGTCAGAAATTACTGTGCTGTCTGGCATGTTTTGCACTTCTAGTGCACTTTATGCTGCCCTGTGTATGATTGTGTAGTTTGTGCTGTCTCATTTTTTACTGTATCAGTTGTATCTGGTAGAAATGGCAAATAGAAGCTACTCCTGACTCTTGAAGCCAGTGACAATTCTTCAGAGCTGTTGTGAAGTACCCTCAGTTCTTTGTTTTCATTGAAAATTCCCCTTGTTTCTCACTCACACATTTAAAGCTCTGACATCTCTCTTAGCTTCTCCATGAGGCTGAGCAACCCCAAAGAACTTGTTGTGAGAACAAATCCACATGACTGTAAATCTTGAAGTTCTATATTCACAACCTCTGTATCATTGTCTGATGTCGGAAAGCCAATGGGCTGCATACATTTATTGCAATTGTGTTATGACTGCTTTTAACATGTCAGCATGTAACTGATTCACTTCAGTCCACTTCTATCCACCACCATGAAAATCATTTCTTAAAACGTTCAAATAAATCCATTCCTTGGAGTTCCCATGTCTTTGTGGAGAAAGGTTATGACACAAGTGACTCTTTAGTTTTCTGAATGAATTTTGCACGTGAGACATCCTAATATAATTTCTTCCATTAACCTCAGAATATCTGGTCACAAAACTGAATGCTGCATCATAGTTTTGCATTTGGTAATAGCTGAATGACCTTGATGTCGCCATTGATACTTCAAATCTCAATGCTGTGGAGTTACTATTCTGACATTGAGTAGCATTCAATCCTTGATCACTGTCAGATGTACTCTCTGTTTGAAATTTGATTTCTAAGGACGGACTATGAGGAATGTATGTTGGCTATTCACGAGCACAACATTTTCTGATCTGTTTCCATTCCTCATTTAATTTATGTTAATTCATTCATGGCATGTGGGCATCACGGCCAGACCAGCATTTATTGCCCATCCCTAATTGCCCAGAGGGCTGTTAAAAGTCAACCACATTGCAATGGGTTTGGAGTTACATGTCAGCTAGACCAGGTAAAGATGGCAGTTTCCTTCCCTAAAGGACATTAGTGAACCAGATGTTTTTTTTTCCTAACAATCAACAACAGTTTCCTGATCATTATTCGACTCTTAACTCCAGATTTTTATTGAATTCAAATTCTACCATCTGTGATGGCAGGATTTGAACCCAGGTCCCCAGAACATTAGCTGGGTCTCTGGATAGTCTAGCGATAGAACCACTAGGCCATCGCCTCTGTTATATTTGAGCCTTTTTGATTTCACTCCATCTTGGCTTACTTGCTGTTGTGTGGACTGCCATTACAACATACTTATTGACCACTTCCACAAATTCAACATCTGATTTGTTTGCTTTCTCTGTTTTGATGTGTAGCAACACATGCTATTTCCCTCAGACATAACCCCCTTGACGATCAAACCTCAGAAATCTGAAGGTAGACGATTCAGCACTTGATACACCAGTGCAAACCCTTTCAAGTTCAACAATGTGATAAAAGATTTGTGGTCAGTTTGATCTTTTCTGGCACATGTATCAGAATAAAGAAGGATCGATCTGATATTCCCCCTCCTCTCCATCTTACATGAATGTCCATGCCATCTCCGGCATTGCCTCAGCTCATCCACAGCTGAATCCTTCATCCACTCCTTTGATATTATTTTGACAACCTGAATAGCTGTTGTCCCGGTGCACATCCCTGTGGAACTGTTTGCTGGCTGCCTCCTAAGGAAGGTCTCTTTATCCCCACTCTCTGCCTTCTGCCAGTCAGCCAATCCTGCATCTATGCCACTATCTTATATTTGTGGCTCCTTAGCCCAGGTCTTGTCTGCATGTAGCCAGGTCTTCCCCATCAAACCTCTTCCTCACCATGAAGACGTCTATCAGGCCTGGCCACACTTTCCACGTAGGTATCATCGCTGAATTCTGGTATTACTTAAGTACTCAGTTTTTCACTGAAAGAGGCTCAGTGGTCTTAAAATATTCACTCTGTCTATTTCTCTCTCTCCGCCGATGCTGCCAGACCAGTTGAGTTTCTCCAGCAATTTCTATGTTTGCTTCTGATTTCCAGCATCCGCTGTTCTTTGCTTTATTTATCATTTGAATAGGTTTTGTTTTTGCGTGCTCTCCAGTTCTAAAAGCGCACTTGATGTAACAGACACAATATATGTATTCTCTCAAAAAAAAGCTAATTGGGATTTAAATTCTTTCCTTTGATCTTGTTTCGTCTTGTCAATAAATAACTCTCACAGTTTCACATTCAACATTCATATCGGGCTAAATGCATTCTTGCTTACTTATACAACCTCAACTGACACCTTCCAGGCATCAAAGGTCTCTCCACATTTGCATCTGTGAAGCCGGTCAGATTCAAATGCTAATCTTTCGCAGCCTGTTTGCTGAAAAATCCTTTAATTTATTTATTCATTATTGCATTCTATTCGAGCTTCTTAGATCTGTTTTATTACACTGTAGATGCTGGCAATCTCAAATTTAGATTGAGCATTATTGTCAGCTCTTAGAAGCTCTGTGGTGAGGAAGGTAGAGTTAGTGCCTGGGGTCAAAAGGCTCTTGGTTCAAGTTCCATTCCAAAGATTCAATCCAGGCTAAATGAATTAGTAAATGCTAATTTGTCTGAGTAAGCCATAGAAAGATGCATTATTAATGGTGTTCAAGGCTGAGATGGAAGGCTTTTTAGTCAGCAAAGGAATCAAGGGTTCTGGGGAAAATGCAGAAAAATGGATTTGAGGGTTAGCAGAACAGCTATCATCTTATAGAATGGCAGAGCAGACCCAATGGGCTGAATGGCCTACTTCTGCCCTTAGCCCTTATGGAAGGATGCAGTCATTAACTGGATGAGGAAGGTATGAAAACAACATGAGAGCATGTTTGGCCTAGAATGATTCATGATGTGGAGACGCCGGTGTTGGACTGGGGCAGACAAAGTTAAAAATCACACAACACCAGGTTATGGCCCATCAGGTTTATTTGGAAGTACAAGCTTTTGGAGTGCTGCTCCTTCGTCAGGTACCTGCATGACGAAGGAGCGGCGCTCTGAATGAAAACAACATGAGAGCATGTTTGGCCTAGAATGATTCATGATGTGGAGACGCCGGTGTTGGACTGGGGCAGACAAAGTTAAAAATCACACAACACCAGGTTATAGCCCATCAGGTTTATTTGGAAGTACAAGCTTTTGGAGCAATGCTCCTTCGTCAGGTACCTACATGACAAAGGAGCGGCGCTCTGAAAGCTTGTACTTCCAAATAAACCTGTTGGATTATAATCTGGTGTTGTAGAATGGCTCAATGAGACAAAAAGGACACCAATAAGGAAGAATAATGCGTTCGTTTATTACACAGCTCTTTCATTACCTTCAAAATGTGCCAAATTCTTAACAGCCAATGAAAGTTACTGTTAATATGCAGACTTTGTTTTAAGGACATGCAAAACAAGTTTGCTAAAAGCAAGGTCCACACAACAATAAATTAATAAATTAATGACCAGTTACAACTTTCCGCTTCCAAGATTTCCAAAAGTCAACTTGGGAGACATCAAAAATGGAGAAAGTGAGGACTGAACATGCTGGAGTTCAGAGCTGAAAATGTGTTGCTGGAAAAGCGCAGCAGGTCAGGCAGCATCCAAGGAGCAGGAGAATTGACGTTTCGATCATTCCTGAAGAAGGGCTCATGCCCGAAACGTCGATTCTCCTGCTCTTTGGATGCTGCCTGACCTGCTGCGCTTTTCCAGCAGCACATTTTCAGACATCAAAAATAGCCATGGGAAAGTGGGCCTCTGTGATGATTGACATAACTGACAAGGGAGAGAGTGGAGTAGTAATCTAGAACAACAGGCAAATGGTCTTAGATTTGGGTTCAAATCCCAATATGTCAGATAGTGAAATTTGAATTCAATTAAAAGAATTTGGAGTTAAAAGCCCCCTTAAAGGCAGCCATATAACCACTGTCAATTGTTGTACAAACCTATCTGATTTTGTGGAAGGAAATCTGCTGTTCTGACCTTGTCTGGCCAACACATGTGGACCATAAGACCAGAGCATTCAGCCCATTGGGAAATATTTCTCCCCATGACCTTTGATCCCCCTACTAATCAAGAATGTATGTATCTCTGTCTTAAATACACTCAATGATTTGACCTTTGCTGCCTTCTGAGGTGATGAGATCCACAGATTCATGACCCAATCCTCATCTCAGTGCTAAAGGGTCATCCCTTCACTCTGAGGCTTTGCCTTCACTTCATTGTCTCTCCTACGAGTGTAAACATCTTCTCCACATCCACTTTATGCAGGCCGCTCAGCATTCTGTAAGCTTCAATCAGATCCCTTCCCTCGGCCCCATCCTTCTCAACTCCATCAAGTATAGACTCAGTAGCCTCAACCACTCATCATATGACAAGTCTTTCATTCCTGTGATAATTCTTGTAAACCACTCCAGCACCAGCAATCCTTCCTGAGATATGGGGCCCAAAACTGCTCACAATATTCCAAATACAGTCTGACCAGAGCCTTATACAGCATCACCAGTACATTCTGCTCTTGTATTTTAGTACTCTTGAAATGAATGCTAACATTCCATTCACCTTCCTAACTATCTACTGAAGCTGCATATTAACCTTAAGAGAATCCTGAACTAGAAAATAGTCCATGCCTCTGTTCTTCTTACCAAAGTTCATGACCTCACACTTTCCCACATTGTATTCCATCTGCTACTTCTTTGCCCACTCCATTCGCTTATCCAAGTCCATCTGCAGGCTCTGCACTTCCTCAACACTACCTGTCCCTTCACTTATCTTTGTGTCATCTGCAAACTTAGCAACAAAGCCCTCAGCTCCTTCATCAATGTATAACATATATGTGACATGAGTAGTTATAGTCCCAACACTAACCCAGCAGAACTCAATTACTTCATTGGCTGCCATCTTGAAAAAGACCCTTTTATCCCCCCTCTCTGCCTTCTGCCAGTCAGCCAATTCTCTGTCCTTGCCAGTACCTTGCTCATAACACCATGGGCTCTTACTTTATTTAACAGCCTCCTGTAAAACACTTAGTCAAAGGTATTCTTGAAAACCAAACAAATCATGTTCACTGACTCTCTCTTTTGTCTAACTTGCTCATTACCTTCTCAAAGAATTCTAACAGATTTGTCAGGCATGACCTCCCTTGACCAAGCCATGTTGACTCAGCCCTATTTTACCATGTTTTTTCAAGTGGTGTGCAATCTCAACATCAAAAATAGATTCTAAATTCCCGAAAGATGTCCTCAGCTATCCCCATCTCTGTGGTGAAGTCTATCCAGTCTGGGTAATGTATTCACCTTCAGACCTTTCAGCCTCCCTGGCGCCTTCTCTTTACTCATGGCCACCACACTCACCTCTGCCACCTGTATCTCTTGAAGTTCTGGTATGCTGCTAGTATCTTCATAGAGTTGTAGAACTGTACAGCATGGAAACAGACCCTTCGGTCCAACTTGTCCATGCCAACCAGATATCCGAGATTAATCTAATCCCATTTTGCCAGCACTTGGCTGATAGGCCTCTCAACCCTTCCTATTCATATAACCACTCAGATGCCTTTTAAATATTATAAGTGTACCAGCCTCCTCCAGTTCATCTGGCAGCTCAGTCCATACACGCACCACTCTCTGCGTGAAAGAATTGCGCCTTAGGTCCCTTTTTGTTCTGGAAACTTTATTACCCTTTCCTGAGGCAACCCTCACCAACCTACCCCACAACTCTTTGACTAGTTTAAAGTCCTTGTAGCCTCAACTTACTTTTTATGATTTGGAGATGCCAGTGGTGGACTGGGGTGTGCAAAGTTAAAAAT
Organism: Chiloscyllium plagiosum; assembly: GCF_004010195.1. Taxonomy (NCBI): domain Eukaryota; kingdom Metazoa; phylum Chordata; class Chondrichthyes; order Orectolobiformes; family Hemiscylliidae; genus Chiloscyllium; species Chiloscyllium plagiosum. The sequence continues at coordinate 76,080,932 of NC_057721.1, forward strand.
CACACAACACCAGGTATCTGGTGTTGTGCGATTTTCGACTTACTTTGATTTACTTCATAACAAATTCCTAATGCTTCATGCATTAAGTTACAAAACTTTAAGTTTGTCCTATTATTGAGTTTCCCTGCACTTTTATAATTCCTCAGTACCTTATGACATTCATGCATTCAGTTCCTTCCTTTTGTTTTCTGGGAACAATTAGCCCCCTCACTGGCCTAGATTCCTACCCTCTCCTTTCTTTTTGATTTTCTAATTTTAAACTGAACCCAGCCACCCTCACACACACCTACACAATTTAGTTTAAAGCCCTGTCTATATTATCTGCTGTGAAGACATCCAAGTTTTGCATACTTTGAGGACATGGATCAATATACCACAGGGACAGGCCCTTCAGCCCATTATGTCTGTGTCAACCAAGATGCTATTCTAAATTAATCCCATCTGCCTGCACATGGGTCTGTTCCCAGCCTGCTCATGCGTCTGTCTAAATGTCCCTTAAACGTTGTAGGCATACCTGCTTCTATCACCTTTCCTGGCAGCATGTTCCAGGCACCTACCACCCTCTGTGCGAAAAAACTTTACTCGCATATCTCCTTTTAAGATTCCCCCTCTCACTTTAAACCTATGCTCCTTGGTATGTGACATTTCCACCCTGGTAAAAAGACTCAGACTATCTACCCTCATAAATTTAATATATTCCTATCAGGCCTCCCCTCAGTTCCTAAGCCTATAGCAAAAATGATCTACATTTGTCAACCTATTCTTACAGCGAATTCACTCCAATATAGGTAACATCCTGGTAAATGTCTTTTGCACTCTCTCCAAAACCAGAACTGCACACACGATTCCAAATGTGGCCTGACTAAAGCAACATGCAGCAAAGACTTTCTAATGTTTTTACGTTTGTGATGACTCGGGAATTGCAGGCCTTGATTTTCAGTGTTCTAACTCAGTGAGACACAATGTGACCCCAAAACACAAGGACAATCAGAATGCCCATCCACTTAGAATTCCATGTGCCAACCTCACATCCAAAACATTCCCACTGTCTGAGCCATCTACACCTCACGCTATCACTCTGAAACAAAAGTCCAACCACACACCAGCCCTGACCATTTCCCACTGTGGTCCAAACAAATCCCAGTGTTTCACTTCCCCTTCCTCCCCTAACCTTCCACCTTGGCTCCAGCAATACGCTGGGCCCTTCTCATATTACTCCCAAACTCACAGCCCTTGGACTCCAGACTATTTAGATCCACTGGTTTTAATCAAAACATGAATGAACCATCTCCCAACATTAACAGCACACACCCCTTCTGTGTATAAAGCGGAAATGTCGCAGACAGAGGAACAGGCAGACTTACAATTGGTCAATAGCTCTATCATGTACAGTACTGTGCTGTGGTGGGTTATTAATTGTTTCCTGATTGGTTTTGACATGCTGCGCCACTCCCCTGAGGCCTGAAGTAAGGGACACTTTGATTGCAATTGCTCTCCAATTGTTCAATCATTCCCCCACATTCATTTCGGATGGACTAATCAAAACTGAATGATAAATAGCAGAAATTATAGTGCGAAAGTTCATTCAGATTAATAGTTGATTGGATTTGATCTGTGCGTGTTCAAGCACTTAATGACTGTTTATATAATGTAACAGCAGCCTCTCTGCCCTTGAGTGTGAATGGACAGCTGAAGAATACTAAATGGCTCTGAGGTTTGGGATGTGTGGGTTTGCACAATTATATCTGACCCTAATCTGCTGTCCTGGCACATTGCTCTATGCCAACTGTTACCTTTCATTTCTTATACAGTAGGAGAAAATGAGCACTAATGAGAAGTCTGATTGCAAGAAAGCTTATTACTGTGTGTGTGTGTGTCTCTGTGTGTGTGTGTGAGAGAGAGAGAGAGAGGGAAAGAGAGAGAGAGAGAGATACCATGGCATAGGTAGTCATGTTGCTAACACTATGGCACTGACACCATCTTGCCAGTGACTAATTGGCATTCATTTAGGTCCAGTAACCTCATGGACCCAGACCTGGAGATTGTTGGGAGAATAAGCTGGGACTATTTTCCCTGGAATATCAGTGGCTGAGAAGTGATCTTTTTGAAGTTTATAACATCATGAGGGACATGGATAGGGTGAATAGTCAAGGTTTTGTTTTCTCTCAGGTAGGTGAGTCCAAAACTAGTGCATAGGTTTAAGGTGAGAGAGGAAAGGTTTATAAGGGACAACTTTTTTACACAGAGGGTGTTGTGTGTATGAAATGAGCTGCCAGAGGAAGTAGTGGTGGCTGGTACAATCACAACATTTAAAAGATATCTGGATGGATATATGAACAGAGTCATAGAGTCATGGAGATGTACAGCATGGAAACAGACCCTTCAGTCCAACCCGTCCATGCCAATCAGATATCCCAACCCAATCTAGTCCCACCTGCCAGCACCCAGCCCACATCCCTCCAAATACTTCCTATTCATATACCCATCCAAATGCCTCTTAAATGTTGCAATTTAGAGGGATATGGGCCAAATGCTGGCAAATGCGACTATATTAATTCAGGATATCTTGTCATCGTGGACGAGTTGGACTGTTTCGTGCTGTACATCTCTAAGACTCTAATTTAGTGCCCTTTCCCATGGGGAATTTTCTGTTGGTGTGGCAATGAATCAGGCCGGAAGGTAGCAGGAGAGACCTTCTCACCTAAAGCTCTTCTGTGGATGGTTTTCCTGTTCTCGCTGGAGCACTTGACCCTCTTCAATGGGCGCTAATCCAACCTAATTGAGCCTTATCTCCACCTCCATGAATCAAATGATGGACAGGGAACACATCACAGGGAATGGAGGCAGCACGTTAAACAAACATGTGTAGGTTGCTATTGTATAGGAATGGGTAGATCTATTGTTCAAAGGTGTTCAGTACTCATTTAAAGGACCCAGTTTCAAGAAGGGTGGTGGGGAGGAATACCTTTTTGCTTAGAGATACCATTTTACTCTTGTCACCAGGCCCTCGAGTCCAACACACCATCTTACAACTGATGCTCCTCACAGGACCTCCCTGTACTGCAAAAATGACCTTGAGCTTCCCATTGCCCAAGACTTTAACATACCACCCTGTTCCTTGGCCAACAACAGTCTTTCAGGCTTGCTGTAGTTCTCTAACGAAGCTCAGTTCAAATGAGAAGAACAACACCTCACTTCCGCATCTCTTCAAGGACATATACTTTTGGAAAATAGACTCTGGAATTGCTCACACCCTAAGGACAAGATAAAACAAGTGATGCTGCTTTAAGAATGCTTAAGTGTTAGTGAGGTATGTAGCTGTTTTGTTGATTCTCTCCTTGGAGTCATAGACTTGCAGAGGTTTACAGCATGGAAACAGGTCCTTCGGCCAAACATGTCCATACTGCCCAGTTTTCACAATTAATCTAGTCCCATTTGCCTGTGTTTGGTCCATATCCCCCTATACCTAACCCATCCACGTACCTGTCCGAATGTTTCCTGAAGGATAAAATTATACGGTCCTCCACCATTACATCTAGCGGCTTGTTCCAGACACTCACCACCCTCTGTGGGAAACAATTGCCCCTTTGCGCCCTTTTCTATCTCTTCAGCCTCACCTTAAACCTATGCCCTCTAATTTTAGGCTCCTCTACCCTGGGGAAAAACTGTTGGCTATTTACCTAATCTATGCCTCTCATGATTTTTCTTTGCTCAAAGACAGAAAGATATAAAAGAATGCTTGTGATCACGCAGTTCTCCTCATGACCTCAAGGTGCCAAAAACATTTTATAAGCAGTGAAGTACTTTTGTTGTAATTTGGGAAAGAACTAAAAGGAACAATAGAGAAATACAGTGCAGGAACAGGCCTTTTGGCCCGATCATCATGCCTGAACTAAACTAAAAAACAAACCTTCTGCCCTTATTTGGTTCCTATCCCTCTAATCCCTCCTTATTTATGTTACCATTCAGATGCCTCTTAAATGTTACCAACGTGCTTGCTTCCACCACCTCTTCTGGTAGTCCATTCCAGGCTCCTACCACTCTGCATGAAAAATGTCCCTCGCGCATCTCCCTTAAAATTTCCCCCTCTCATTTTGAACCTGTGCCTCCATGTAATTGAAACCTCTACCCTGGGAGAAAGCCTCTGACTATCCACCCGATCGATGCCTCTCATAATTTTGCAGACCTCTATCAGGTCTCCTCTCTTCCTTCCAATGAAAACAATCCTTATCTTTCTCACCTTTCCTCATAGCCAATGCCCTCGAGACCAGGCAACACCCCAGTGAACCTTCCCTGTACTCTCTCCAAAGTTTCCACATCCTTCTGGGAATGTGATGACCAAAGCTGCACACGATCATCCAAAGACGGCCAAACAAGGGTTTTATATAGCTTCAAAATGGTTTGCCAACTCTTGTACTCCATGCTCTGGCTGAGGAAGACAAGCATACCATATGCCTTCTTAATCACCTTGCCCACCTGTGTTACCACGTTTAGAGAAGTAAAGAGTGCAGCTAATTTAAACACAGCAACTTCCCATGCACAACAATGTGATAGTGGCCAGAAAATCTGTCTTTTAAATTTGAAAGAAAAAATGAGAATGCAGAGAGGGTCAGAGTGAAAAGTCCAATTGGCATCCAATGCCATCAAGAGATGAGAACCTAGCCCTGTCTGTGACTCCTGGCCACATTACAAGGTTGACTTTTAATGCTGCCTGCAGTAGCCGAGTAGTGACATACAATGAGTATAACTCTTGAACCAGGTCCACCATCACGATTCAAGACAGTCGCAGGGGAAAATAATATGTCTGGTATTAGCAAGATCACTCAAATCCCAAAGTCAAGCTAAAAAAAAGATAAAAATGACACAACACCAGGTTACAGTCCAACATGCTTATTTTGAAGCACTAGCTTTCGGAGCGCAGCTCCTTCATCCACCTGAACCACAGCCAATGAAGAATAATCACTGTTTGCTGCAGTATCTGTGTTAGTAGATCAATGATTTGGGGCTTGAACTAAGCCCAGAGCCATGAGTTCAAATCCCACCACGACAACTGGGGAATATAACTTCTGCTAAATCAACAGAATACAAAAAAGTGTATCTGTGGTGATCATGAAACAACCAGATCATCGTAAACATACAGCCCCTCACAAATACTCACAGTCCAAAGATGGGCAGGTTAGGTGGATTGGCCATTCTAAATTGCCCATAGTGTCCAGCGACGTGTAGCTTAGTTGGATTAGCCATGGACATTGCAGGATAGGGATAGGGTAAGGAGGCGAGTTTGGGTGGGATACTGTTCAGAGAATCAGTGCAGACTTGTTGGGCCTAATGGCCTGTTTCCACAGTGTAGAGATTTGATTCTATGGAAATACCACTCAGAGGATGAAGTTTGCCCTCCTTATTAGGTCTGACCTACATGTCTCTCAAGATGCACAGCAAAGTGATGGACTCTGAAGTACCCTCTGATTATAGCAAGTCACTCAGTTGTGCCAGTCCATTATTGCAAAGTCGACACAAAATGACACAATACGGTGGCCATTCCTTCTGGTCTAAGAAGGCTACATGGACCAAAATGGTTGTGAAGCAAGCACATCACTACCTTCTCAACGGCAATGAGGAATAATCTATGAATTCCATCCTTGCACGTGCTGAGAGTGAATTAAGAAACAAAAGCAAAAACCTTCTGAGATTTTATGACCCTAGTCATTTTCCTGCAGGGAGCATATTGAAATTGCTGACAGGTTAATGAGTGGGAGTAAAAGTTCAGCAGATCAGAGGTTACTGCTCCTTGCTGAGGGAAGTCTGGCGAGCAGTGTTTTGGAGTTGGGGCATGATGTGATCTCAGAGCAAGGCAAGCACAGATCCAATGGTGGGGGCTCTGAAGAGAGAATGTCATTGAGTCACACAGCATGGAAGATGCCATTTGACCCATTGGGTCTACACTAATCCCACTTTTCAGCACTTGGTTGATTGTTTAATGTACATTCCTCCTGGACTCACAAAGGAATGTTTCCCTGATGGGACATCATCCATCTTCAGACCGTTGTAGGTTGATTTCCACCTGGTGTGCAGGACTATGTTCATTATTTATGAAAGATAGCTATTCCTGAGTCTGGGAGAGTAAGTGGTTGGGGATGGGAGAGGAGCAGAGAAATTACCACATCGGTTACTCAGACTTATAGAGGTTTATAAAACCATGAGGGGCATGGATAGGGTAAACAGAAAAGGTCTTTTCCCTGGGGTGAGGGAGTCCAAAACGAGATGGCATAGGTTCAAGGTGAGAGGGGAAAGATTTAAAAGGGACCTAAGGGGCAATTTTTTTCACACAGAGGTGGTGTATGGATGGAATGAGCTGCCAGAGGAAGTAGTGAAGGCTGGTACAATTACAACATTTAAAAGGTATCTGAATGATTATATGAATAGGAAGAGATTAGAGGGATATAGGCCAAATCCTAGCAATTGGGACTAGATTAATTTAGGATATCTGGTCAGCATGCAGAGTTGGACCGAAGGGTCTGTTTTCATACTGTACATCTCTGACTCTGTAACTAAACAGCAGGCAATCCATGTTATCAACTCCACTTTTCAAGTCCTAACTCATGGGAAGAGTTTTAGACCATTACCCTTCTGCCATTTTGTTTAGATGTGATGAGTTTGATTCTTTCATAGAACTTCCCAGAGTTTATAGTGGAGGAGAATAGCCTCTTGTCCCTACGTCAGAGGGTTAGCAGTTCTAAGGTTTGTACTAGTGACTCGAGCACAGAATTAATCCTGACCCTTCAGTACAGTGAAGAAGTTGTCAATGCTGCCTGTTGATTGAGATATTAAACAAGGCTGTCTTGATTGACATTAGGTTTTTGACTATATTCAGGAAGAACTGCATTCTCCTCAGTCCCCTGGCTGATATTCATCCCACCCTCAGCATCCCGAGAATAAATGATCCAGTTATTTATCCCAGAGCTGTTTGTGAGAGCTTGCTGGATACAAATTGGCTTCCACTTTTTTTTTTAACTCACTCATTCACAGGATGAGGGTGTCGCTGGATAACCAGCATTTATTGCCCATCCCAGAGGGCAGTTAACAGTGAACCATATTGGGTCAGGAGTCACATGTAGGCCAGACCAGGTAAGGACAGCATTTTTTTATTTCTTCCCTGAAAGACATTAGTGAACCAGATGGGTTTTTCTAACAGTGGATAATGGATTCCTTGTCATCATAGACTCTTGATTCCAGATATTTATTGAATTAAAATTCCACCATCTGCCATGGCAGTATTCAAACCCAGGTCTCCAAAACATTGCCTGTGTCTCTGGATTAAGAGTCCAGTGATAATACCACCAGGCCATTGCCTCTTGCATCACATCACACTTGAAAACTTGCTTCATGAGCGTCAAACATTTCAGAACTTTTTGGGAGCATGACAGGTGACATGGTATACAGGGAGAACACTTGATGTTAAATTGTGATAAGTGAGATAAAGGAATATTTTCAAAACAATGTCTTCCATGATGGCCCAAACCATTAGTTTTTGAACACCTTGACTTTGAAGGAAATAGGTTTGTACACAATCCTCTAGCGATGCAACCTGATTGTCTTGAATTTGTAATGAGGAGCATTTGAGTAGATAATATAACTCCTTAAAACCGCAGCAAAATGCATAATTCATGGGCTTGGTGTTTACCAGGAGAAATAGCAAGTGAAATGATCGTGTAGTTGTCAGAACACAATGGATGTTCCTGCATTGCATTGATCAGTGAGGAGAGATCTAACAATGAGAAGACCATTATGGATTATTGAAATTGAGTGATGGCTTGGAGTCTTTTCTTCTGTCAGGAATAACACTGTAAAGGATTCTTCAGGAGATGAGATGAATGGGCTAGGCCCATGGTCTATAAGAGGACCGAGGGGCCTCCTCAAGCTATTTTAATTTCTCCTGAAATGAGGAGAGTCTTGGCAGCTACATCTTTGTAGGGACTTAAGAGGAAGGACAAACAAGGGTAGGACTTGTATAATTAATGGTAAGGTCCAGAATAGTGTTATAGAATGGAGAGGCCTAGGCGTTCAGGTACATAATTCTTTGAAATTTGATTCAAATGTAGACAGGGTGGTTAAGAAAGTGTTTAGCATGCTTGCCTTCATTGCTTGGACCTTTGAGTATAGGAGTTTGGGACACCATGTTGAGGTTGTCCAGATGGTGGTGAGGCCTTTTCCCGAATGCTGCATCCAATTCTGGTCACCTTGCTATAGGAAGAATATTATTAAATTGGAAAAGATTCAGAAAAGTTTTACAGGAATGTTACGGGAAATGGAGGGTTTGAGTTATAAAAATAGGCTGGATAGACTGGGACATTTTTTCACTGGAGTGTAGGAGGTTGAAGGGTAACTGTATAGAAGTTTATCAAATTATGAGGCGCATTGATAAGATGAACAGCAAAGGTGGGTGAAGTTCAAAACTAGGCTACATACTTTAAGGTGAGAGGAGGAAGATTTAAAAAGCACATTAGGGGCAACTTTTTATACAGACAGTGGCTCGTATGTAGAGTGAACAGCCAGAGGAAGTGATGGATACAGGTACAGTTGCAATATTTAAAAGACATTTGGAGAAGTACGTGAGCAGGAAAGGTTTGGAGGAATATGGGCTGAATGCAGGTAGTCAGTTAAGATTGGGAGCATGGTCAGTGTGGATTTGTTGGACCAAAGGGTCTGTTTCTGTATTGTATGACTATTGACTCTCTGACTATGACTGAAAGGCATTCTTACCCTAGCATGAGTAGCCTGTAGGAAGGGGCACTCAAACCCCAACTCTGACCTCACAGTATGCAACAAAGTCCTGCTTCTCATGTTCACTTTGCTGCATTAATCAACAGCTGTCAAAGGTTCCTACAGAAGCACAACTCCTATAACAAAAACAGATGGTAGTGCACATTTCATTAAAATCTTGCTTTGTGCAGTGCTGAAGACAAATTTAATGCAAGCGTGACAAAATTTTCTCACTAAAGAAGGAAACTTCTTTCAAGTCAAAGCAGTCCACTTGAATGGCAACCCATGAAGAGCCATAAACATCCATTCCATCCACATCTCAGTCACTGTGTGTGCACTATCTGCAACAAATTATCAAGGTTACCCTAGCAGCACCTCAGAACCCCACGAGTCTCACCACTTTAAAGGCTAAAAAGACCTCTCTCACCTCCAAATCCCCCTCAAAGATCCATGGGACTCCCATTAAGCTCCCAGTCCAGCCACAGATTGATATCAATGTCTTTATCCATATTTTTATTTCCACATCTCTCCTTATCTCTACCTACTCTCCCAGCCTTGCAGCCCTCTGAGATAGTTGAGCTCTCTAAATATGGCCTCTTGGGCATTCCTGATCATCGTTGTTCCACTACTGGTGATTATCCTCTCAGTTGTCTAGATCTAACAACTGGAATTCCTTCTCTAAACCTCTCTCCCTACCTATTTCTCCTCCTCCAAGCCACTTAGAATCATAGAGTCAGACAGCTGTACTGCACAGAAACAGACCCTTCAGTCCAACTCATCCATGCCCACCAAGTATCCGAAATTAATCTCATCCCACTTACCAGATCCCCTTTCTATTCACCTATGCGTTCAGGTGCCTTTTAAGTATTATAATTGTACCAACCTCCACCACTTCCTCTGGTAGCTCATTCCACACATGCACCACCCTCTGCATGAAAAACTTGCCCCTTAGGTCCTGTTTAACTCTTTCCCCCCTCACCTTAAACCTATGACCTCTGGTTTTAGACTCCCCTACCCTGGGGAAAAGATTCTGACTATTCACCCTGTCTATCCCTGCCATGATTTTATAAACCTCTATAGGGTTGACCAAAAGCTTACCTCTTTGATTCATAAGTTATGTCTCCAAACATCTGTATCCAGGTCTAAATTATGGGCAGAATTTTCCAATCTCTCAGGTATGAGCTTGAATTCAGAAAGGTGACTCAATTAGGCAAGTTTTTCTTTAATATATTCATTCACAAGACATGGGTGTCACTGGTCAGGCTAGTTTAATGCCTGAAGGGCAGTTGAGAATCAACCACATTGCTGTGGGTCTGGAGTCACATGTAGACCAGACCAGGTAAGGAAGTTTCTATCCCTAAAGGCCATTAATGAACCAGATGGACTTTATTGCCCTAATAATTGGCAATAATGTAATGGTCATCACTAGATAACTTAATCTCAGATGTTATTTTATGGAATTCAAATTCCACCATCGCACACATTGGGATTTGAACCAGGGACTCCAGGACATTACCTGAGCCTTTACATTAATAGCCCAGTTACAATACCACTAGGCCATCACCTCAGATGGTGGCTACTGGATCCCTGCCTCCTTCTCACCTCCACCAGAATCAGGTTCTCAATGAGAAGGCTCAAGACTGACCTTGCTGCCCTGCTGCCAACTGAAGCCTTTAAGTGGTTGATCAAGTTAAGACCTTCCTCCCACCAGGGATTTATCTCCCAGTGACAAGACCCAGCCTACTTTGCTGGTAAACTAGTGAGAGGAGACTGTCCAGATGTGAGGAGTGGAAAGGGTATCTCTCGATCTGTACTTGATCTGGACATTAGTAAGAACCCTGGCCTTGGACTCCCATGACATCCTCTTCAGGTGGGCCCCTCTCCAGAAAAGATGTTCTGCCCTAAAAACACCCACCTATTCCCTGGAATTCTTCTCCATCCCAGGGGTCCAACAGACAGGTGGAGTTGAACCTGCATCAGCTGCGGCCTCCTCTGAGGTCCTCCACTTGAATTCAAGTTGTTGGTGTTGTTGTCGTTGTTGTTGGTGTTGTTGTTGGTGTTGTTGTTGGTGTTGTTGTCGTTGTTGTTCCTTCATCATTAATGGACCAAAATCCTGGAGCTAAATACTGTACACTGTGATGTTCCTTCACAGCAGAGTGCAGAGTTCTAGAGAAAGGCCAACTCTGACCTTCTCAAGGTCAACTATAGATGGCCACATCTCCAGAGTGAAAGAAAGAACCATTTGTCAAGAATTTAAGGACATTGTAACCTTCTTGCAATAACTATTTTTACGTTAACGTATAAAACAATACTCAACCAATGCCTGCGTGTGAATCTGTGCTTTTTAAATGGATTAAAAACAGTTTATTGCCAAGCAGTTGAGAACCATTTATAAGATCAGTTAGCACTCGTCTCATGAGGCATCTAGGTGTTAAGTGGCAGCTAAATAGGTAACTGACACTTGATGTCCTAACACATGGTGTTCTGGATTGGAATGGTATCAATTGACACCAATCTTTTGACTTGTAATGTGTTTTACCACTTTGAGTATTACTTGTTAAAATGTATGCAGGAGGTGAGATCAGCGGAGATTGGTTTTCGGGAGAAACAGGCACAAACTTTCCATGGATTTCGCATTTTTAGTTGCAAGTGAAAGGCCTGTGCCCTGAGAGCCAATGAGTCTAAGGGCAAGCCTCTTGTCATTGGACCATAGTGGTTGCCACTGGATGGAAATTGGCACTGCAAGTGCTCCTTTCAGCTGAAGAGGTTTACACAAATGAAACAAACCAACGTGAAGTCTAACCTATGAAGACATTTGTCGAGAGTGTGGAAAAGCACAGCAGGTCAGGCAGCATCCAAGGAGCAGGAGAATCGACGTTTCAGGCATAAGCCCTTCCCCAGGAATCAAACAGCATCTGATTTGATTCTCGACTCTGATTTCCAGCAACTGCAGTCCTCACTTCCTCCAATGAAGACATTTGTCACGACCTGACGCTAGTTCCCATCCTGCGGTGCCTACTGATCGCAGACAGTCAATGGGAATTGGGAGATGAATGGCACTTTAACTTTCATTGGAATTTGAAGCAACTCCACAGAGGCTGGTATCCCTCACCAAGTGTCTCTTTATTTACACATGTAAAGTTCTTGACACTGGGTCCAGCTCTCTCAGAGCCAACTCTCAGAGTGTCAGAATGTCTCTTTATTTTGTTTTCTGGTTTTTTTTATATTAACTAATAGAAATTACAACCAAACATTTAACAATGAACAGCAGGTTACAAGAAACAGCAATTTACAGGGGAAAGGGGCAGCAAATCTAGAGCCCCAAACCTCACCGTGCAACCAGTTCACAGGGAATAGAGGATGAATCTCAAATCCCACCTTATTATATCAAAAAGGAAACAGTAAACACAATCACATGTAGACAGCCTGATAAACCGAACAATAAAACAATGCATATATCACAGACACCCCCAGCAACCCAGCAAGCCACCCGTCCCTCCCATCTTCGACCACTCTAAGGCAGCCCACCCCTATGCCACTTCTGGCTCTCGGTCCGGACCATGCCCCTTCCAGCTCTTTGTCTGCCCTGATACACCTTTCAGCTGCTAGGACAGACCGTCCAGCTTCCCCAACCCCACCCCCAGGGTGACAGTGGTCATGACAGCCTACCCACCTTCCGGCTTCCCTAACAGCCCTTCGCACCGTCCCGGTACCTGCCTGTGTGAGAGCACTGAGGACGGCCAACCTACCTTCTGGCTTTAGGTCTGCCCCTACATATCATCTGACTCTTGCCCACACTGATGTACCATCCGGCCTATGGACTGCACCTTCCAGCCACCTCTAGGACAACCCGTTCCCTTCCCTGGGACGACAGCGCACAGGGCAGTCCTCAAGCCTTCCGGATCTCGGCCTGCCCCTATGCACCTTCTGGTTGTCAGCCGTTCTGACACACCTTCTGACCACCTCTAAGACAGCCCATCTCGATGACCCCTTCTGACAACGTTCAGAATGGCCTACCCACCTTCTGACCCTCAGGGTGACTGGCATCAGGATGGGCTACCCACCTTCCAGTTTTTGGGGCAGCTGACACACCTTCTGGTTCTTAGGATGGTCTACCCACCTTCTGAGTGTCAGGGCAGCCTACCCACCTTCAGGTTGACAGGATGGCATACCCACCCTCAGGCTTTCATAGTGACAACTTTCAGGACGACCTATGCACCTCCCAGCTCAGGAACACACAAGACAATGCAGGTGATAAACCCAACAAGCATTAAGACAGTGTCAATTACCAAGAAACAGAGTCTCTTCTGGTACACAGAGTCCATTACCATAAACAATTATCTTCAGAATGCAGAGTCCTTTCCCAGAAACAGAGTCCACTCCAGTATGCAGAATGCATTGTCAGAGATAGAGTCCATTCCAATGTGCAGAGTCCACTCCTGAAGGCAGAAAATATACACACCACAGCACACACACAGGTTATCAGTCTCCATAGAAGCCTGGTCCATCCACAGAGGACCAGATCCACTCACAAGAACACAGTCCATTATGAAGGTGCAGTTAACTCAGAGGGGTTTGGTCCACTCCCGAAGGCAGAGTCCACTCCTGAAGGCAGAGTCTCCTCCAGGATGCAGCAGATGCTCACCTACCAGCACATATACAGGTGTTCAGTCTTTACAGAGGCCTAGTCCATCCAGGCCCACCCACAGTGGAACAGTTAATCTGCAGTATCATACAGGGGCCCAGTCCAACCACCAAAAAAGTGAAAACACATACAAAGAAGCAAAGAAACCAGAGTGCATGGGCTAAGCCCTGCCACAAAATCAGTGCAGTCTTTTTTTCCAAAGTAAAACAGAAGAGTTCTATCAAGCCAGTGAAACAACAGTTCCCGAATGAGAACTGAAACACACCTCTAACATATTGACTGTATAGATTAGCCAGTTTAGAAATCAGTTCTCAATAAAAAGGAATACCAGTTAACAAACTGCTTATATAGTTCAGCCAGTTTAGGGCTCAGGTTCACCAATAAAACCAAAATAACAGCAGAATTACACTCTGGACGTGGGAAGCCAGCTCAGAATCAATCCCCTGACACAAATGAAGAGTCCTTAACACTGATCCAGCTCCCTCAGAGCCAGCTCTCAGAGCGTCGGAATGTCTCTTTTTATCTGTCAGCCAGGGCTCCCTGATAGGGCCAGATTGCCAGCCCCAATCAGGGGGTTCATATTCTCTGATAGCCACCTGGCTGACCTCGTTACAATCACTGCAGAATTTAGGTTGGTGGTTTACGCATTGTTTTACGGACCAGGCCAGACCCCCTCAAAACATTTCAAGAAAGTAGCCCATCCTTAACTTTGCTCATTGTTTTAAGCGAATATTCCAGGAGGGATGCAACTGGCCCAACTACTTAGCTTTAAACAAATCAGAATTTATTTACAAGATTACTGAATGAAACACAAAGAGAACAGAATATAGAATAACTTAACCTGTCCGAAAAGTGATCAGACTATCCCAACTTAATGATGCTGTTCCAAAATTCCTGCAACAATCTCCTTTACCACCCATTGGCACAAAAGGTAGAATCAAACACAAAGTCTTACAGGAGAGATGTCAGAGAGATGGCAGAGACATTCGGCATGGAATACCTTCTTCCATGTGGTTGTTACTTTGACCAACAGCCTCAAACTGACTGACTAGCAGCCCTGGATTAGTGGTGCTGGAAGAGCACAGCAGTTCAGGCAGCATCCGAAGACAGGCAAAATCGACGTTTTGGGCAAAAGCCCTTCATTCCTGATGAAGGGCTTTTGCCTGAAATGTCGATTTTGCCTGTCTTCGGATGCTGCCTGAACTGCTGTGCTCTTCCAGCACCACTAATCCAGAATCTGGTTTCCAGCATCTGCAGTCATTGTTTTTACCTGACTAGCAGCCCTGACTGGCCAGACTGCTAAAACCAAACCAAACCAGAGAAAAGCTGAGCTGAGAGGATTGGCCACTTCCCTTTCATTGTACAAGTGTTTTTTTCTTAAAAGTTAAAAGCTTCTTCAAGTAGATCAACCCCAGACATTTTAGAACTTGTGTCTTTACGACCTTCTGAGGAAAGTAAAACAAGGACAACATAACCTTGCTAAAGGAGTAGCAGCATCACAATTAGTCCTAGCAGTTGTAGTGTTATTAAAAACCCCAGAGGACCTTGGTGATGAATTTAACCTGAGAGTCAAACTTCAGAAAAGGGCATGACCTTTATGGTGGCCTCAACTGGTGTAGGAATTGAACCTATGCTGCTGGTGTTATTCAGAATCATAAATCAACCATCCAGCCAACTGTGCTAACCAACTGCCACTAGTAACAGCATAGTTACAATCATAGGTAGCAGGCCCAGAAACTACTTGATGATGCCCAGCTTCTACAAGTCAGTGTTAAGGGTGAGAACAGGGCTGAGAGATGAACCTCAGTTATTTTGCAATGAATTACCTCTTTCTATGCTGGAAGCATCTTTCATTCCCGAGTTGAATATAGCAATGAACATTCAACCTGTGGTTCAGCAAACTGGCGACTGGCTTAGTTCAACTGTGGAGTGGCAAGTTACACAGAGGTCTAGGGATGTGCCCATCACCTCTGGAATCATTCCCCAGTGACTTCAGGTGAGGTGGAGAGCACACTGACAGGGAAAGCAACTAAAGTGCTTTCTGGAATATCACTCTGCCGTCTGGGAGCTCTTACTCCTGCAACGTGCACTTAGGTGAGGACATATTTTTGGAGTCAGGTTCTTGATGCACCCATTATTACTTCCATCAGTGCAGGTCAGAGAGGTTCCAGAAAGCTTTGGTCAGCTCACCCTTTGAACACAACGTGTTCTGATTGCCAAAGTAAAAGGGAAATGAACAAGCATCAGGAACAATGTCTCAAAGCTGCTCCTTAATGCGAGATGACTGAGTTGTAAGAAAAGAACTCTTTATGAACAATATCAAATGGAATAGAAAAGATTAATTAGCAGGTTTTTTTCAAGCTTAAACATAACTACAGCTGTCTTGGCCTCAAGCTGAAGTAAGTTGAGAGTGTAGTGCTGGAAAAGCACAGCCGGTCAGGCAACATCCAAGGAGCAGGAAAACTGACGTTTTGAACATAATCTGTTCATCAGGAATGAGGCTTGTGGGCCAAGGAGGCAGGGAGGTAAATAGGAGGGGGGTGGGCCTGGAGCTGAAGTTAAGTGAGAATGCAATAGGTAGATGGAAGTGGGGTGAAGGCGATAGGTTGGGGAGGAGGGTGGAGCAGATAGGTGAGAAGGAAGATGGACAGGCAGGACCGTGCAAGAGCGTGGTGCCGAGTTGGAAGGTTGGATCTGGGATAAGGTCGGGGGAGGAGAAATGAGGAAACTGGTGAAAAGGAGTTAAAGTACAAGCTGAAGTAACTCAAGTTCAGAACGGATATCAGAGGGTTAGGACAGCACATGACCATTAGGAAGAGTCACAAAGTGCTGGCCTTGCCAGTGATTCTGACATTCCATAATATAATTGTTAAATCAGCAAGAATGAACACGCACTCAGAGAGTAGCTTTGCATCTTCAAAGAGCTCCATTATCAATTAATAATCATTTTAAATATTGCAAGTTTGGTTATCACTATCAAATACACAATGTGTTTCTCATGACTGGGTCCCATAAACTCACAGCTTGAATAGTCGAGTGGTTGGTTGGTGGAGGCAAAACTGGAGCCATCTGAAAGTTAGTTAATGCTTTCATTGTGTTGTTCCAATGGTTTCCCGAGTAGAGTGCGATGGATAGGCCTCATTCTTGTGCGTTAACCTTGGTAATCCAGAACGCCTTAGAGAAGATAAAGTTAAGCACATTTATATATGTCACAAACAACCTAATCTGTCTGATCATGCATGGATATGTACAGCGAATACTCCTCTCAAGTACTGACTGGACACCTTTAGGCAAATTATCTGCCAGTTACAGCAGTGCATTTTATACTCAAATCTTCCTTAAATTTGATTTTCCAATGACATACATAATGTGGAGAGAACTTGCTGTGAAGGATTTATTCAGAACAAGCTTGACAGATTACCTGTGTAATATGGAATCAGGGTATGTTTCTGTGAGTGGGAAAGTGTCAAATAACATTATCTACACTCAAAGGCATGACCGAAATGCCTTCTGGCTTCCTGGTAGATGAGGATGGAAAATTCATTGTGTATACCTGCCTGCTAATCTTCAAATATCATTGTGTATACCTGCCTGCTAATCTTTAAAATTCATTGTGTCTACCTGCCTGCTAATCTTTAAATATCATTCCAACAAAGCACAGTTAAGTGGAAGAACTCATTCCATGACTAGATATACGCAATAAAGAGCCTCAGAAACTTCATTTCCCTACTTTAGAACTTCCATTACCACTCCGTCCTGAAATCTCCCGCTCTCAACGAGATAGTGAGTTCGTTTTTCAAAGATTCGTCATGGTGACACATGTCAAATTGTCAGGACGATTCTGTAAAAAAAACCCATGTAATCATCATTACAATGCAAATGAAGAAATCATTCAGGATAAAGCAGCCTGCTTGATTGATAGCCCATCCTTCACTCTTATTGTTCACCATGATGAACAGGAGTAGCTGTGTGGGGGCAAGTGAAGGCTGCTGGTGCTGGAGAGTCAGAGTCGAGAGTGTAGTGCTGGAAAAGCACAGCAGGTCAGGCAGCATCTGAGGAGCAGGACAGTCGACACTTCGGGCATAAGCCCTTCATCAGGAATGTCGGGGACGGAGAAAGTGGGGCTGAGAGATAAATAGGAGGTGGGGTTGGGGTTGGGCTTGGTGGGGAGGAAGGTAATTGTGAAGACAATAGGTAGATGCAGGTACAGGGCGGGTGACAGTGATAGGTCAGTGGGGAGGATATGTGGGAAGGAAGATGGAATGGTAGGGCAGTTCAAGAGGGCAGTGCCGAGTTAGAGGGTTACATCGGAAGTGAGGTGGGGGGAGGAGAGATTTGCAAACTGGTGAAGTTTATGTTGATGCTGCGTGGAGCGTCCCGAGGTGAAGTGGGGATTCAAACCTAGGAAGCACATGTTTAAAATGAGCTAAGAAAAATTTTAAAGGGACATGAGGGACAACGTTTTCAGGTGTGGAATGAACTGCCAGAGAAAGTGATGGATAAAGGTGCAGCACTTGGAAGACATTTGGACAGGGACATGAATGGGAAAGGTTTGGAGGATTGTGGGCCAAACAGAAGCAAAAGCGGGACTATCATAGACTCCTTACAGAGTGGAAACAGCATTCGGCCCATCGAGTACTCACCCACCCTCCAAAGAGCAACCAGCAGACATACACCTACTCTATCCTTGTAATCCTGCATTTCCCACAGCTAATCCACTTAGCTGAACACTGTGGGAAATTTAGCATGGCCAATCCACCTAAACTGCACATCTTTCGACTGTGGGAGGAAACCAGAGCAACCGAAGGAAACCCAGACAGACACAAGGAGAATGTGCAAACTCCACGCAGACAGTCACCTGCGGCTGGAATCCAACCTGGCTCCCTGGCGCTGTGAGGTAGCAGTGCTAACCACTGAGTGAATAGTTTGGTTTGGGAACATGGTCAGTTTGAACTAGTTGGACTGAATGGTCTGTTTCAAGATTAAAGTGGTGCTGGAAAAGCTCAGCAGGTCAGGCAGCATCTGAGGAGCAGGAAAATGGACGTTTCAGGCATTTCTGATGAAGGGCTTTTGCCCAAAACTTCGATTTTCTTGCTCCTCAGATGCTGCCTGACCTGCTGTGCTTTTCCAGCACCACTCTAATCTTGACTCTGATCTCCAGCATCTGCAATCCTCAGTTTTGCCTGAATGGTCTGTTTCACATACTGTATGACTCTATGACTCGTCTGAAATGTTACGAGCATTTCTGTCTCTACCACGTTTACAGACAATGGGTTCCAGTTTCTAGGTGAAAATATTCTTCCTCACAATACCTCTAAACCTCCTACCTCTTCCCTTGATTCCTCCATCAAGGGGAAAAGTTCATTCCATTCTAACCAGTTTATGCCACTAATTCTATACATCTCAGTCATGCACCCCTTCCATCTCTTCTGCTCCGAGGGAAACGACCCCAGACTTCCTAATCTTTCTTCATAACTAAAACTCTCCAGCCCAGGCAATTCTTGATAAATCTCATTTGCATCCTCTCCAATGCAATCACATTCCTCAGGTAATGTGGATTCAAGAACTGCGTGCAACACTCTAACCACGGCCTAGCCAATGTTTTATAACTCATTGACAAATGCTGGAAAGGATTCAAAGTTGACCTCTGGTTTCACTCAAGAGCAGACATTCAAAAGCCCTAAAACAATATAAAAACAGTAATCCAGCAGAGACAGGAAAGAATATTGGACCCTATTCACAGTCAACATGTGGACAAGCCCATTAGAATTCCATTGACTGGACACCTTCTCCAGAACGAAAGTCATTCTAATTGGCAGGAGGCTTGTAATCAAAGGAGACAGATTTAAGATAATCAACAAAAGAAGCAGTACAGTAAGGAGGGAGGTTTTTTTTTAAACATAGTTGATTTGTGACATGGCATCCAACATGGGTCTGTCCTGCGCCACGATAAACAATGGTAGAAGCAGATTCAATGGGAACTCTTAAAAGAGAGGGCAAAATGTACATGGCTAAAGGGAAAGATCAGAGGGGCGGGTCTCATTGGACAGCTCTTCCAAAGAGCTGACATAAGCATGATGCGCTGAATGGCCTCCTTCTAGCAATAAGATCCTGTGACTTTATGTTTATACACCACTAGACCTTTTCTCATTTTGGATACCATTTGAGGAAGGATGCACAGCAGCGTGACACTGAGCAGATTGGTTGACCCCGATCTTAAAGGGCACAGGATCACAAGCTATCGCAGCAGAATTAAACCATTCAGCCCGTTGTGTCTGTTCTGCCATTCCATCATGGTGACATGGTTCTCAACCCCATTCTCCTACCTTTTCCCCATAACCCTTCATCCCGTTAATAATTAAGAACCTATCTATCTCTATCTTAAAGATATTCAGTGACTTGGCCTCCATAGTCATCAGCGGTATTGGGTTCCACTAATTCACCACTGACTAAAGAAATTCGTTCGAATAAATATTATGGTCCATATAAGTTTTGTATAAAAATTCTGCTTGCACCACAATCAGGAAATGGCAGTCAGGATATGCATCATTCAGGTGGTGGTGTGAATCTAGAACGCACTAGGAAGGCATTGGACGCCTGTAACTTGACAACCTTTAAAAAATATTTGGAAGAGCACTTGAAATATCATAGCATTCAAGGATGTGGGACAAGTGCAGGAAATTGGGATTAGAGCATCTTTACAGGTAGTTATTGACAGTACAGACATAATGGGTTGAAGGGCCATGCTGTATGTTTCTATGACTCTAATCACAACATTGGCTCTTTGATGAAACATTTTGATTTTGAGGTAAATATCCTGTAATCATATGTTTATTTTATGTCATTAATAGTTGCACTGCCTTTTGTCGTTTGTATAAATGATTTGAATGTGAATACAAGAGGTATAGCTAGTAAGTTTGCAGGTGACACCAAAATTGGAGGTATAGTGGACAGCGAAGAAGGTTACCTCAGATTACAATGGGATCTTGATCAGATGGACCAATGGATCATAGCTCTTTGAAATTGGAGTCGCAGGTAGATAGGATAGTGAAGAAGGCATTTGGTATGCTTTCCTTTGGTGGTCAGTGCATTGAGTATCAGAGTTGGGAGGTCATGTTGCGGCTGTACAGGACAGTGGTTAGGCCACATTTGGGGCATTATGTGTACTTCTGGTCTCGCTGCTATTGGAAGGATGTTGTGAAACTTGGAAGGGTTCAGAAAAGATTAACAAGAAAATTGCCAGGGTCGGAGGATTTGAGCTACAGGCGGAGGCTGAAAATGCTGGGGCTGCTTTCCCTGGAGCATCGGAGGCTGAGTGGTGACGTTAATGAGGTTTATAAAATCATGAGGGGCATGGGTAGGGTAAATAAACAAGTTTTTTTTCCCTTGGGGTGGGGGAGTGCAGAACTAGAGGGCATAGGTTTAGGGTGAAAGGAGAAAGATTTAAAAGGGACATGTGGGACAACTTTTTCATGCAGAGGGTGGTACGTGTATGGAATGAGCTGCCAGAGGAAGTGGTGGAGGCTGGTACAACTGCAACATTTAAAAGTCATCTGGATGGGTGTATGAATAGGAAGGATTTGGAGGGATATGGGCCAAGTGCTGACAAATGGGACTAGGTTAGGTTAGGATATCTGGTCAGCATGTATGAAACAGAATGGCCTATTTAGATTAGATTAGATACATTGTGGAAACAGACCCTTCACCCCAACCAACCAGTCCACATCCGAACCTCTGAAGAGTAACTGACCCGTTTTTCCCTCCAACTAATGCACCTAACACTGTGGGTAATTTAGCATGGCCACTTCACCTAACCTGCATACCTTTGGACTGTGGAAGGAAACTGGAGCACCCGGAGGAAACCAGCACAGACACAGGGAGAATATGCAAACTCCACACAGACAGTCATCCGAGGCTGGAATTGAACCCAAGTCCCTGGTGCTGAGGCATCAGTGCTAACCACTGAGCCACCGTGCCACCCACTAGCCACTGTGCTGCCCTCTAGTCACTGTGCAGTCCTCTAGCCACCGTGCTGCCCTCGGTATATCTTCCATGCTGCACATCTCTATGACTCTATGACTTTGTCTTTCCTGATGCATTTAATAACAACAACCTGGTGTAATTTTAGTAATGCAGCTGAAAAGCGTTCATCAGCAAGACACGATAATCTTTTATACAGCTGTCCACTTGTAGCAAATTGATTTAAAAAAATCATACAAAGTGGGCTTAAAAGAAAACATGAACTCAACCAATTAAAGATTTCATTGATGTGCATTAATCACTGTCTAAGTGAATTGAATATTTCCTGATGTAAAAAAATTATTTTTCCCTATACTGTCTGACAATATTGACAGACATTTCAATATTGTCTGTCAGAAAATTAATACAATTTGAAAAGCCTTTCTGAACCAATAAGCAGCATTTCAAAAATGGCAAATTGCCAATGAGAGGCTAATTTTTGTTGGGCGAGGGTGGCAAGGGTGGGTCCTTGTCCCTGGGTGAACTAGGGTAAAATATTAGGAGCATCAAACACGTTCTTTTGCTGCTACAAATCACATGTATCCATCACCCCCACATCTGTTGCTTCACTTCAGCCAGTTTCATTCAAATTCCACTGGTGGCACTGGTGTAAACAGGTAGAAACTATTCCCCAAAGTGCTTACTTTACAATGTGTTTGTAAGTGGAGCTGAAGAGATGTGCTGAGCTGTTAGCAAAACAGCTTGCCTTACTTAGAGATGTTTTGTTTTCATTTCAACTACAATTTCCTTCTCACCAGTAGATTCAGGAGATCAGTCTGCTTAACTTCCTCCCCAGCATCTTAACTCTACGTCACCTGAATTATTCAGGGTGGTAGACAAACATATAAATTACTTCAGTGTACAAAAGAGATGTCAGGACAGGTACTGCAATGTAGCTGAAGGGCTCATGCCTGAAACGTCAATTCTCCTGCTCCTTGGATGCTGCCTGACCTGCTGCACTTTTCCAGCAACACATTTTCAGCTCTGATCTCAAGCATCTGCAGTCCTCACTTTCTCCTTCCAGGTACTGCAATGTGCCAATTAATATTGGGTTTAAGTCAGAAGATGATTGCATGGATATTATGAAAGTATCTGGGTACTGTATCTTATCACAGCAGTATTTATGATTAAAAATATTCAGAAGGGAATACATTAGCAATGTATTATCTGCAAACAAGATCATCCAGATGTGATTAATTTGTGTGTGAAGTTTTGAGGGAAGCAGATAGCTTTGAGAGGGAAAAATGTTTCCTTTATTAGAGTTGTCAGTATCCCTCAATTGTCAGGAAGATTGGTGGTGGTTTGAGAAAAGTCTTTTTCGGTCAGCAGCTGCTGGGTGTGTCAGGAAACATCTGCCCAAAAGAGTGGTAAAGGCAGGAACCCTTAAGTTGTCAAAGATGAGCACTTGAAATGCCACAGAATACAAGGCTACAGGCCAAGTGCTGGAAATGGGATTAGATTTGATGGATGTTTACTGACATTGCTCCTGTTATTCATGCCAGGGTGGGGTGGGTACGGCTGGTGCACGGTTTGGCATGCGAGAAGTCAAAAAGCAAACTTGGTCAGGTTTACTTGTGGTCTTCCAAGTTGGACGCAGTGCCAGGCAAAGAGGGTATTGCCATGTCAGGTATGCAATGCCTGATGGAGGGAGAGGAGGTATGGTTAGTAAGTTCACAGATGACATCAAAATTGGTGGTGAGGTGAACAGCGAAGAAAGTTACTTCAGAGTACAACAGGATCTTGATCAGATGGGCAGATAGGCCGAGGAATGGTAATGGAGTTTAATTTAGATGAATGTGAGGTGCTGCATTTTGGAAAGGCAAATCAGAGCAGGACTTATACACTTAAATGCGAAGGTCCTGCAGAGTTTTGCTGAATAAAATATCCTTGGAGTGCAGGTTCATACTTCCTTGAATGTGGAGTCGCAGGTTGACAGGATACTGAAAAGGTGTTTGGAATGCTTGCCTTTGTTTGTCAGAGCATTGAGGATAGCGGTGAGGGGTTATGTTGCATGACAATATTTAGACCACTGTTGGAATACGGTGTGCAGTTCTGGTCTCCCTGCTATAAGAAGCTTATTGTGAAATTTGAAAAGGTTCAGAAAAGATTTTTAGGATGTTTGCAAGGTTGAGGGTTTGAACTATGGGGAGAGGCTGAATAGGCTGAGGCCTTTTTCCCTTGAGTGTTGGAGGTTGAGAGTTGATCTTATAGAAGTTTATAAAATCATGAGGGGCATGGATAGGTTAAATAGACAAGATCTTTTCCCTGAGGTAAGGGAGTCCAAAACTAGAGGTTTAAGGTGAGAGGGGAAAAATTTAAAAGGGACCTCAGGGGCAATTTCTTTTCACACAGAGGGTGGTGTGTGTATGGACTGAGCTGCGAGAGGAAGTGGTGGAGGCTGGTACAATTATAACATTTAAAAGGCATTTGGATGGGTATATGAATAGGAAGTGTTTGGAGGGATATGGGCCAAGTGCTTGCTGGCAAACGGGACTAGGTTAGCTTAGGATATCTGGTCAGCATGAACAAATTGGACCGAATAATCTGTTTGCGTGCTGCACATCTCTATGACTTCATAACCCTGAGGTTGGGAAGAACCTACTGAGAACCAATGCTGGTGGCTCCCTGCTGACCTCATCCCTCAAACTCCCTTCCCCACCATGACTGGAATAGACCTTCTGGTGGACCATTGGAGGATGCATCACCAGCAGCAGCCAATCTCCCTGATGGCACTAGCAAGCAACGAAAAGCTGCCACCCTCTTATGAGCAGTTAACACTGAAGTGGGATTTATAATAAATGGTATTACAAATGAACCTTAAATCAGAAGCGATCAATGGGAGATTTAAAAGTGATTTTCAAGATCATGAGTAGCGAAGAAGAAGTGTTTCCACTGATGTGGAGATTGATAGCAACTATACAAATTGAACGTTATAAAGCTCTGCAGCACTGAGAAAGGCTCTTTGGCCCATCATGTTTCTACTGGTCAAAAACAACCACAGAACTCTTCCAGCACTTGGCCCACAGCCTTGCATGCGTTTGTGTCACAAGTGCAAATCTAATACTTCTTCAATGTGTTGAGGGTTTGTGCCTCTCCCACATTCCCAGGCAGCGAGTTCCACATTCCCAGCAGCCTCTGGGTGGGAAAGGGTTTCCTCACAGCCCCCTCTAAACCTCCTTTAAATCTATGTTCCCTGGTCTTTGATCACTCCGTCGAGGGGAAAGGCAAAGGTAATTTGCAAAAGAGCTCAACCCCACCCACACCTCCCCCCCACACCCCCACCATGATAATCATTTTTATACAGTGACTTGTACAGTAAAAATCACTGCATGAGAGTGTGGTGGAAGAAATGTCAGTGATGCATTTCAAAAAGAGACACGATATACATTTCGAAGGTACAGAAGTACAGGCCAGTGCTGTACTGAGTGTGTATGGAAAGGGGACTAACGGGAGGGCTCCTTCAAAGATCTAGCATAGGTATGATGGGCCAAATGATCTGCTTCAGTGCTGCAAGATTACACAATGCTGTGAATCAAGTTGAAAGCTGACAAACCCATTTTATTCTATGTCATTGCAACCATCGGAGAGAGACCAGTTTGGGCTTTGTGTAATTTTGGCTCAGTCACTCTCAGTGGAGGCTCTAATAACTCCTGATTGCTGGTAGTGAGTGGGTGAGTGAACAGCAGGGACTCTGGAAGATTACAGGGTTACCTAAAGGGCCTGTGATTTAAACGTCATTCGCACTGGACAGATACGCAGGGTGACGGGGTTGGGGGTGGGGGTGCCAGTGGGGTGGGCGGAGGGGAGGGGTGGATTGTGTGAGTGTGAGGGTGGACATTGAGCAGTATGTGGAGTCCTTTCTTGACAAACCTCTCTCAAACCTCTCTCACACCAAGCAATGAACAAGCCAACTTCTCCCCTCTATCTGAGCACCCTGCTGCCTGCCAATCACAGGGGAAGAGTGAAGGAATTCAAAGCGCTGGCTAAAGTGTTGAAACAGCTGTTATCAATGCTGCTTCTCTCTGATGCAGCACAGTGTCTCTGACCTTGCTGATTGTCACTTAAATGGTATCAGAAGTGGAAGAGATGGGAACCTAGAGTGACAAGCTTTCACTTGCGAATGGTGTTGGGATGATGGCTATAGAGCTGCACTGACTCTGTGGAGGTGCACAGCAAACTGAATGACAGGTAGTAATTAATGTCTGGGATGTCTCTGGTCAGTGCCTGGTATCTATGCAGATAACTGATCCCACCTCCCACCTTCTTTAAAGCTCTCGGCGAAAACTACTTTCCTTGACCAAGTTTTTAGTCACCTGTCCAACTGTCAGTGGAATAAAATTGCTCTCCAAGGTGGTGGCGGAGTCGGGCTCCTGAAGCAGAGCTCGTCCACTTTGTCCATGTCTTTCCTTTCCTTCTCTTTCTTTTCGCTTTTTTTTGTCTTTTTCTTTTTACCACCTGACCTCGAGCAGCATCGACAATGCGCGGACTCCCGGCCTCAGCATGGGCTCAAAGTCCTAGCCTCAGCGTGGACTCGGATTCCTGGCCTCTGTGTGGACTCAAGTCCCTGCAGTCTCAGCCCTGATATGAAATCTGGCGTAGTCAGAGTTGGAAGGAATGTTATTCGGAACTCGTATTTCTCTATTCTTCTAATTTAAAGCTAGACCTTTTATTTCTTTATTTTTCTGTTTTTGTTCCCCTCAGAATTTGTACTTAAGAATCTGTAACTAGGTACCTTTGTACCTAAGGTGGCACTGTAAGTGGTGACTTGTGAACTTTTCATTGTACTCATGTGAGTACATGTGACAATAAAGCTAATTCTAATTCGAAAACCATGGGTGTGAAAAATCAGCCATAGACACCCATTCTACTGACTGCACAAAGATCTCTTGACGGAAATGCTGTATGTTTGGGTGTTGGTTAGTGACGGGGTCAGGCTTGGCTGTGAGTTGCAGTCTCACTCTGTTTTTCTCTCTGCCTACATTGTGGAAACAGGCCCTTCGGCCCAACCAGTTCACACCAACCCTCTGAAGAGTAATCCACCAAGACTCATTTCCCTCTGACTAATGCACCTAACACTATGGGCAATTTACCATGACCAATTCACCTGACCTGCACATCCCAGTGCTACGAGCTAATGAAGCAGGAATAGGAGGATAGAGCAGATGAGTGCATGGGTGAGGAGCTGGTGTATGGGAGAAGGATTCACATTTTTGGATCATTGGAATCTCCTTTTGCGGTAGAAGTGACCTGTACAAGAAGGACGGATTGCACCTAAATTAGAAGGGGACTAACATATTGGCAGGGAAATTTGCTAGAACTGCTTGGGAGGATTTAAATTCGTAAGGTTGGGGGGTGGGACTCAGGGAGATAGTGAGGAAAGAGATCGATCTGATACGGGTACAGCTGAGAACAGAAGTGAGTCAAACAGTCAGGGCAGGCAGGGACAAGCTAGGATTAATAAATTGAATTGCATTTATTTCAATGCAAGGGGCATAACAGGCAAGGCAGGTGAATTCAGGGCATGGTTAGGAACATGGGACTGGGATATCATAGCAATTACAGAAACATAGCTCAAGGATGGGCAGGACTGGCAGATTAATGTTCCAGGATACAAATGCTACAGGAAGGATAGAAAGGGAGGCAAGAGAGGAGGGGAAGTGGCATTTTTGATAAGGGATAGCATCACAGCTGTGCTGAGGGAGGATATTTCCAGTAATACATCCAGGGAAGTTATTTGGGTGGAACTGAGAAATAAGAAAGGGATGATCACCTTATTGGGATTGTATTATAGACCCCCCAAATTGAGAAACAAACTTGTAAGGAGATCTCGGCTATCTGTAAGAATGATAGGGTAGTTATGGTTGGGGATTTTAACTTTCCAAACATTGACTGGGACTGCCATAGTGTTAAAGGTTTAGATGGAGAGGAATTTCTTAAGTGTGTACAAGACAATTTTCTGATTCAGTATGTGGATGTACCTGCTAGAGAAGGTGCAAAGCATGATCTACTCTTGGGAAATAGGTGAGGGCAGGTGACCGAGGTGTCAGTGGGAGAGCACTTTGGGGCCAGCGACTATAATTATATTCATTTTAAAATAATAACGGAAAAGGATAGACCAGATCTAAAAGTTGAAGTTCTAAATTGGAGAAAGGCCAACTTTGACGGTATTAGGCAAGAACTTTTGAAAGATGATTGGAGGAAGATGTTGGCAGGTAAAGGGACGGCTGGAAAATGGGAAGCCTTCAGAAATGAGATAACAAGAATCCAGAGAAAATATATTCCTGTCAGGGTGAAAGGGAAGGCTGGTAGGTATAGGGAATGCTGGATGACTAAAGAAATTGAGGGTTTG